>NC_089873.1:107398333-107750000 GCF_040182565.1 Anser cygnoides | reverse complement strand
GTTCTTATATTTTCCTTTTAATAATGTATCTCTTGCTGTACACATGATAAGAAAACAAAAAATACATTATAAAGCAGATACAGAGAGTTCACACAGATTCTTCATTTGTAAATGAAGAAGAAACTACTGTAAACTTTCACCTTCTATCAAGCTACAAATTATATTTCACAGTCTTGTTATCTCCTCCAAAACTGAAGTGAACATGTAAACTTTGTATTGAATTACAAATAATGAGTATTTCCTAATCCAGAGTATGCAAGTTTAAAATTCAAGAGAAAAATTGCTATCTAGCTCCTTAAACAGTGATTTTTCTAGATAAAATACATCTCTATAGATGAACTGGTCTAATTTATTTTAGTTCCATGCTTACAGTTTTCTATGGCAGTGGTTCACAGATTTTAGGCTTCCCCAGTTCCTCATGGCCACATTCCACATTGCTCATGGCCACACAAAAATTTTAGTTCTATTTTGTGAATTATATTTCCTTTTTCTTCTCCTTAATAATACAAAGTAACTTCCCATGATTTACTGGTAATCAAAATGATCATAGAATCATAGAATAGCTTGGGTTGGCAGGGACCTTAAAGATCATCTAACTCCAACCCCCCTGCCATAGGCAGGGATACCACCCACTAGATCAGGTTGGCCATGGTCTCATCCAGCCTGGCCTTGAACACCTCCAGGGATGGGGCATCCACAACTTCTCTGGGCAACCTGTTCCAGTGCCTCACTATGCTTACAGTAAAGAACTTCCTTCTAATGTTTAATCTAAATCTATCCTCTTTTAGTTAAAGACCATTCGCCCTTGTCCTACCATTATCTACCTGAGTAAAGAGTCCTTCTCGATCCTTTTTATAAGACCCCTTTAAGTACTGAGGCCTCAATGAGGTCTCCCCAGAGCCTTCTTTTCTCCAGGCTGAACATCCCCAGCTCTCTCAGGCTTTCCTCATACAAGAGGTGCTCCAGCCCTCTGATCATCTTTGAGGCCCTCCTCTGGACTTGTTCTAACAGGTCCACATCTTTCTTGTGCTGGGGGCCCCAAACCTGGATGCAGTACTCCAAATGAGGCCTCACAAGGGCAGAGTAGAGGGGCACAATCACCTCCCTCGACCTGCTGGTCATGCCTCTGTTGATGCAGCCCAGGATGCAGTTGGCCTTCTGGGCTGCAAGAGCACATTGCTGGCTTGTGTCACACCTTTCGTCCACCAGATCCCACAAGTCTCTCTGCAGAGCTTCTCTTAATAAGTTCTTCTCCCAGTCTGTACTCCTGTCTGAGATTGTCTCGACCCAGGTACTGCACCTTGCACTGGGACTTGGTGAACGATATTTTAATGTTGTTAAAATGACATTTAATTCCTTTGCAATCTTTTACTGGCTTTTACTTGTCTGAAGTAAAAACTGTTTTTGTCTCATGTGGGTTAATTATCTGTAAAGGACTGCAAAGAACAAGACAAGCCTGTCCCAAATTGACCTAGCTAAATGCATAAAGACCTTCCCAAGAGAGTAGATATTTGACTTGTTAGAGTGTCATTACTGGTGCTTGATTTTGGGGATCATACAAACCGTGGCAAGTAACCCCAGACTTTGATTTCTCTTTCCCAAAAATGCTTATTAAGGTTAAACGCTGCACTATTTACAACCTGTATTGTAAGACTTACTGTCTTCAGACAGTTTTGAGATTGCTTGCAATATGTAGACAACTATAGGCATGTGCTAATACTGTTAAATCATCTATGTATTTCTCTGAGAAGCTGTGAATCCTGTCACTTGATATACTTCTATACCCCTTATTAACTTCTTAGTTAAGTAATTACTGCAGAGTATTCTCCCTGGAAGAATTAAAAAGCTAGTAACAGGTGTTCTTCAAGTTCCAAATCTGCAATCACTTTTTTAAGGATATTAACTAAGATGAGTAGGGGAATGTGGTTGCTTGTAGTTACAGGTAATGACTATTGCAGTAAGTGCTAAAAGACTGAACTATTTTTCTATACTCTACATATATGTATAAATTTAATATTCAAAATGATTGGTAAAAAAGTAAAAATATTAGATTATTTCACAGTGAAGAAACATGAAATAAAATAACACTTCAGTGAATGACATTTTTTTCTAATGCTTTCTTTTTTTTTTTTCCAAAGTAAGATGATTTTTTTATTATTTGTATTGTATTTGACATTGTATATTTATGATCATATTGAATATTTTAGAAGGCACCCTTTTCAAAGACTCAACTCAAAAAATCCTTTTTCAGCTATATCTTGCTTTACATCTCTCCTTTGTTGCAGAAGCAATTATGGTTTTAATTTTAGTATATTTTAATTGAAATTTGCACCCAGGGAGATATAAAGACACATCATTTTCTAAAAACTACATCTTGTTGAAGGCCGTATGAAATACAAACAATTTCATGAAATATTGCTAACTTAAGCAACTAGGGTCATAACAGAAAAATAACTCACTATAGTCTCACACAACTTTTACATTAATGTAATTACATTAACTTCAATGAATTTGTTGTTGACTCACTTGGTATGGATGTCTTATACCTCTACTAATGTAAAACTACTATGTATGTGGAGCTTCATCAGCAAAATTTATTGTGAATAAGAAGCTATTCGAAATTACAATCTAAGCAGAAATTTAACATAGCAATGCAAAGTAATATGTAAGAAAAAAAAGGGAAATCATGACTCTGTGAAAATCAATCCTTAAGAGAGAAAAAAATGGAATATTGTTACAATGTTTCATATCCTATTGAGAACTTAAGTCTTTATTTCTTTTAAATATTTGTAATGTTTAAATATTTTGTACTTCTTTAAACTTTGTCCTCTGTATTTAAATGAATAGTGTAAGGGTATGTAGAAGGAGAATGGCTGCTCCTTTAAGGGTACCTGCTGAAGGACCTTTTCTGAGGCAACAGGTGATATAAGGGAAGCAGTGATGGGTACCAAGTCTGGTCAGTCACACTAATTAATGAAAGCAGGTGAGAATGTGGGAATGTTTATTCCAACAGGGTTGTCTGATGGATGACTTCTAAACTGGGGGACCATCACAAGAAATAAAACTCCTAGTCTTAGTATGGCAGGCTAACAAGCTACGAGCCCATTTCCAGGAAAGATAAACCTTGCAGCTGGTAGGCTCAGAACCAGGGGCCTTGGACTGGGAGGGTGCAGAAACTGCAGAACTGCACAGCTCTGCAAATCCACGGGGGTGTGCAGGGGGAAGGGGGAGCAGGAGGAACAAAGAGGGAGACAGGTAGAAAAGGGTATAAAAAGGCCAGTCAGTGTGCTTGTTTGGTCAAGCCCTGCACCTGATTCCTGCTGTTGATCTTATCTTCACGTATTTTTTCACTAAATTTTCTCTTATTTCTCTCTCTGCATGTTTGCACTCTATCTCCCATGTGTGCATGTTCTGCAAGGACTACATGGCAGCTACTGGCAAGCCAGCTACTGGCAAGTGTGTGTGAATGAAACTGATTCTAGCTCCTGGAGTCTGAGCAGGGGTGAAGGCACCCTCCATCCAGCCTGTGGTGCCAGCTGATGGAGTGAGTGGGGATTCTAGCATCAGTAGCTGGGGGGCCATAGCTCCCCAGATCTGAAAGGGTCCTACAGACTTTGTGCCCAGAGTGCCAGCTACTGGAGTGAGTGGGGTCTTTTACTCCCAGAACTGGGGCAGGAGCAGTTTGTGCTCCCAAACCAGCTACTGGGGGGATCAGTGTGAATGAGGTGAGTGCAGGGCTCCACATCAATAGATGGAGTGGAGGCCACTGGTCACAGCCGTCTGTTGGAGGGGTGAGTGTCTGTATCTTCCCCAAGCTGGTCTGTGTGGTGTGTGCATGTGTATTCGCTAGCAAACTTTAAGCTGGACCAGCTGGTGAGTAGCAAGAGCCTTGAGTCTGGGCCTGGGCATCAGGTGAGAGGAGGTCTGTGCTGTTACACCTAGGGGGACATGTGGATAGTGTGTGCATGAGGGAGCAGTTCGTGAGTGCTGTGTGTGCAGCGTGCATCTAGCTGGGCCAGTCAGTGAGTAGGCGACCCGTGTAGTGGGTAAGGGTCTGGGATCTGGGCTGGGTGACGGGTTGGCAGAGGGGCCGTGCCAGTACTCAAGGAATCCACAAGTGTCCATGTGCTTGTGAGGCTGGAGAGTGGTGGGTGTGTGTCCACACCTGCAGCAGGAAGGAGGCTGGCTGTGTCTGTGCTTTACGTGAGTCCTGTGCAGGCCGCTTAAGTGCTGTTGAAGGCAGCCCATGGTGGGGACAGCCTGTATGACCAGTCGTGTCACTGTCCCGTCTGTCAATGGATATCTCTGGGATATGTACTCCGTATTGGTCCACATTGAACCTACAAAGGGGGAAGCAGCAGCCACATCCCCAAGCCTGGGCAGAGACCCTGGTCCCAAGGCTGGGCCCCAGCAATGGGCAGGAGCTGTCCTGGGCCAGACTGGCTGCAGGAGGCGGCCACAACCTGCACCTCAATTAACAAATAGTTTCAAGAATATCCATGACCACAACATGAAGCGTAAAATTTCAAACACCTTATTTAAGTCAACCTAATTTTATATATCATACATTTTTCCTTTAGTACGCAGAAAAATGTTTTGGGAATCTTAAATAGCTAAACACTGAAATTATTCTAAGAGTGCAGAATTACTCCCCTAGAAGGAAGAAACATAAAAGCTATAAAGAAGGTAAAAACAAAACAGTCGTGTAAACTATGGTACAGGACTAAAGAAGTATAAAATAGTAATAAATATCATATTTTTTAATATCTTTCAAAACGTATTTTTGAAAGCTATTGATTAGACTACCATGACTGTATTTCAAATATTCTACTTTCTGTGTAAATCTAAGCAGGAATAAAGACAAGTCTGTAACAACTATTCTAATTAATCAGTTTTGTTGGATAAAATATAAATCTTCAAGATCATTCATGTACGAAGTTATTCATAATAACCCTATATAAATTAAATTAAATTTTATATCAGGGTTATAAAATTTCAGTAATAATGCACTAAACCAAAGTAAATAATTGTATTTTAAATGGCAATATATTAATAAGCCTTTAAAAATGCTGAAAATAGGAAGTCAGATCACACCTGTATAAAATACTTCCAGAGAAACACCAGATGTTGCAGTAAATGCTACGGTTATAGAAAAGTTGGCATTTTTTCCATTGTGGTGAAAATGTGCTCATGAAAACCAACATGATGTTAATGACATTGCAGATATGCTCTTTCAGATGAGACCTAAAATTTAAATCCCACTGCTTATGATCATTAAAATCTCATTGTGTTTTTTGAAAAAGAATGATAATGAAGACATCTTGTCTAAAACTAAATCTATTCAGCTTTCACACTATTCATTAGAAGTCTCAAGATTATAAAGCAAGATCATCTTCTGCCTGAAAGACCTTTACAGTGTTCTGTGTGCTGTTAATAACTGTATTTGTCGTCTCAGAGGTGCTGTATTATGGTAGTGGAGAGTTCTCAGTTATGTGTATTTGTACACGTCTTCTCTTTGGTCATTTTACTTTTTAAAATTTTAGCCAAAAAAACTTGCTGTAGCTGAAGAATCTACAGTCCTTTCATAGTATAGCAGCACGTAGAATTTTTAACATAATATACTACAATAATAGCCATATGCTGGTGTCTCTGCATGGATAAATCTGTCACTTTTCCAGTCAAACAGCTTTAAAGAAGCAAGAAATAAATCAACAGCTTCCTTCCTGACTTTTATTAACTCAGATGAATATAAGACCTCTGATAAAAGAAGTTTAGAACTCAGTTGTGGAATCTACATTACCCTTTTAATCGGCTTTCTCCATTGACAAAGTACACATGTAAATAGGCTATGCTTATGAATAAACAAGGTTACATCACTGTGCATTAAAACAATTACTGTTTTGTGCTAAACACTATGTATAGCTGACCTCTGCATTAGCTTCACTACAGGTGTACTGATCCTTCTGATAAAATATTGCACTGACACTTGGCAAACAGTTAATAAAGGTATTGCTTTTATTCAGGCATAGAAATATTATTTATTATAACTATGATTTATTGGGAGGAAAAAGAAGAAATGTTTGTCTCTTTTGAGAAATAGATGCACTTATATTTTGTTGTCCATAAACTAATTGTAAATAAAATAATATTTTAAATTTAGAATTAATGCTTTCAAAACTGCTTATTTAAAATGCCTGCTTTACAGCATTAACCAACTATACTAAACATACCCAATAAAGTAATTGCATTTAATGGACAATGTTTTTTGTATCTCCATGTCAAATGGACATAAATATCAAATCCCTGAGGGTACTAATGGGCCTGACTCTCGCTGCCCACTCCCTCAGGGCTTCCCCAACCCTCTACCTTTGACCCAGGACCCCACTTCAGCCCATACAGGAGCATCAATCCCTGCACATAGCTGTGCTGGGCCTGCCTCAGTGGCCCCACAGCCTTCCCTGCTCCCTGGCTGGAGTCAGTCTGACACCCCCGCAGCCCCTCCCCCCCCTTACCTTGCAGTTCATAAAGAGAAAGAGCAGTTGTGCAAACTACTGCATTGAACTAAAGGTATATAAAATTGCAATATGCATATTGTGTTTTTCCCCATTAGCTTTGGAAGTTATTTATGGTCTCTGATAGACTTACATGGATTTGTTGTAATGCGTTGTTTTCTATGTAAGTAAAAGCAGCAATTTCACTCGTAAGTGAAAGCAGATGCTGAAAGCTGTACAAGAGCAAAGGAAATATTTGTTGGACCTGTTTTTGAGACATTGGAGATGGTGCACTAATTCCATATTCCATATTTTACCTTTAAAACTTGCATTGTGTATGAAAATACAGAAGTTCAAAATTTGAAATCATTATAGTTTGTAGGATTTAAAATTGTAAAGCTATTATTATATCTTACACTCAGTTCTTCTAATACTGAAATAATCCCAAGAAGACTAGATTGTCGTATCTCTAAGCAGTAGCACAAATCTAGGTTTTACAGACAAATTTTCCTAGCTATCTGCAAGGGTATACAATCTACAACTGTTTAGCACTACACAGGTATTTGGGCAAGAGGAGAAAACTGTTTACACAGCTAGAAACAGAAACTTTTCAGGATCAGGCTGCAATTTAAGGCATTCAAGAAAATTTCTTTGTGCTACAGTACCTTCCTAAACTAAGATACAAGCAAACTACGGAGAAAAGAAAGCCTGAGGGAAAAGCCATTTGAGCATATACATCATGATCCAGACCCATGAGAAAAAAAAAAAAAAAAAAATTCCTGAAAGAATAGCTTTGAAGACTTATAAAACGTGGAATAAAAAGATGTAACTATTTTGAACCAATGCATCCCATGAGAACACTTTAAATGTGGAAGCATTTATAGTTAATGTTGTTTCACTACATTATAAAAAAAGTTAATGTTTTTCCTAAAGATCAATGATTCAGACAAGTGTCATAATTTCTAGGCTTAATTAATTTTTTCAGTCTATTCTCTTTCTGAGTGAATATTTCAATGTGTTATCAAATGTGTAATAATAAAAGACTTTGAGTAAGCTCTTCCACAGAATTCCCTACGCATGAGTTGTTGAATCATTTTGCTGTGATACGGATTCCAGTCTCTACTCTAGTGAAAATTCAAATGGGATTACACAAAGCACTGGTGAAATAACATTGACATATGAAAAAAGCTAATGACAGCCCCTCTCTGATGATATGATAAATCTGCTACAAAATACTGCTTTCAGTTCAAGCTGTCCACCCCACCAGGACCACAACTTTAGCCATTCTATGGTGTTTGTTGAAATCTAGCAGATATTAAAGATATCAAAATCTCTAACTAATTGATCACCTATGTCTTAATTTTATGAGGCTTGTCTGATTTTGTCCTCAGCATTCCCTGACTCTAGTAAGCAAAAAACTAAATGCGTAAAATTATCTTAGGAAAAATTAAATTGTACTGAGGCATCTCCTATGTTTTGAACAAGGTTCATTGTATCTCCATTGACACCAGTTAATGTTTAAACATTTTAGGAGGATGTTAAAAAAATTCATAAAATCACAGTCATTATAGTCTGGGGGAAAGTTGTGTGTTTTTCAAGTGGACCAATAAGTTTCTGTCTTTAAATGTTGGGCTGTTTTTTTATCTCATACTACTTACAGGGGCCCCATTACTTTACTGAGGAGGAGATGGGAAATAGAGTATACAGCCAAGGGACCTACAAGTGCCACTTTACTAGGCATACACCATTCAACCAGGAACACTAAAGGGATTAAGAAGGTAGCTTTGTATTTTCTCAGAGGTACAGTAACATAAGCACCACACTGGATTGTATGACAGTTACTATGGTAACTCTTCCTTCTTTTCCTACCACAAAACCACACATTTGCCTGCAGAACAAACCAAGTAATTTAGAAGCATGTGAGGCAGGTTATCAAGGAATCCTTTCTATTTAAAATGTTTTTAGTTTTTTAAATCTGTCTGTTTTGAATACTTAACTCTTTTAATGGGGTTATATTTAGCCCTTGTATGCAGAGGAATCAACAGATTCTTTTGGGAGAACTCACATCCTAAGAGTGCCATGAACAAGTTGGAAAAACAAACAAGATAGTAAGATGTAAAAGAGGGACAGGATACTGCAAGACAAAAATCTAGTTTAATGAGTTTAAACTCATTAATCCCTGAGGACAAATTAGAAGTATATGAACACTTATAAGTGACAGAGATGGAAGGTGAGGGAAAACTGGTCCAAAAATTTAGTCATGGTTGCTAGTACACACGTATAAGGTGACATTTAGGAATTGGAGAGAAATTCCCCACAACAGGAACAGTCGTACAAGTGAATTAAAGATATGAAGTCACACAGGAATAACAACATTATATATAATATAATTCTGCAAGATAAATAAGCACATTGTGCTTACAGTATATATCCAACAATGTATATATTAGGGGATGAGATATCAAAAAGAGAGGCAGGAGGTCGGAAGCACATTTTGAGAGTCGTAGTTTAAGAGCGAGCTTTCAGTCAGTGAGCATACTAAGCTTGCCTCCCTTGGTAAACTCTTTGCCTTCACTCCAAACATTCATCTTCATCACTGAAAATTGTTGAGTTCCTGACAGTGGTTACAATGTCTCAAAGGAAAGCAGAGGTAGGAATAATAAGAAAAAAAAAATACATAAATTCTTCATTTTTCAGATGTTTTGACTCCTTCCCCCACCAAAAGAATGCATCTATGCATCTTTTTTAAGGAATCTGTTTTGATCAATTTTCATCAAATGCTCGTTTGGAGAAGTAGAGGTAAAACACAGAAACTCTGCCACTACCAAAGCTCTTTATTTTTTTTTTTTTTTTTTTTTTTTTTTTTGTAGCTTGATTTAGGGCAAAATTTATATGCACTAGTAGAGAAGCATAAAGACTGTTATTCATACTATGGCAGCAAGACATCTCTGTCCTAACTTTGTAACATAAATTATATATTCTTATACTGGAACGCTGCCTTGATATAATCCTTATATATGCAGAACCCATATCAATAGGTTAACAATCACTTTAAGCTGAGAACAACAAGATCCATCTTTTAAAATGTTTCTACTGAACTCCAGTCTCCAGGCAAAATGAAGTATATTTGAAGCATCTCTCAACTGGCAATAGCTTGTGTCAAGAAGTGTTAGCATGGCACTATAGATGGGTTGATAGGTCCCAACTATCAGTCAGCCAGCCAGCATGTCTTCCTGCTGGAGAGGAAAAAAAAATTGAGTTAAAGGAACCAATAGCATTACACTGCCATTCAAAATGTAAAGATCTTCAGGATCTGCATCATACATGTATATGGCAATAGTTTGGAAGGGTAATGAGTTTGGATGGAAAAGAAAAGAAAAAAAAATAAAAGAACATTACAAAACTTAGTTAGGACAAGTTCTTCATCTCTTCTGAAATGCCTGTGATAATTTGTAATGAGAGACAGCCTGCCAACCACAGAAGAAACAGAACATCTTTTTGCTAAACCAGAGCTCTAATGTAAATCCTAGCCTTGAAGAATACAATATGGATTGATGGAACTTTATGAAATGAAGTCCTGAAATGAAAGATGGATTAGACAAAGTCAGCAGAAAGAGCACTTCTATTTTATTTCACCGCTATTTCAAAATAACACAGACTAAGGATTGTATATGGATAGAATAGGAATGGCCATTAGTGATTTAAGTAACACATGAGTTTTCAACTCTTATGTGCTGTTTACCACCAGAATGTTAGAAGTAACCCTCAACTTTTTGGTAATAGAGGGGTAAATAACTTATAGCTTTGGCAAACATATTTGCTTTACAATATTCTAACGTTAATTTGACATTTCATCCTAATCCTTATTATTATTAAACTATCATAAGAAATACAATTTAGGTAGAAAGTACTTATATTTCTTGAACATACATGGCTTGACTGTTTTAACCCGATTGATTATTCAAGAACGGACACAGTAGACTGCATACCCAGCTTTTATGTTTTCAAAATTCTGTTAGTTCATAGACAGACCAGTGCCTACATGTGGAAATAGTAAGGTAAACATATTGTTAGTCATACATCTGAGTAAGTCCATTTTGCTTTACAATTCCTGCAACTGTCTTGTTGCCTCTATGGCAAGCAGGGGAGCAGGCAATTACCAAGATAAACTCTCTGTCCTCTCACAGATAAGCTTGATTGGATATAGGTATACAGCTATAAAATAAAAAAATAGCAGAGACATTTGATCCTGCTTAACAAGACACCACAAATCTACTGATTGGACGTCCAGGAGCCTTGGGAACCTGGGGTTAGTGCGTTGCAGAGTTTGAGTCCGTATTTCCAAGATTTTATAGATTCTCCTTTCTAGTTCTCTCTTTAAGGGTTGTAATGACTCTGCTTACCTGGGAGAATTACAATCCATGAAGTGGCTTTTCGTCTCCCATATGTTACATTCTCTTCCTTTGCTACCACTTTTAGGAAATCTTAAATAACACAATGAAAGGTACATTTCTCTTTCCGTGTTTTTGGTTCAGTCATAACTGTCACTTATAATGATACAAAACTATTTTGCCTTTCATCTGAGCAGGTGAAGCAAAAAATGTTATTATCATAGCTTAGAAACTATTTTTCACTGTATTTCTGGTCTTACAGATGTATATTCATACTTTGAGGTATTTCCATCCATATGTTGGGCATCAAAAGATGACAGATTCAGCAATGTAGACTTTTTTTTTTTTTCCTTGTCTCTTTTTTTTTTCCTATAAATCATATATTTCTAAAATGCTGAGTTAAAAATATCTTTGTGTGGAAATTTGGTACTTCTACTGCTGTTAACATTTTATTCTGACAGCTGCAGTGCCTTTGAATTAAGGGTAACTTCATCAGAAGTATGGAGTTTGATGCAGCTGTTGTAATTCTGTCTATTTGCATATAGTCTCCAAGTAACACCAAAATTCAGTGAAGTGTTTTTATATAGTAATAAAAAGTATTATCGTTATAGTTACCCCTTTGTCAAGAATAGGCAAACTTCCTTTACCTGAAGCAAAAGGGCAGCTCTTTTTTTTTTTTTTTTTTTTTTTTTTAAGAAACACCCTTGTGTATCCTTTATAAGAGCTGTGATTTGTTATGATTTTGAACTGGAAAATAATTTTTTCTTCCTAAGAAATGTCAGATGTTTTATCTTTAGATCAAATATTTCAGTTCCAGTCTCAATTCCCCTTTTTTGTCACATACCTTTTTGCACTGATGAGTTTCAGAGACAAAATTGTGACTCTTTACTAAAAAAATGAGAGTTTCTTCATTACATTTGAACTAGAAGATCTGCCAGAGATAGTAAAAAAAAAAAAAGTCTATGTAATAATAATATCTTTCTCTCTCTCTCTTTTTTTTTTTTTTTTTTTAATGAGAGGAAGCATATAATGATATAACTGTTCATTGTCTGAGATCACTGCCTCAGCCCAGATAACTAGAATAAGCTGGTCACTGTATGTGACCAACGTACATTCACTGTATGTTCACATTCAGTCTGAAAAATGTCACATAATGAAAGAAAGAGTATCAATGTTTCAACACCTCTGTTTTGACCACTCCTATTGATATCAGGTGGTCTGGAGGATAAAGTCTGGTTTACTTTAAATGCATACCTTAAAAGATTTAAAGTCCAAGTCCAATAAAGATGCAAACACATATCAGGTGTGGACCTATCTTGCCAAGAGGCGTCCAGGACAATGTTTGGCATCTGTTTTTCTCACACAGTGCATGAGGAGATTCAGGAACTTTAAAATGAGCTAAGGCAGTGTGGTGACCAACTGCAGACATAATGCTACAGTACTACGAAATGGAAAGTCAGAAATAGGAGTTCTAAATCATGCACTTTCTGAACCTGTTTAAGGGCTCAGGAAGGAAAAACACCTTTCAGAAAAGATTCACAGTCACAACTCTTTCTGCTAACTTATTTATTTATTTGTTTATTTTCAGAGGGATTAAACAATGTTGTTTCAAAGATGGAGGTGAGGTAGTCTCTCAGTTCTTCAGTTCTGTAGAGAGTGAAAAAAATTGTGTAAAGCAGTCTGCATCTACATTCTCTCAAATGAATTCCTTGGTGAGCAACTATAGGCTTTTGTAACAGCAGGTGCTTACCCCTTGCTTTCCTGACTTTTTGCAACTGGTCACAAAAGAATCTTTGTGGAGAAAAACAAAACAAACAAAACAAACAAACAAAAAATCTCATGGAGTTGTAACTGTTGATACAAGTTGTTTTGTCACTTATCTGGAAAAGTACAGGTTAGATTGCGATGTGTGCTACTAGAATTGTTTCTGTAATTTATCTGGGGTCTCTTTCATATCATCCAGTTGTGTGAAGCAGGACTATGAGGTTCCAACTGATGGACATAATTTTGAAAGTAAATTCCCTCTTTCACTGAAAGCTCCAATGTCAAAAGGGTTAGCTTGCTTGGCTTCCCAGTAAATGTCAGAAAATAAGAATGTAATAAGATAAAAGGAAAAACATACTTTCACAAAGTACCTTTCAATTAGAATTATGCACAAGTGTGACAAATTCCAAAAACAGAAGTATTTTCTTCTAAAAAATGTGAAGTATTCATTAGAAAGGACTTCTCTCAAAAAAATCAGTTTCCAGGATATAGCAGAATTATGCTAATACACATTAATTACTAAGGAGGGCCCTAGAAAAGCAGTTTGCTTTTGACCATTCGCAAACACTAACTTATAACCACACCTGTTCTAATAACTTGTATTATTTTAAGAACAAATACATTTTATGTATTTCAACATATGGAATAGTTCAGTGATTTTATTTTTGAAAGCTGTGTCCATTTCATGCCTTAAAAACTGGACACTTTTTTAAAGCACAGGAGCAGTGGAAAAAAAAAAAAAAGGAAAAAAGGAAAAGAAAAAAAAAAGAAGAAAGATTAGAAGTTGGTACATCAAAGGACTTCTAACAATGTTTTTTTTCTTTACCCTGTGAATTTTTTCTTTTCTTGAAGAATATTGGTAGTGAATCCTCTTTAATTTCTGAAAGTAACCTATAAATAAATACGTAAATAATGCCCAACTCTTTTATTGATTTTTTTTTATTTTTTTTTTTTCTGGAAAAGCCTGAAGAATATTCATGGTTATTCAAAGCATTAACTAGGATGTGCCTTTACAAAAAGGGTCCTTTTTCAAAAGCAGTATATGAATTTAAATTTAACTTACTGATAGTAATTCAGTTAAATTAGTAGATACTGATAGTAATTAACTTAAAAAAAAATCAGTTAAATTAGTAGATACTGATAGTAATTAACTTAAAAAAAATAATTCAGTTAAATTAGTAGATACTGATAGTAATTAACTTAAAAAAAAAAACACTTGTAAATCTAATATTTTATTTCTTTTCCTCAGAACAGCCAATATTTTGTTTTCATATTTCTGTCATACTTCTCATCAGAAAAGTTTTCTTTGATATAGGACATAGTGTTTATTAAGAACGAAACATTTTGATCCCACACAATTTGGTACAAAAGACTTTGATTCAGAATATGAAAATAAGTTTCTCTTCAGCTAGGAGGAGTGACTTTACTACAGAACCATGATACTATCATGTACAATTTCAAAAAAGAGAAACCAAGGTGTTCACTGCCAGAATCTGGGTCTCTTTCTCGATCATGCTAAGTGTTTTGCCTACCTGGCTGACTAATCCCATGAAAGATTGCCTAGAAGTGTTTCAGTCTTTCATTCACACACACACACATATATATATATAGATATCTTTTTCAAATATTTTAAGGATTTCACCCTGATGAACGACACTATTTGAAATCCTAGAAAATTCCAGGGGAAGAGGAAATGATTCTTTTGGCTTCTTGTAGTTGTAGCATTCCCTCTCTTTTCAGTTGCAAATTGCTTATTCAGCACAACTCCAGTAACCTCAGAGCTAGCATCTAAATTACAAATGAGACCTTTTAAACCTGTTTACTGTGCAAAGCACGTTATCAGCACTTGAAAAAATATAATTTCAATTACAACGAAACATACTTAGAGATTTAAGTATGTAAGACTGCTATTTAAAGAATGCTTAGAATTCTGAAAGAGACCATCAATTAACATTTTACTAGGAATGAATAAACCAAACTGAACTAAACGGAATCTGGACTTGAAAATACAGAAGAACCAGGGTTATAACTAAACTATTTTATAATAAACAGAACCTTTTTATTTTTTGAAAAATATCTATGAATCAATATGTGCACCCAACTACCTTTTCTTCTTTAAACAATGAGGTTTAATCAAGCAATTTGAGATGTTTTCATAGCTGTACTTTTTGTTGATCTCACTGTTTTTTATTAATTTCCTCTCTTTTCTATCACTATTCTGATTGGAAAAATTAATACTTTTAAATTTTGTTTTTCAAAATAAAGCTGTAAACAAACACCAGTGCCCTGAGATCTACGAGTAATTTAATATGAACTAATGAGACTAATGAGATTTTTTTTTTGGTAGTTCATTCACTTGAAATATAAGTTTTGAGTTAATATCCTTGTATTCGTATTGAAGCAATCAGACTGCACAGAAAACTGGAAAAAAAAAAAAAAGGACAAAAATAGATGTATATAACAGAAAGAGAGATAGCAAGAATACAGCCTGCAGTGTCTTTAACTCCCTCAGAAGGTACAAACAAGATGCTTGTCAAAAGAATTTTCATATTTCTTTTAGGGCTGTCACTGCTGGTCAGGTTGTTGCAAAATGCTGAAAGAAATTTATTCAAACTTTTGGCCCATAGCAATAACAAAGAAATAGTTTTCAATAAAGCTTAAACATGTCTTTTAAATGTTATCCTACATTCTGTCTGCTTGGTTCAAAAAAACCTCACATACCTGGAACATTTCTCCATTTTTCATGTTTTATTTAAAACTGATATCACAAACTCAGTTCTCATCTGAGTTCTTGCACTGAAGGTGCAAAAGTCGAAAAAATCTCTTACAAAGTGGAATCCCAGACCTATTGGCCATGAACTATCTATTACATATATCTTGCACATATAAAGAGACAAATATATGCAATCTTGTATTGCATATGCCAAGAAAATAGCAAAACCCTCTTAATTCTTAGCAGATTAGTCTTTTTTTCTCACATTGGACAAATCTTCCAATATCATTTGAACATTCTTTCGTGTGATTCCTGCTCTGTACTTATGATAATATTTTCAATATTCATTTTTGTCACAAGGCTCAAGATAAAGGTCTGTGGTCATTTCTCTCTTTTCATAATAATCACACCAGATACTGACTGAATAAGGTTATCAGCCAGCAAGATTTCCTTGCCAAATTGTTTATGTTTGTATGATTAAATTAGTCTCTCCAGCTATTCTATTTTGAAATCCAACTGAAATCTTCTGAAAATTAAGATGAGCTTTTCCAAACCAATCTATAACTTGGATAACTACAGATAAATTGAAGTCTGTTAAAACTTCACTGGCACACCGATGTCTGGATAACACCACCCATGTTAATGATATTCTATTTTTCTTCTTTCTTAATTACAAAGTACAGTCTTTGTTGGAAGGCCCAGATAGAACTCAGTTTTAGATTTTTTCTTCTCTTTCTGTGGAGAAACAAAATATTACATTTCCCATGGTGAGAGGGGTCCAACAGGATATATTCAGAACTTTCTGAAATGCTGGCTTTTTTGAAGTCAAAGAAAAGAAAGGAAATTTTCCTGCTGATTTGAAATTTGGACATTCTGACAGCAAACGTAGCATTAAAGGTAACCATTTTGATTCCCTGCCTTTGAAAAGGTTGACTCATATTCAAGGCCCTCCACAGTCTTTTTTTTTAATTTGACTGAAATACGATGTTTTACACACTCTATGCAGTTTAATCAAAGTCTCGTGGTTTTTAACAATATTTTGCTGTAGTCTACCACTATTATCACCTCAGGAGAAAGGTAAAATAGCATGCTTGTTTTGGAAATAGTGCATTTCCTCTTATTTTGAAATCTGCCCTGTTGTCAGTATATTTTTAACAATAAAATTATTTTAAAGATGGATGGAGTACTTCATGACTATTTGAATAAACAGCTTCCTGTTCTTGTCCTCCCTATCTCCTGCAATCGCTAGAAACACAGTTCCTTAGTAGAAGACAGTATCAGCCTTTCCCTACATGAAAATTGCAAGGCTTAGTTGGGATCCTTCAACAACCATGATTCTCTATCAAAAGCTTAAAATCACTGTTGAATTCAATAAGTTAATTGCTTAACTGAAATATAACTGAAAGTCCCACAAAACATCTAATTGTGTTTTCCTGTTTAAATACCTTTAAGTAATTTTAACTATTGCCCCTTGATATTTTTGGTGCATACAGTTGAAGTATAGTAATGCAATCAATGAGTCACAACCACTATAATTGAATTGAGTATGTTCTAAAGAATTACTAATTAGAAATTGAGTCTTTTTTCCGCACTAGGAAATCTGCAACTTTTCTACCCTATATTCAGTGAAGTCAGATATGTAACCCAAATGTCATGACTGATAAGAAAAAAAAGATGTGACTCGGGGGTTAAAAAACTGGCAAGAAGCTAGCTCTCTCAGTTTTGAATAACACAGACCATGAATGTCTGAAGAGCTGTCTTTCACTGAGGCCTACATGTTTTTTTAGGAACGTTATTTCCTTTGAGAATATAAGCCTTAATATCTACATTTACAGAAGTGGGGATAATGGCATTTTGAAGTTTAACATGAAGAGAACTACACATTCTCAGAGCCTACAGTAAGACAAGGGACACATAAGAACTTCAAGATAGAATTTTCTCATGTGGATGAAGACACCACTTTGTTATTGATTTCTTATTTACAAGCATCCTTTCTGCTATCACAACCGTATTTGCATGTATGAAAATGTTCTTTCAGTTTGTTTTCTCACAACTTCTTCAATGAATAAGTGTGCTGCATGTAACCAATAACCCTGTCAGTAGCTTATAGCTGATGTACAAAAAGGGAGGGAAATATAGGTTATATGGACAATCATAAATGTTTAATTCACTTCTTGTAAATTATTTATTTCAGTCTTACAACAATCTTTTAAAAAGTTTTAGTTCCTTGCAATTATGAGAACATATTGGTAATTATAGATAACTCCCATTTAACTTTGCAATGTAAAAGTTAAGGATTTCACTGAATTTCATTTTGTTAGTTAGACTGGATGTTTCATTCTTTCTGATAACCAATTCATATAATGAAAGATGTCACGGGTTTTTATTGCCTTTGAAAGCAGATGTTTAAAAACAAGAGTTTAGAAAAGAAACAAGTCTTAGAAATTGTTGATGTTGCTACTTCTAAAATTATGAAAAGCAAGTGATTTGAGCAGCAAGTGTGTCCTTCAAGTTGTGATCCTACTGCTTCTCACTATGGGACACATGTGGGAGTAGTTGTCATCACAGTGTCCTGGGCTGAGTATTACCTGTACGGTTAGATGATCACCATTAATCTAAGACAATGAATTAGTCAACTAAGTCTTCAACTGCATCAGCATTCACTATTATGCATTATTCACGAGGTTAAATGAATCAAAAGTATACAGATAAAAATAGGTTTTACTAACTTATCCTAAATTTAAAGAAAACAAAATGCAAACTTTGAAAAAAGATATTGTAGACAAAGAATGCATATAAAGCAAATAGGACTAAAAAAGCTGAAAATCAATACAAATATTTTTCCCCTCATAAAAATGAGATAATACAAAAAAAAAAAAAAAAAGAATAGATTTTGAAAAATAGCTATTTAAAAATTTTTATCAAATGGCATTAAAGCTTTTGTACCTTTTTCATTAGGGTTATAAATTAAAAATAATATTTTACTCTGATTATCTAAAACTTCATTAATGTTAAAATCTTTACTGACAGTGACACAAGTACCAAGAAGCAGTTCCATGTAAATAATTGAAAAAACTTCCAGGACAATAGAATACCTCATGGATTTTGTTCTATTAGAATCCTAGGAGCTGCACCTATTATAAGAATTAGTGTTGCTCATATGGTACAAACAGTTTAACACTTTGGGATTTGTTAAATAGGGTAATGAAGGACTCATTACTTGAGAAGTGTTGTATAGGGAATAGACTATAGTGAAGATTAAAAAAAAAAAATCCCACAATAATGATTATGAAAATATTTTGGAACAGAGCCCTCAGAGAATCAATTTGGGTTAGAGCACATTTAATTTTGCACAATAACAAAACCCAAAGCTGTAAATTAATGTTCATCAGTCCCCAAACACATTTTCGCTATTTAGCCAAAGTCACCCTGAAAGATTGTGTAGCCCCAGTTAGAGCAAATCAGTTCATTTATAGTGAATGAGATTTCAGTAGCTGCAGTGTATAATCCTATTTTGTTAGCTCTCCTCCTACTTCTAAATTGCACTTCCTTACAGCACCAGCTTTATTTTTACAAATGATCATTGTCCAGCCAGATCTAAAATTAAATGTGCAGTAGTAACACCTGGTTCTCAGTTTGTAGCTTCCTTTGCTCTATCTTGTTCTTTTCTGAAATTATTTCTGACTTAACTTTCTGACTTAACATGCAAAGCAATGTATAGTTGTTTTTTATTTTTTCTAAAAAAAAAAAATCAGCATTTTTTTTAGTCTTGTGTACATCTGCATATATATATTCAGAAATAAAGATGGCATTAGCTAGAGATACATGCATTGAATATATATGGGGCTATATATTGTAACTCTTCTGCCAGATAATTTTTCTGGGTACCATTGCAACAGAAAACAAAACAAAGCAAATTAAAACAAAACAAAACAAAAACATAAAAAAAGAAACTCACAACTAATGAGTGTTGAAACTCCAATGCTATATTTGCAAACATATGTTGCTTCTATGATCCAAATATTTCTTTCTTCATCTTCTGTGTTTAGCAGTGAATGTCAAGAGCATCTCTGTGCTACATCAGTGCTTTGCTGCCAAAATGGTCTGCAGGGACTAAAGACATTTGGGCATAGAATTATTCTGTGCCAGTTTGTACCATCTGAAGCCCAGGCCAAGAATATGTCCTTCCCTTGTGTAGTTCATT
Source organism: Anser cygnoides (assembly GCF_040182565.1). Classification (NCBI taxonomy): domain Eukaryota; kingdom Metazoa; phylum Chordata; class Aves; order Anseriformes; family Anatidae; genus Anser; species Anser cygnoides. Next base: position 107,730,437 of record NC_089873.1, on the reverse strand, counting down.
GTGCTGTTTTCCTTTGGAGTACAGTAACAAGAAGGATCTTTCCACTAAAGTTCTGTGAATCTTCCTTCCACCTCTCTCCACCCCCACCCCAAAAATATATGAAATTCTGGGACATATAGTGTTCTTGAATAAATGATTAATAGCATTATTCATTAATAGCATAGTGAATACAAGCAGACATATTAGAATGCAAGGCACTGTATAAACATCTCTTCAGAGAAGTAACGAAATTGTTTGGATCTGGCATGCATTGTTGCTGCTTCTTTTTGCTAAGCATCACCAAAGTGAGACTTGGGTAGTTCTGGATTACTTCTTAATGAGTGATTTGGAAGGGAAAAAAAAACAAAAAACAAACAAACAAAAAAAACACCTTCATCAACACCTAACATTGCATTTCAAAATAAAGCAACATTTAAATCTTATTTTAAGATTTAATCTAAGAGTGTCCAATCATACAATTTTAAGTTTATTTACAAAAATAGTGCTATAATCTTTGAAGAGTTTTTTTTAATAATAATAATTATTAATATATATTATATATTATATTATTATATATTAATAAACAATTTTTTATTATTATTATTATTACTGGAATGAAACAAATATATGAATATTTGCAGGCTTACTGTCAGGCCCTGAAGGGAAATCTTAGCCATGACTGTCCCTGCCCAACCCTAGGGCTTCTCCACCTGCCCAGGGCCCAGGACCACATATCCATCCCTGGTGCCATCAGCCCCAGCCCCAGCAGGGCCACAGCTCCCCACAGCCCTGCCCTGCCCAGCCATGGCCCTTGCCATGCCTGAGTCATGACTGAGTGCACTGAGTCATGATTGCTGTAAACTAATCTCTTCTTGAACCTGTGAGAATTTGTATTTACTTTCTCTTACTCTACTGGTAATTACAGGTTGCTCTAGCCAGTGAGCATGCATGAACAAGTACTGCACACACATGGTTGCTCAGTGGGCATTCAGGTTATGTCCAAGTGCAATGGCCACAAGTAGTGTGTTCAATAAAATTGGTTTTGAAGCTGAATGCTCTACATTCTAATGTTCTAACTAGAACATGGACTAAAACAATTATGAGCCTGAACTATTGTCTAAATTAATTATTTATCTTTAGAGATCTATTAATTATGCATAGCTTTGTAAACTGGTTAATTGGAAATGCAGGTTTACAAAACGAGATTTCTATCAGTGTCTATATATTATTACTGGGCTTAGTGACCAAAAAAAAAATATTTTATGACCAAAAAAAAAAAAAAAGTAACATATGCAAAAGCGACTCTCCTTCACTATGTAGCCCTGACACACTTCTCACTCTTCTGGCTTCAGTTCTTCAAGTAAATACTGATTCAGGGTTTGATGTTGCTTTTTACCCCTTACTTCAGGGCCAGGTTTGGGAGCAGTGACTGATACTATCCATTTGCTCTGTTCAAGCTATATGGAAAAAACTTCACAACTCTGTTGAATTTTTTCTTATAATTTCCTCCAAGTCCCGGTTTCCAAAACTCCAGTTATAGTCCATCATTTAGTCCATCAAAGTCTGTACTTTAACAATAGATTTCTTTTGCTTTCTATTTATATTCCTCTAAACAAGTTACTTCCCAAAATAGTTATTCTAGTCTAATAATTCAAAATGTCTCTTGTATGCCTCATCCCATGGTCCTTTCCATGCTGCTATTTCCAGGTTCTTACCAAAACATAAAGAAAGCATTGTTAATTGTTAATGACCCAAATCCCAAACCTGAGAGATTTAGAAACAAGAAGCAACTACAAAGAAAAGAAGTGTTTTGAATGTTAAATATTTGATGCTGACATTTAGTTACCTGTTATGTAGAACTTTTTGAAATACTTTCCTAGTTCTCTTTTCCTTCACAACTACCTCCACCAGTCTAACCTGTTTCCTATTTTATTTATTTTTTTTTTCTGAAAAGGGGTTCATTACCTATTATGATCTTCCTTCTGTCATGTCTAAAACCTTCTTGAATAATTTCAGACTACAAGAAAAAATTGTTTCTTCAAGAAGGTTGTGTCAAGCTGGAAGGCAGTATTAAAGTTGTCAACATAAGTTCTTTGTGCATACATACTCATGAATATGTAAATACACCACTGATTTTACAATGTGTAATAATAAAGTGTTAAAAAGTCCTGATGGACACAATGAATTCTATTGAATATCACTAAGTTCTTAAACAAAGTAACTTTTTCTTTCAGGCAGGTGGAATTTTAAAGCTCCACTGCTTTTTCTATAATTGCATATATTGTCATTAGCATAAAAATGAACCCTACTGTGTCACTGTCACAATGAGATATACTATGGCATCAGAAAACCTCATCTACCCATCTATTTGTTTTCTGACATTAAGATGGCAGAAGCTGTGCAGAATCTATGCCATAAATTTAAGGATTATTGTGTTTAAAAACAAACAAACTTTCTTCTCTGAAAAGTACAGGAAAATTGTGTCAATGTGATTTAAATTATGATGCACTGACTTTTGGCATTTTTATCTTCTTTCATTTGGTTGTTACTTAAACCATTTAATCTTAGTCTCTAGTGTCTTGTTCTCTCAAAGCCATAGGTATCATGTTAAGGATAATGTAAATATATTTATGCACTATTTAACATCCAAAGCAGATGCAGTATATTATTGGAATGGTAGGCTGCATATAGGTGAAAGTGCAGCATTTAAATGTTTTTTAAGATGTGAAGAGGGAATCTTGCTTGCTTTTGTTGTTGCTTTCTGAGTAAACTTACTTTTGTAAAATTAATTTTACCTAAAACAATCATTTTTCTTGGGAAATATGAAAAGCTATGCAGCCAGATTACTTTATCATTGCATATTTGAATTTATATTAACATAGCATGAAATTATTTTGTTGGAATTCTTTTTGTAGAAGGGCAGAATTTGACCTGCAATTCGGTAAAATGGGACATATCACCCCAGAAAAAAATGTTATTCTTGTGGACAAAACAAACATCATGTCCATGCCTGTGTGGGTGTAAACACTGTTGGTTAGGCTGAGGCATCAGTACATTTTTTTAATACCTTGGACAACTGTTCATGTCAGACAGAAAGTAGTAGGGAACCAGGCTGAAATAAAGCATATTTAAAATCATAGCATATGTTATTTAAGTTAAGACAATCAATTTGAAGAAAAGAACAACAACAACAAATCATTAGGAAAGGTTTTACTTTTTTTCTCTGCCACTGCTTCAAGATGTAATCTCAAGATTACTAGAACCGCAAGAAGTCAAGATACCAAAACAGATTTCCTTCCTCCCTTTCCAAATTTTGCTAATATCTCATGGTTTACAACATTTACACTTTGCTAAAAAAAATGTTGCCAGTTAGAGTTGGTGAAGTGCACAGGACCTTCTGAGGTCCCTCAGACAAGTTAAATGTCAGGTGGTAACACCCACCTAAGGTGACTAAGTTGTGACACTCAAAATCTTGTTAAGGGTAAAAGGGAAACGCATATATATGGAACCAAGAATTTATTCTTGGCTACATTCACCCGAGGACCCTTCAGTTTTCCCTAGAAACAGAAGAGTAGGAGGGTGTTGCTGCCAATCACCACTGTCCCCAGTTTTTCACTAGGAAGGGTATGATGGTGATGGAAGTCCCTTCCTCCCCTGCCCTGGGCTGCTTGTGACTGTTCTTACACATTTTCCCATCCTAGCCTGCTGCCCTCCTCCAACCCCCAGTGCAGGGCTGAAAGCTGCCCCGCAGCAACACCCCCTCCTCCCCCTCTCCCAGGACTGTGTCTCCCACAGGGCTGGCCTGGGGCTGTCAGCACCATCCCCCCAAGGCATTCACAGAGCTGAAGCTCAAGTAGGCTACTTTGAATGTCCATGTTGTTTTCATAGGCAGGGACATTGAGTAGATGTATTAAACTGAGGCCCACATGCGCCTATGCCTCATAGGACTGAATGTGTAGACTGAATTCTGGGATTCTGAATTCAGCCTGAATCTGTTGCTGAAGTTGAGGTCCCTGAGAAAACAGGGTGATAGCAAAAGAAACAAAGAGTATTAACACAAATTACAAAAGGTCAAGTACAGTTCATTAAAAAGAAACAGCCTTGAATAGTAAGTAGACACTTATTGTGACCATAGTGAATAGAGCCCAGTATAAGCAACATAAGTAAAATATACAATATATTTGGCAAAAGAGAAAACAAGAAATTGTATAAATATATATACACACAATTATATATAATTATATATATATTATATATACATATACAATTATATATTATAATATATATATATATGTATCCCAGTTATGGATGTCATTCCTGATCTTTCTTAGTAACTCTGTTTCTTAGTAACTCTGTTACTAAGAAAACAGCAGTACCTCTGAGGTAGGGAAAGAACACTAAATTTTCATTTCCTACACATTACTTTTGGTTGTTGAAGACCTAACATAACGTATATTTTTAACTTTGTAACTGAATTAAATAAATTAGAAATTTAATAAGAAGTGTGTATGTTTGTGTGTTTTCTGCTCTAGCTTTCCCAAACAAAAGGTGATTGACACTGCATCATTAAATCAGAATAAACTAATGCAAAAATCAGATATGTGTAATGCCTTCTCCATGTGAAGACGAGGTTTTAGACTATATTGATTTAAGGATGAGAAGCTGTAACCTGTGACAGAGGAAAGACTGGGACAAGTAGAGGTTACTCTAGGTATATTACTATGGTAAATTTCATCCTGGAAAACAAAACATCTAAGACAGAACGAAATCCTCAAGCAGCTTCCAGACTTCAGTTAGGGGAAAAAAAAATAAAATAAAATTTGAATACTGTTGAAACAGCACAGATCTTAAAACAACACAAGATTGTATGAAAGAATCATCTCAGCTGCTTATCATTTGGTTTTATGTGAAGCAGTGGAAAGTAAACTAGTGCTGTATGCATCATTTACCATGAACTCTTCTCAAGTCACTCTTAGAACCTTTGCTACTTAAACATCATTTCACTGCAAAACATGGCTTGTTAAAAATATAAGCCTGAGGTTTTTTTGTTCTGTCTTGTTTCAAGAGAAAACTAAGTGAACTGAAGGACATCCAAAGACAATGATATCTCTCAGTGGTTTAATATGAAGGCGTTAAATGTATTATACTATGAAATATGACAACTTCCTAAATCAGCAAACTTCACACAATTGATGATACTTTGATACACTATGTGGAAAAACATATTGCAAGTTCAGTTCTTGGGGATAAAATGGTAAGATTGTATCTAACTAAATGCCATCGATAAAAGTTGAATTCAAGGTTTCCCACACAGAGGAAGAACTTTAAAAAGACAAAAGCTTTTTTTTTTTTGTTGTTGTTGTTGTTGTTGTTTGTTGTTTTTGTTTTGTTTTTTTCTTCACTGCAGTTCTGTGATACTAGATATGATAAATTTCTCTCAACTTCTTAAATTGGAAAAAAACAGTTAAATGGGAGTTTTTATTATGTGAAGCTGCATAGCAGCCAAGTTCTTCAGAGGGTTCTTTCATTGTGAAATGACATAACTCTTATAGGGAAATATTGACTCACTGATTGGTGCTTCCTTTAGAGATAAATATTTTTATGAATAACTTTTAAATTTTCTGAAGTTCTCCTGGTTGTTGGGAGTCATATACTGGACTGATACTTCCATTCATGTCAGTAAGCTGAGTACAATTTTAGGATGTACAAGAATTACGTCCTATAATGTTTCTCACAGTAATACAGAACTTGTAAAGTTTTACCTTGTAGCTATAAATATGAAAAAAGGGAAAGAGAACTAGTCTTAGTGCTGATACCTAAAACTACTGCACTAATTTGATTTTCCATCTTACTATATGGAAAAGTAGTGCTAATGAAAATGAGATCACAGATCCCTTTTCAATTAAGAGGTTCCTCAGCTATATATGAAATAGGAAGAGGCAATAAAATGTCCATGTGATGGAGGTCAGTAGCTCAAAATATTTTGATTGGGAAAAAAGCTAGTTACCCCCTAATTTTGACTAGCAATGAGTACACAACTTGCAGTACAAAATACTTTATTGAAGCTTACTTTTCAAATTCATGTTGGAAACAAGTCTTCTCCTTCCCTAAGATGCTTTTGATGTCAGTAAGTTATATTCCAGAATATATAGTATTACTTATTTTAAGAGGTTAAGTTCAAAAACAAGAATATCCCATGTTTTTTTTCCCATTTCTCCCTGGTTTCATGAATATTTTGGACACCAAGAGTAAAACAAACAACTACAATGAAAAAGTATGAAGAGAACAACATAGACAATCCTTTTACAAGAGAAAAAAGGTGCATTATATTATGCAGACAAAGCATCATATCTGAAAAACAAAAGAAAGAAAAAAGAGATAATAAAAAAAAAAAACCTCACTGAACAAAGCCAGCAATATAACAATCTGTTCAGCTGTGAGAAATCTTGTGAAATATTCAGAGAAATTAAGATTCAGTTATTTCAGTGTTTTTTATACATACATAAAAATATTGCTTTAGGATAAGTAATAGCTAAGTATAAGAATTGTTCAAATTCATTTATATAGCAGTAGCACGCGTAATCTAGCTGAGGACATTGATGCAACCGTTCATGAAACAAAGCTAGGCTGATGTCACAATTTAGTATGAAACTTATCCTAAAACTTTGCTATTGTAAAGCTAAGAGGCAAATCAGGGACATCAGAAATCTATAAAATACAAAGATTTCAAATATAATGTCACAGCTTTGGGGGATTAAAGGATCTGTTTTGTGACGTTACTATGTGTATCAGACATAAAGTCTACTGGACAGAATAAGGGTGGGAAGATTACATTGATTTTACTACTGCCAAATGAAAATATGCTTAAAGTTTGCCAAACAAATGATAATGCAAACTAGATTACCTGCTTTTCTGAAAGGACTTGTGAGAGAAGGGAGGTAACAAAAGGTCTTTCCCTCTAGAAATGTGACACTAAACCTGTGGTGTAATGACCACACAGACACCAGGGTTCTTTTAGGATCAGTAACTCCTACTACTTTATTGATGACATAACTTCAGCTCTCTCTTACTGAGGGCATAACTTCATTTCTCATATTAAGGACATAACTTCATTCTCCTTTATCGAGGACAGGCTCCCTTCTCTTCCATGACTTCATTAATTTTTCTCAGATCATATAACAGTCTCTATTTTCCATTCCTTTTCTTGATTACAAACACCGGAGAGTTCCAGGGCTAGTCGTGGGAACAATATGTCTCGCTTTAAGTTGTTAAGCAACTCGGCCTTCGGGCCCTATGTATCCCATTCCTCCCGGATCGAAGGGAAACAGACCCGGCTCCTTTTCAGGGCCTATAGAGGGCCTGGATCAAAAGGAACGTCCAGGTCACCAGGGGGCGTAACAGCAAAGGCCTGCGTTGGCTGTAGCAGCCCGCAGCTGCCTCACTGTCTGGTAAACCACACGTTTCTGATTGTGGTCCCACATAGCTCTTTAAGGCCTCAGATATTGCTCATGAGGTGCCGAGCAATCCCGCCACAACCTTGTCGTTTTTAGTAGCAGAGTCCCACACCTTGACCTCAATTTGGTCCCGTGTTTCAGGATCATAAACTGTCTGATTCGTAATAAAGGGAATAAGCTGTAAGGTTACCAGGACATTTTTTGTTTCTAAGGCCATATGATTCCCCATAGCGCGCAACTGCTTACCTTGGCCAGTGAGGGGCAGTTATGTGCGCTGGTCCACTTCTCTCAGCTTGAGCTTCTTTCCAGCTCCGGTGCGCCAATTTCCAGCAACTTTCTATACGAGCCTCTTTGCAGCTCCGGTGCGCCTACTTCCAGCAACTTTCAGTATGAGCTTCTTTGACCAGTTTGCTGAGTTTGGCCGAACCTATCTTCATGAGGCGATCAATGTCCCTGTTCCTGTCCTGGTCCCTGTTCTGTTAGCCTGTCCCTGTTCCTGTTCTTTGTGAGAAACACTTCGTTGCCAATGACTTAGGCTCAGGCGAGCCTATTCACGATTGCAATGGCGGGCATCCCACAAGCAGGAGCACGCCTACTGGTTCCAAAACACAGTTTATATACTTTTTGATGACAGGACCGTCCCGTTTCCCCACTGAGTGGGTAATCCAGGTGCACAATCTATCTGATGCTTCACAGACAATGCATGGCCTTCAGTTGCCGACCCGTTAAATTTCAAATTTCTTTTGACTTTTTTTACTGTTTGAAGTGGTAATGTTTCTTCACTTATCTGACTTAACACCGTGATTTTCACCTAATTGTTCTAAAGAGTCTGGTTGTCTGCATTTTACAAGGTCACCTGCTAAGTTTTCTTATCACTGCAAGCATATCTCAATACCCCATTCCTTACCTTTAAACAACGTAATTCTGCAAAAACAACATTTTTATTCCCACAATTCCCCCCTTTTCTTTTTTTTTTTTATAAATAGCTGATTTTTGCAAAACTTTTCTGTAAGGTGTAATTTGGTAGATATCTTCCTCTTCTTCACCTTCTTTGCTTTCCATCTCCTCTAATATCATCACCTTATCTGAGTAAGGTGGTGGCTTCATGGTCATTTGTTTCAATAGTGCAGTTTCAGTTAACCACTGTACTAGTCCTTTTACACAGGAGATAATGCAACAACCAATGGCTATCAAAACTCCTGCTACTACGATCAAGGATGTAAATATGCCTAATTTTTCTGCCAATTCACTGGCAAGGGTGGTAAAGCCTTGCAATGCTCTAGTTACTATGCCATCCAGGGCAGTATTGTTGGGTATAAAAGTGCAACAATGGTTGCTCAGTATCACACACCCACACCTCCTTTCTCTGCAAGCATCATATCTAAATGCTATTCTGTTTTCCCAAGCCATTTTGCTGGTGGCATCTAGTTGTTCAGCGATTCCTCTTATCACATCCCTTGTATAATTTATGAATCTCTGCTGATTATAATAAATATAATTAATCCAATTCACATTCTTATTGACTGTTACCCACCAGAACGGTGACTCAAACCCTGCAGCAATTTGATTCCTGGCTTTATGTTCATTAGGAACTCCTCTAGGCACCCCAATAGAATCTATGTACACCCTATCATCAAATGATACTCCTAGGCTTCTTTTACTTCTGGGTATTTGTGATGTTTCTCTTTCAAATGCCAGGGTGAAGGGTATAGCTAATTGAACAAGTGCACAAGTGCCTCCCCAGTTAGATGGTAGGGTGGACCGTAAGATCTTCCCTCCACAGTACCACCAGAGGATCTGCCCTGGGGATCTCAAGTCTTGAGCAGTTTCCCATCAAGTCCTTGGTAGCATTCAAGGTCCTCGTGCACAAGGCAAATTCTCCCAGATGCCGGGTAGCACTCACACCCTGCCGTGAGAGGCAAGCTGTATGGTTACCTATAGGTGTAGAGAATGCAGGGGGGAACCCTGATATTGCTATCACGCAAAGAAGGGAACAGCAAAGAGAGAGACTTACAGGCCTCATTTCCCCAGGCAGTCTTTTCTTGGTACAATGCAATCATATATCGCATCCCCTGGGAATCCTTGGTCCACCCCAATGGGCACGGCACTATCTGGGCAATTGGTCATCCTGAGGCACAAGCATAGCAATTGCTATGGTTGAGACTCTGGACAGTATATTTGACCCATTCTATCCAGGCATTCACATCCCCATACCCTGTTTCAATCTCAAATGTTTGAACTGCCACATTTCAAAGAGGGCCTCCTGTTTTCTCTCCTGTTTTCTCCTTGAGTTTCTCCCTTTTTCTGATGGCAATAGAGGATTGTTTCCATACAGCTATTCTCAATCTGGCTGTTGGGTCTCTACCAGTTATTTATTCTCTCTGCTCAATTGTCCTTGGGCATTTAAATCTCCACAAGCTAACACCTCACAAGCATCAAACATGACAGATTGTGGTACATAACCCTCTGTCACATTCACCCATATTTTTACAGGGTATCCCGTCTTACTATTATCTGGTCATGCCTTTTCCAAGTTGCCAATTGACCAAGGCTTTCTCTGAGGCCTACAATCACTAGAAACAAAATTAATAATTGATTTTTCCCTGTCATTATTTTTAAACCTTAGGTTTCCAAATAATTATCAATACAAAGAATAAGATGTACACTAGTACTATAACAAACCCCCCTTGGGAGCACTTCAATTCGCTATAGGTCTGTCTTTTCTGTCAATCACAAGTCACACTCATTAGTTACCTGTGAAAATAAAAGGTTAGTTTACAATTGAAAGCTTTTATCCTGCTCAGAGTCGACTATGAGATTTTTCTCTTCTATTTCAACTTCCAGCAAGTCTTCTGTAGGAACAGCTTCCCAGGTACTAGGGTCGACGGATGCCTTTACTCGAGTATAGTGGGTCCAACCTTTTTCCGCAGTTCCTATGGCTGTTTCAGTGGTTAGTAGTACTTGGAAGTGTCCTTCCCATTCAGGCTGGAGTTGATCCTTTCCAGGTCCGAATCAGGACCCAATTTCCCACGGGTCCTGAGAGATGACAAAGAAGAGGACAACCCCAGAATACAGTTCTTAAGAAAACTCTCGTTTCGAATTGTGGTATCTCATCCCTTCTGCCAGATAGGGTAATCTGAACAGCATCTCATACGGTGAAATTCCTATATCCTTTCTTGGTGCTGTTTGAACCTGTAGGAGTGCTAAAGGTAAACATTTTACCCAAGGAAGTTGGGTTTCTAACACTAATTTAATTAATTGCTTCTTTAATGTCTGGTTCATTCACTTTACCTTCCCAGAAGAGGAGGGGTGCCAGGGCGTGTAAAAAATCCCACTCAGTCTCTAAGGCCTGCATTAACCCTTGCAGTACTTGTGAAGTGAAATGACTTCCTTGATCTGAATCAATGTTTTCAGCTATCCCATATCTAGGGACTATTTGCTCCAGTGATACCTTAGCCACCGTGTTCGCAGTGGCAGATACGGAGGGGAAAGCTTACACCCATCCAGTCACGTGGTCAATTAGGACAAACAAGTACTTAAGTCTCCCTGCTTTAGATAACTCAGTAAAGTCTACCTGTACACTTTGGAAAGGTCGAATCTCTGGCTCCCGTCCCCCTCTAGGTGGGTTACGGATGACCTTTTTATTTACCCTTTGACATATGGTACATCCTCTGCATATTTGCTTCACTAAAGTGTATATTCCTACACAGACATACTTTCTTAGCACAACATCACACATTGCTTGCACCTCCCAATGACCCTCTTGATGTAAAACGATTAATATTTGCCTCATTGGTGCTTTATTCAACATTTCTCTCCCATCAGGGAGTATCCATTTTCCCTCAGACTTCGTGGCTCCTGATTCCTTAAAAAAAATCTTTCTCTTAAAACTTTTTAGTTCTTTCTTAGTTTTCAAGAATTCCCTGAATCCTCTCTGGATTTATTCTCCATTTTCCCTCAGACATTAAATGCCTTAAATACCTGACTTCTCTTTCTACATATTGTAATTTATTTTTCAATACTCCCAAGCCCTGCTGTCCCAGAAAGTTGAATAGCTTGTTAGTAGCTTCCTTCACAACTGTTTTCTCCTGTCCTGACAATCGATGATCATCCACATTTTTGTAACAGTAATACCTCCTCGGGAGGTTGGAATTGCTCCAAAATCTGTTCTAGAACTTGCCCAAATAAATTGGTGGCCCTGTAAACCCCTGAGGTAAAACTGTCCATCTGTATTGTTGCTTCCGTCCCCATTTCAGGGTCTTTCCAGTCAGAGGTGAATATATCTTTGCTCTCAGGGCCTGAGAGCACACCATTAATAACACTGTTATTCCAGTCTAACGATTTACTATTTGAATGCCCAATTTCATCATCAAATCCCTTCCCAACAAGTTAGTCCCTGCCTTGGGTACATACAATAATTGCCCAGTGATCATTTTATCCCCTAGTCTCAGCTTGGTATCCCCCAAAGGTGGCACTGTTATCCCAGCCTCTTCTACCCCCATCACTTTTTAGAGTTTCATTAGTTAATTTAATCCCTGATACTTTACAGGCCAGTAATGACCTAACTGCCCCAGCGTATTGGGTTCGATGGCAAGGTTCGGGGTGGGGAGGGGGGGGGGGTGGGGGGGGGGGCCGTGCTGCAGTGGCAGGCCCCGCGAGAAAAATCCAGAAGGCTCCCCGTGGCAGATAAGGGACAATTTAATTTCATCCGGCCCCAAAGGGGCCCACCGCTGCCCAGAGCCAAGCCATGAGCAACACAGTCCGTGCCTCTGTGAAAGCACATCCACGAAAACAAACAAACAAACAAACAAAAACCTGCTGCTCAACAGCACCTGGGAGAGCGACGAGTGAGAAACCTCCCCGCAGACACCAAAGTCAGCGCAGAAGGAGGGGGAGGAGGCGCTCCAGGCGCCGGAGCCGAAGCCCCCTGCGGCCTGTGGAAAGGCCCAGGTGGAGCAGGCTGCACCCCCCCCCCCCCCCCCCCCCCCCTTACCCGACACTTGGGGAACTGACCAAACACCACAGCAAATATACCAGAACTTCTAGACTGTTACTTAGATAATGCCTACATCCTCTTTCCCTGCTCATTCAACTTTCCCAACCCATTCAAAAAACAGCTCTGTCAAACATTACATGCCACACCTTTAACACCTTCAATAACACTTTTTAAATATATTATATATTAAAATAGAGTATATTATCAAATCAGTGACTATAAAAAAGGAATATGTCACGAAAAGACTAAAAGCACGTAATGGAATAGAATAATTAAATCAATCCATTATGTCTCATGTCTAGCTTGACAAGGTAAAATGTGCGTAGAATGTTAACAGATTGAAAGGAGAAAAAGCAACAGAGATTTAGAAATAGACCATTTTCACTTTTCATATCTCTGAAGTACTAATAGAAAAGAAACGTATTAGAATATAGGCCAAATTATCCTTTATTGATTTGCAAAATTAATATATGAATTAATTTATAAGTTCAATATTGAAATTAATTTACATTATTTACAATAAATATTAGTTATTACAGCTACTACAATATTTACAATTGATTTACAATTTATTAATTAATTGTCAAAGAGAAGTTGTCTTGCAATAGGTTATTTTGTCAATGGTTATTTTATAGTAATGGAATAGGTTATTTTGGTTTGGACCAGGTAGTATGTATGTGTTCACTGTTTTTTTGAAGAAAGGGAAGATTAAACTCTGGTGTACATGTTTCTTGACAAGTAGCATGTACACCCATGTCTTCTCAGTGAGTCCCCCAAATCACTTTTTTAACAGTTAACTTTTCTAAATTTCATGATACTTACTATTATTATTATAAGTAATTACAATAATAATAAAAATAAAATAGCCAAAAGCAACCATAACTTTCATATTACTATTATTATTCATATTGGCAGTACTGCCAAATACACTGAAGGGAAGGGAAGCCCTCCAGAGGGGCCTGAGAGAATCTCATGGAGTTAAGCAAGGCCAAGTGCAAGGTCTTGAAACTGTGTCAGGGCAACCTCAAGCACAAATACAGGCTGGGCGGAGAAAGGATTCAAAGCAGCCCTGAGGAGAAGGACTTGGAGATGCTGGTTGATGAGAAGCTCAACATGAGCCAGAAATGTGTGCTTGCAACCCAGAAAGCCAATTGTATCCTGCTGCATCAAAAGAAGCTTGAGCAGCAGGTCAAGTGAGGTGATTCTCCCCTTCAATTCCACTCTTGTGAGATACCACCTGGAATACTAATATTCACTTCTGGGTCCCCCACCCTAAGAAGATCACGGACCTGTTGGAGAAAGTCCAGAGGAAGGCCATGCAGATGATCAAAAGGTTGGAGCACTTCTATGAAGACAGGCTGAGGGAGTTGGGGTTGTTTAGCCTGGTGAAGAGAAGGCTCTGGAGAGACCTTATAGAAGCTTTGCAGTACCCAAAGCAGTCCTAGAAGAAAGCTGTAGTAATGGCTTTAAACTAGAAAAGTGTAGATTTAAATTAGATATTAGGAAAAAGTTCTTCACTCAGAGAGTGGTGAAGCACTGGAACAGGTTGCCCAGAGAAGCTGTGGATGCTCCATCCCTGGAAGTGTTCTAGGCCAGGTTGGATGGGGCTTCGGGCAACCTGGTCTAGTGGAAGGTGTCCCTGCCTATGGAAGGGGTTTGGAACTGGATTATCTCTAAGGTCCCTTCCAACCCAAACCATTTCACGATCCTCTGATTCTCTGATGAAATGTCCCAGCTATGATCAGGTTTTTACTGCTTATATTTTAACACAGAAAATGAGAGAAAATACCATAACCATGAAGGTTATGTTTGTCTTCATAAGGAACACAAAATGTAGGTGAAAGCATTCTATCTTAATTTTGAAAAGGAGGAAGTGAGTCACTTCAAAAGGAAAGAAAAAAACTTGAATTTACACAGAAAATGAATGCTAGAAATTGACCTCAGACGTCCTGAGGTATAAGACTGCACTACAAATATGCAGGATTATGAACTGTGTCTTTTTTTTCTAGAACACTTGTATTCAAGTGCATATGTTTTTAAAACAATCTTCAAAGCATATAGATGTATTATTCTGCTTAGCGGTGAGAATTATATGCACAAAGGCTCTGAAACAGAAAACAGGGAGCTCAACTCACAGACATACCATGTATTTTAAAGATCCTCCTGGATAGTTTATATCAGGTATCAAATTATGGGAAAAAAAAAACTGTTGATGTCAAAGATCTTAATTTCAATTAAAGTTACTTTTACCTTTTTTCTTGGTGATTCTCAAAGTCAAGAAATATTAAAAGTGTAAATATTTGGAGACTGAATCAATCAAACTAGCATGACCTACTTTTTATTTTTCTAATGCAGTTGCTATTTCATTATCATTGATAATCTGAGGGGTTAACAGATAAATTATTTGGCTGATATGTTCATAATCCGTGTGCCATATAATGGTAAAATTCATACAGGGAATAAAATTATATAAAGAAAAGTGGAGGTTTCTCACATCCTGTTATTTGGAACTTTTATTTTAGTGAAACTCTATCTAGATGTATATCTAAATCTGTGGTTAATAGTTTTCTGACAAACTAGAGATTGAAAATTGTCACAGAAGGTTAGTAACAAGCTATCTAAAAATTAACTCTTTAAAATGGTTTAACACCAGAAACAACCAGTCAACAATGCTTAGTATTCTGGGTGAAGACACTGAAGAATGATATTACTAATATTAAATATTGATTGAAATATTCATTCAGACTTTAAAAACAGACTACAGTGATTTTTTTCTTGTATCCCTTCCATGAATAATCAATAATTCAAGTGCTATTATCTTTGATATTTCAAAAATTTAGCTCAGTTATACATACAGCCATTGCAACTCACAGTTTTTTCATACTGTTGATGCTAAAATTAGTATCAGGTATACAGTTATATACAGTATGCAAACAAGAGAAAAATAATAGTACTGTGTGACTTCTTCAGCACCTGAAATTTCAATTTGATATTACAATTCTGAAAAATGAAACTGAGAAATTGAGTTGGTTCTCTTATGAAAAAAATCAAGACTGTCACTGATAATATAGTGATTTTTAGTTGATACAATAAATATAGATTAAACCATTAATTAACAATAAGTAGTGGTTTATATTAACATTTCATCTTGAAGCTCAAAAGCAACAACTCAACTCATGAGTGAACAAACATTCTTTAAATATATTGAGGACAATTCTGAGTAACCAACATATTTCAAATTTCTGTGTTACACCTCTGGGATGGTTTGGTAAACAAACAAAACGTACCTAATGAATTATTTGTTGGAATTATTTTCTTAATAGCAACTAGAGGAATGAAACAAGATGTTAATAATAACAATTACTCATTTCTTTTAATGTTTATGATGTGTGAACTATGCTACAAATGAAACATGTCTGTTCATTAATTGGATAACAAAATATAAATTATGTATTTAAAAAGAACAAGTTACTTAATCAACTGCCTATCTTGCCTGTCCTGAAGGAAAATACTGATATTCCTACCATGTATCAAACTTTAAAGGGCTTTGCAAACCATAATTCACAAAAAGTAGACATAACTTATTACGGTGGCAAACAAGTATCATTGTTAACGGAAAGGTCTATAGAAATATACGCATGTGATTTACAACCCCTCTTATTAGTGAAATGGAACAAAAGCTCTGTTCAGAATATGTCCCTTTCTGTATAAGAAAACATAAAAATACATAATCCTAAAAATAATAATGTACTGCCATCTAAAATCGTAAAATAAAAAAAAAACATATAACTGACTGTCTGTCTTTAAACACAATTCTACTGAGTTGCAGATGTAAAGTAGGACCTGTGAGCTATAAAAATAGACAAAGAAATAAATGTATTCCTCAGGAATATTATGGTCTGAGGAGCTGGGGTTCACGTAAGAATATTTGGGGTTTTCTTTATCTCCTAAATAATAAAAAATCACTATGGGATTGCAAGAGTGATCCCTTCTTTAGCTACTGTCATCATGTACTCTAGGGGTAGAACTATCTAATACTGTAGATTATATCTGTAACAGAGCAGAAATGCAGACTTTTTCTGTAAACTGTAGCTCATCCTGCTCTGCCTGTCATGCAGGGGCAAACAGCCTGATCCCAGCATACCATAGCATCTTTTTAACAAACTTCACTGACCCTGTCCTATCTTTACAATTTACTTTTTTGTTTGTTTTTCCAGTCCTTTACTGTGGCCTAACTCATTTTGTGTTCTTAGTATTACACAAAAAAAACTTTCCCAGAACCAGTCACTAATAAGTCATGGTATTTCATAACTGTGACAGACTGAAAAAAAAAAAAAAAAAAAAGTCAAACATTTTTGGGAAAGTACCTTTTCTTCAGTAATGACCTTTTGGGTAAGGAAAATATATACTGAAGTAAAAATGTTTTTCTTTATTTAACTGTAATTCCTCTGTATTGAAATTCCTACAGTGTATTATGGGAACTATAGTTCTAGATTATATACCTTTATTTCTCAGACTTTCTCTGCTTTATTGCATGGCTTTTACTCAATCCCACTGTCATTCTACATACAAACTCTCACTGTCTTATGAATTCCTAATTTGAGAGTAAAACAATTTTTCAACATTCTGAGTATTCAAAATTCTTTAAGATCATTATTTGACCAATGCAAGTACAAAGTGCTGAGAATTTCTTCAACATTCCACTTTATAATAAAATATTAAATTGTAAAAAATAATTTTGATAATTTAAGAAAAATTATCAGAAGAAGAACCATCTGAAATTGTAAGTCAGTTATGAACATTTAGATCAAGGTGTTAGTAACTTTTTACTATACTCCAGAACCATTCTTCAGCCCAAGGTGTAGAGGGGCATGGGATTGAATTTTTAAGGTAATGTATCTCTAGAAAAACATCTAGTTGAAATGGCATGAATATGGATTTAGACAATTTATAAGAAAGTAACCTTTTTTTGTATGGGCTTTTAAAATTGTAATTTCTAAGAAAGTCTACTTAAAGAAGAAACTGTTGGTCAAATGCACTTTTTTTAAAGCTTCCGTAGGTCTAAACCCTTCTCTAACCCCAGGATATAGCACACTACATACATTAAGTCTCCTTCAGGAAAGCTTAGTTTCTTGAGATACAAGAACATATTCTGAAAAAGGTACAAGAATAAAAGTAAGAAAAGGAAAAGCCTTTTTTTTTTTTTTTTTTTTTTCCCCTTTAACAGCTCAGTTTAATGGCAGTCTTGATGAGAAAAGTACACGAGCAGCAATCAGTGTGAGGGAAGGCATAACGAGAAACCTGCCATATCTCACCTACTCTCCTTAAACTTCAGAAGAGGAATTGGGCCTCATCAGATCTTGAAACATAAAACAGACCTTCTGAAACTGAAGCAATATGTCAACTACTTTCAGCAAGTCAGTTATTCAATAAAATGTATGAAGGGGAACTTCAGTGTTTATCTTTTGATCTCATTAGAAAAAATTATATTGCTAATCTGAAAAAAAAATAAGGAAGAAGAAGAACAGACTTTATAGCAGTAAATAATAATAATAATTTAAAAAAAAAAGATTTTTTTTTCTTTGACAAAAAGATCACTCACTCCTGAGTTTTTCCCAGGGTAATTTGTTCCATCTACAATGTCTACAGTTAAGAGCTTTGCAGTTGAAACACTGCTCCTTGTAATAAGTAGTATTTTTATATGGTACTGTGCAAAGGAAATCTTTTTCCTTTGGGAAAGGCCCAAGCATTAGGTTCCATTGGAAGTAGTGAGATTACTGCCTCCTGAATATTACAAGCTAGGATGATATCTTAAGACCACATGATAGCAGGCAGTATCTCAAGCAAAAAGAAAATTTTCATTAATTTGGCTATAAGTATTTATAGTTATTACTTTAAAATTAACTGCTTAATTCTTATTTGGTTGGAGAAGATGCAATTCTCCTTTGGTTGGAGAAGATGCACTTTTAGAACCTTTCCATAAGAAGCAATTATTTTTTTTTTTTTTTTGCACAGTGGTGCAAAATATGTTGAGTTTCACTCACAAAATGAAACAAACCTCTGTCAAACTCCCACATTCTGACTACTGAATAATTGAATTATAAGAAAGGAAATGAGCTGAATGTAGAAGAGCAAAACAGTTCTTAACTGTTTAGATCAATTTTTATTGTTTACCACATCCACTGAAAAAGGTTTTATTGGAAAAAAAATCAGGAACACAATTTGCTCACAGAAATATAATGAGTAACCTAGGCAAAATCAATCTTACCTTTCACCTTTCACACTTCTTCACAACAACAACAACAACAAACACTCTTGATGATTCTTCTGCTTTTAAGGTAAATTTATGAAAGGCCACACTGTGGAAAACAGTGACCACCATGCAGTTTCTCAACATTCCTGGATCTGCTACAATATTAATTTGCGCATTGATCTGTGTGTGCAATTAATGTCCCTTGATATGCCATGTAGTTAATGAGATTTTGTTATTTGCTTTTTACTTTAGATCCAATTTTTCAAATATCTCTCTGTACCTCATTAAATATATGTTTAACAGAACAACAAGAATGTATGTCTGGACTCAATGAAAAATCATCACAGGCTATAATTCTGTCAGCTTAGGCACACCAGCATGGCTCAAGATTTAAAAGAAAGAATGTAAGGGTGTAATGATAAGAGAAGAGATATATCTTAAAAGTAAAATTAAAATAAAATAAATAACAAAATAAAAATAAAATCAATTATACCAAGGTAGTTGTCAAAAAAGAATGGCTCAAACAAGATATTCCAAATATACCTGAGCTCTAATTGCATGAAGTCTGGGATCAATGCTGAAATTTGAAATCTTAAACTGTGCTAGCTTACAGTGGCCACCTCTATGTAAATCTACTTTATTGGGTTTACATGGCAAAAGCTTGGTAGCGTGGGGGCTGCAGGGATGGCCTCTGTGAGCAGAGCCCAGCAGCTGCCCCATGTGAGATCAGAGCCAACTCCAGCCATCTCCAAAAGGGAACTGCTGCTGGCCAGAGCCGAGCCAGTAAGCAATACTGGTTGGCCTCTGGGAGAGCATAGTACTCCATAGAGCATAGAAAGGAAAAACAAACAAACAAACAAACACAACAACATCAAACACCACACCCTGTACAACAGCAGCTGGGAGAGAGGAGTGAGAACCAGCCCTGCAGTCCCCAAGGTCAGTGCAGCAGGAAGGCAGGAGGTCCTCCAGGCACGGAGCAGCAGTTCCCCTGCGGCCTCTGGGGAGGCCCCTGGTGGAGCAGGCTGTCCCCCTGCAGCCCATGGGTCCCACACGGAGCAGATCTCCACGCTGCAGCCCGTGGAGGAGCCCCCAGTGGAGCAGGTGGATGTGGCCTGGAGGAGGCTGCAGCCCATGGAGGAGGAGGGAGCGAGAGATAAGTTGTGGTAGAGTTCAGCTGACCAGGAGGGTAAAACCACCACAATGTCCAACTAGGAAGCTGCATTCTCATAGTAAAATAAAAGTCACTCTCTCTCTCCACGCCCCCCCCCCCCCCCCCCCCATTTTAAGCTCTTGTTGAAAAGTAGTTATTTAGCCAGAATTCCTAATTAGACATTGTTTCCTAAATATTGTCTCTTTCATAGTATATTAGTAAATAGATTATAAATGCATTATTCGTTTAACATTTATGATTTTATTTTATTTGGTTTAAAAAAATGAAATATTCTATTACTAGACCATTTATACAGAACATCTCACCAAGGTCTTGAAAGAACTTTAAAAAGTTATTACTATATATTGTTATACATACCAATTATGCAAGCTGTTATAATTGTGTATTTGCTTGCTGCTTTTTTAATTTATACAGTATTTTTTAAGATATGTAAGTAATAAAATCTGAAAATGACCTTTGTGTGCATCATTATAAGGATATATTTCTCATGTTCTCATCTTTCTGTTGCAGCTGCATTACATAGTATATCAAAGCTTTGCAATCATGTTCTTTCTTCTCTTTCCTCTAGGTGAAAAGTTTTGAATATCTTTATTGTTCTCATTATGAAATACATTGCAAAAAAAGTCAATGTCTGGTGTAAAACCCACATCTGACTTGGATCAAACATATTTCAAGTATGGTTGGTTCTTACTTTCTTTTTGAGCAATAACTAAACAATGAATTTCACTAAACTTGCAAATGTTACTTTTATAGGAATTAAAGATAGAATAATTAGTTGATCTTGCTCCACGACTAAGAGAATAATATAAAAATAATATTTTCCCTCAGTTATGTCAAAGGAATTATTCAATCCAGCTGAAGGTCTAGGACTATTTTATCATGCTAACCGGTTCCTTTCTGTGAAGTTATTTATGCTGGAAAACAGTAATGATTAAATTACTTGATTAAATTTAAAATAGAGAAAATTTAGAAGGGAGATTAAAGTAGGTTAAGGTCCTAAAACTAGGATTTTCAGATGGTAAAGAAATGACTCTCAGAATAACTCTTGGTTCATTATCACCATCCCTTGCCTCAGTGAAGAGCTATTAGCACAAGATGATTAAGACAGATTCTTTAACAGCCTGTTGATACAAAGCTGCTAATTTACATGGTTACATGATATACAATTTCAATGTATTACAAAGTTATATTCTTAGGTGTACACATTGCTTCCTGAGAAAAGGAGAACGTATTTCTCCAGTAGATTAATATTTTGCTAAAAGTTTAGTTAAAGTAAATGAGAACAAGTTAGATGCTACAAGAGCTGCAGGTCCAAAGAAGCCAGTAAGGCAGGGGAAGAATATAAAAAATCTTTTCCTGTGCAAGTTAATTTATCACCACAATTCCTGATTTTTTTTTTTTTTGGGGGGGGGGGGGGGGGGGGGGGGGGACAGACGACAGACAACACACAAGAGAGAAAAATGAATAAAAACTGTGGACACCAAAAATGGAATCAGAGTAATTGGAGTATAGAAGTTTTCCTAATGTCTATTAAAAGATTGGTTTCCTTTAACTGCAACCCAGATGCCTAAGACATACAAAAGGGCTGAGTCTGCTACCATCTGGGTTATCAGCTGTCTACACTCTGTGAGAGAAAAAT
This sequence comes from Anser cygnoides, assembly GCF_040182565.1. Classification (NCBI taxonomy): domain Eukaryota; kingdom Metazoa; phylum Chordata; class Aves; order Anseriformes; family Anatidae; genus Anser; species Anser cygnoides. The sequence goes on along the minus strand of NC_089873.1, from coordinate 107,708,942 downwards.
ATATGTGTATATATATTTATTTATCATATATTTCCCTTTTCTGTTTGTTGTGTCTGCTGTCCGTGACCAAATTTTTGCAAGTGGGATTCTGGTGCACATTTCCTCCACTGGAAGACTTTTCCAGAATGTCTGGAAATCACAGGATTCTTCCTGCCTAAATGCACATACCTTCATGAGAGTAGGTTAGGTGGGCATGCAAATGTTAGAGGTGTTCCAAGCTGTAGCTGAGAAATCTCAAGTAAATTGCATAGTCCTAAATAAGTTGTTTTAATGGTTAACAGTAAAATAAATTTTAATAGCCTGAACTTTAAGAAGCTTTAGCTTCCAGCATTTTATTTATTTATTTTATTTTATTTTGCTTTTGTCTGAAACATTAAAGGGCCCTCTAGTATCAGATATTTTTCTATTGCTACAGGCAGTTTTAGACTATGATCAAGCACTGTTGAATTTTGAAGGAGTTGAAACAGTTCAGCCCTTGAAGTCTCTCTACATGAAGAGAGGTTTCTAAATCTTATATCATTTTGTTGTCTTGATATTCCATTTTTATTTTCCTTGTATGTAAAAAAAGTTGAATATATTCATATCATAGCCACACAGATTATGTCACTTCCCATATCTAGCTAATATTTGCTTGTAAATCCACTTGTAGAGAGCCCATTTAGTGCATGGCAGAGAAACTTCTCAATTCTAATATGTATAGCCAAATATATAGCATGACTTCTCTCCATCATTATTGTACTGAGAATTTTTTTTTTTCTTCCTGGAATTGTTCTTAAAAATTGAATATTTAACCTAATTTCACAAGTGAAACATTTTGCATAAGTAATCACAATCATCAATATTTGCAATTCTCATGATTGATCTTAAGATAAAATATATTCCTCAATGATAAGAGTAAAGATATTTGCAAAAAAAGAAAGAAATAAAACTTCAGTTTTCTTCCAAATAGTTTATTGGACTCATACCTCACACCTTCAAACTAACCCTATTAGAAGTAAATGCAGGATCACACTTGGGGAAAAAATATATATATATATTAATCTCTACTTAAGTTATATTTTGAAACTTATCTATATTATCCTATTCAAAGTATACAGAAATAACAGCTAAGTATTTTGCACAAATCTAATACCTATAACAAGTGTTCTAAACAAATTATAAATGCTTTGAAAATAATAAAACATACTTTATTTTATAAAATATTTTACTTGCTTATTTTAAAAAGTTCATTCTACAATATGTTCTAGGAATTGAATAATTATATATGTGCAGTTGTAATCAATATTTCAGTGTCTCATTTAGCACCTCTAAAATATTTTTGGTGCTTTTTCATTCATCTTTAACCCAAATCTATCTGCTATATTAATTATAGGTTTGCTTTGTTTTTAGGATGTATTTATTGAATTCCTTAATACTATTAGCACATTGCCTTTCGTCTCACTTAGCAGGCTAGCCTATTCCATCCAGTTAACAGCACTGCTGTTGAAGCAACAGCCCGTGAAAGGTGGCTGAATGTAATAGAATGAGGTGGTGTGCTCCTCCTGACCTCCTCAGCTAAAAGCCCATTATGAAAAGTGCAAGGGCTAAACAGCTCTGACACCTGAGTATCAAGTTAAATAGTTCCAAAGGAAAACAGCTTTACACACATTTAAGTTCCCTACCAATGGATGGTTTCAGTTCCTAAGTGAAACCAGAGTGGAGGCAGGGGATGAAGAGGGCATCTTGATCAAATGAGCACAGAGTTGTAGGAAATATATAAAGTACATTATAGGAATTTCACTGCTGAAGTTGTGCTCTTTACAAAGCAGTCGTGCAATTAGATTACAAACTGACTTAGCCGGGACCTAAAGTTTTGTACCATGTTTTTCCTCCAGATTCATAAAAGGTTTATGTTTAAAAAAAAATGGGGCAGTGTATACTTAGCTTTTCCTTAACATCTGGAAAAACTTTAAAATGTTGATGGTGAAGAAACCAGGTGGGAGAAAATTCAACATTGTATGAGATTTTCTTCACTTATCCCATTAAAAAGAGGGGAAAAAAAACATGATTAAATAGTAACTGTCCAAAGTTGTAGAGTGCCTAACTACAGAATCAGTCAAAAATGTTTCAAAAAGTAGTTAACTTCTGAAGTTGAAGAAAATGAGGAGCTTATTTTTTTGTTATTGTTTAAACCACTCCTGTGAACCACAGTGACTTTGCATCGTTAAAATATTGTCAAATGACAAAGATGATAAAACACCTCGCAAATCCTGTTAGCATCCAGAGATAGAGAAGTTCAAATCCTGTTAGTATCCAGAGACAGAGAAATTAGGCATACATTTCTGTAGAAGATTTGTCATGATTCCGACATTGCCTGCTGTTCAGGCTTTTTGTATCCTTACTCAGAGATCCTTCATTTTCCCTGGGAACTGAATGGGAAAACTAATCTCATTTGTTTCAGAACTGCACTCTAAGACATCTAAAAACTAGTAATGCAGAATCTGATACAAGTGAATTCTGTCTGTGTATGACGTAGGGTAGTTGTAGATCTGATTTGAATAACTGCACTGGTGCAGTACTGTGTCTGAGCTAATGAGCACTCCCGAGAGAATGTAAGTAAAGATGCATTAAATACATGTCCATAATGAAGCCTATTTTAGGGCAAATTGGCATTGTCAAAAGGCTAAGGAAATGTTGTCATCATTCTTCATGAATATGAGCAATCATTTTAATCACATTTTTCTCTACAACTTTGTTAACACATGAATGAATGGCAAAATAGATTTAGCTTTGTTATGTAGATGTAATATTAAAAGTAACAACTGAAGTATTACATTAATGCCCAGCCAAGTTTAATAGGGCAAGAACACATAAAAAACAACCATAATTCAATATTTTGGTTCTAGAACAACTTTTTTCCTTTCTTTAAGAATATGCCAAGCAGCATTTTAAAGAAAAAGTGAGGAAAACCTCTATGCTGACTCGTGTTAACACTCAGGAAATCCAGATATTTTACAAGAAGAATTGGTAGAATTCAGAATCGGATGTAGACTTAAAAAAAAAACAAGTGACTCAAAGTTGAACTTTAGATTATAGACATGAATTAGAGAGGGTGAAAGAAAAATCTGGAGAGTAGAAACAGCTGGAAAAACACTGGGAACTGAATTTTTTACATCTTACACTGCAGTTTTTGCTTGAATAAACATGTGTTTCAAAAAGTTGAACAAAGGTTGTATATTTTCCTCTTTACTCAAGTTTAAAAATCTTTCTTTTAAGATCAATAAACCAATACATTCAGGAAAAGTTTTTTCTCATGCAAACAGATGAAAATTAGTGTCTCTTGTATCAGATGTGATTACTATAGTGTAAGTTGTAACACTGCATTTGCAGCTGTGTCTCTGCAAACCTTACACTTTATTATATGCCACTGTGTACACTTGTGTGTAGGGATGTGTATTACTTTAAGTATGCTTTGGGTCAGGAGACTTTCCAAAAATCCAAGAGGAAGCAAACCTCACTTGTAGTTATCCATTACAATTTTTAGCTTCCCACACTAGCAATCTCTAAATGCCATGACACTTCTGAAGGGAAACTACAGACCAAAGGCAACGGACTGCAAGTTGGAAGACTATCTGCAGTATTCCTATCATGCAGTAAATCTCCAGTGTAACCACATTTTATGGACATGGAGTCCAATGACAAGGTCATTTACTTTAATTGAACTCCTGGGACCATGTTCAAACACTCATTTGCAGACACTGCTTTCAAGCAGAGACTGGGGGCATGAAACAATATCCTTATAACTTTTCAGAGCTGCAAAATTCTGCATGAGCAAAGGCTTTTTTTTTTTTTTTTTTTGTACCACAACATTGAGTGATGTCAGAAAATAATCTATTCTTATTGGAGAAAGAACGACTAACTCCTTTGGAAAGACAGCAATCACAAGGGTCAGCTGTGAATCAAAGAGGACTACCCAGGTAAGTACAGTCATAGAAGAAATCACTAATTTACCTTACCTACCATCATGCTAGAATATCCTATTATTTGCCACTGAATTCCAGGAACATGGGATGTCTATTTGAACAGGGGTAACTGTATATGACCACCCTTTGCTAAGAATGTCTATTTATATTAACAGAGAATATTTTGGTGTTGCAGCTGTGGCGTGCTGCCAGGAATCATTCAGAAACACCTGACTGCAGTAGTGCTAGATTCCATGAAGCACAAGTTTAAGAAATTTGGTCCTATATGTGTTGTGGTTAGGGCAGGTATGTTCTTCACAGAGCTGTTGATGTTACTGAAAGCAGTAAAAATCATGACTTCCTTTACTTCAGATGTTCCACATCAGGCTATTAATAACAAAGCCTTTTGCAACATCACAAATTCTTTCACAGATTAGAAACGCTTCACATTTTTATTATTGCTGTAATGACAACCCTTTAGAGAGTGTTTCTTTCACTCCCAGCTTTTTTGAAACCTGCTTTGAACGTTAGCCTAAGCTGCCAGTAAAATATGGTAAAAAATTTTGTTACCCTCTAGATTCCCTAAAGGCACATTTTCTGAAACTAGGAACTTGTGAAAATGCCTCAGTATTGTAGGGTTTTTCAGTCATTTCACATTTAGATGTGAAATTCGTGGATGTCAGATCTTTACTTATGTTTGTTAATAAGTTTTAATATTGAAAGTATGTTACCATTAAACAACATGGAATAAAAATGTGAAAGTATATTAGTATATTCTGTAGTTTTCAAAATTAAAACTAACAAAAAGGATTCTTCCTACCACTTCAGCATCCTGTTTTTAATCTCTTGGATCTCATGTATTACTTCAGAGAAGTCCCCTTTGTCTGTAATATGGGAAAACAAAACAAAACATATCACCAGAAAATAACACACTGTTTTTACTTAACTTCCCTGTTAAAGAGCATTTCTACATTTATCCTGTTACAACATAGCTGACATCACATCCAACCTTGTTTGAAAAGCAGGTCTTTTCCCCTTCTTTACTTTTTGACCAATGTTTTTATTGTACTTCTTAATTACTCTTCTCCTAGATCCAGGCCTTTGTTTCTGTTACAATAGTCTCAATATAAACAAGTAAAAATTTGTGTCATATGAAAAACAGAGAGCAATCTACTTACTGTATAATGATTTTTTTTCCATATTAAAATAATGTATATATATATATAAAATAGATGTTAAAATTCAGAAATGGCATTAAACACTCTTCAATCCCCTGTACATGTTCTTATTTTTATAGGATATAATCTCACACACAAACAGGGAAAAGCACAATCTGTTAAATAAATTCCTGACAATGCTATATGAGACAGTGTGCTCCGTAAGACAACTTGAAGAAGACTTTTAAATAACTACATTCATCCTTGGTTTAATTATTACATTTGAGAACATTAGTGAATATCTTTTTAGAGGAGACAGCAATCTAGAAGCACAACTGTCTTCTCTCAAAGTTCCTTGAACAATTAAACAGTTCTAATGTCTTTTCAACACTGAAAGGAAAGGAAAATAAAATTTCTCCTATTTCTTTAAACTCATCATAGCCCCTCCTGGAGCCACAGACATGACTGAAAACTTATTTCAAGAAAATGAGATTTTCATAGTTTATGGGTTTAAAAGAGAAAAGCATTTTAGACTAACACGCAAGACATTATTTTCTACAGAAACGTTTTGGAGTACAAATTATGATTTTGAGTCTCAGAGGTTCAAAAGTCCAGGTCTAAATTGGCTAAATTAAACTTAGTGCTGAAATTTGCTATCACAATTTTAAATCCAAGAGCACAGATTGGTTTTACGTATCCAGATATGTGCCAGCAAACATGTCAGCAGGAATCAAAAGTTTTGGAACAAGCTTCTTGCTTCCCTTGGGCTACGACTGACACACATACTGCTACTCACGTATCTTCAGAGTTGTTTTTTAAGACAGAAAACTCTAATGTAGTCAAGGAATAGTCTTTAGAAAGACTCCAGGAGCATAATCCATGTGTTTAATGAAAATTGTCTTTTCAGTCTGGGAAAGGTGCACAGAAACCTGATTTTTTTTTTTTTTTTTGGCTTTCTCCCCCTGGGAGAAAAGATCCACTCTCCTTAGGGGAGCTATTTAAGTTTTGTATTCATCGAGATCCATACTAATCTTGTTATACATCATTAAAATTCAAACACTGGTGCTTAAATATAAGAATGATTTAATAACTATTAGAGCCTTTTCATAAAATGATACTTGATGATACCTGAAGTTTAGAATTTCTGTTGAGATTTGTGAAGGAAAGTGAGAAACAAAACCCAAATTTACTAGATGGCTTTTGTGTAAAATTTCATTGTTAGAAAATGATCTAAACAATGGAAATTAAGAAAGGTCCTCAAACATCTTTAGACTTATGTCTTCTTGCTTATGGTTCTTGCTTCTGATGACTGAAGTAAGTTTTCTGTTTTTAATTCTCCACTCCACAGAAAATAATACTATTAATCTAAATTAATTTATTCCCAACTCAGTGTTTATTAGTAAAAGCTACATTTTTCAAAATGCTTTTGGTTTAATAACTTTGTATTTTATAAACTATAGCTTCAAGAACCCATTTGCATTTACAAATAATGAACAAGAGTTTTTATTTATTTATTTATAATTATTTTTAGTTCTTCAGCAGAACTTTGTCTCACTTGCCTGGAAGGTGAACAAACTAGTTTAAGGATGTAAAGTCCTCAAAGCTCTACACAAGCATTTTGGTGGTTTACTGGCTGAAATATATTATGCAAATACCCCCTGATAGTATATACTTGCTACAAGTGAAGTCTTTATTTTTCTTTCCTGTTTTGAAATTCACTTTAAATATAACAATTGAACGTCTACCCTTATTTCCTAGACTATCATTTTCCAAAGGCAAATAAATTCTAGGCATTACAGGACAATGAATTAACTGTGAATAATATTTATTTTTCTCCCCCCAGGGCTGTGTACCCCACAGGGACGTCTTGGGGCTGTCAGCCCATTCCCCCTGGGGCACTCACAGAGCTGAGGCTCAGCCAGGCGGGACAATGGGCCACTGGGTGCCGGGGAAACCCAGCTCAGCCCCGCACAGGCCCACGGGAGTCTGTCTGCCCCGGGGGCCTGGCACAGGCAGGGCTGTACACAGCCTGTGGCCTTTGATGACCACCAATGGCAGAAAGATGTATTTACCTAACTGTAAAATTTTAGTCTTGTGTTAAATAAAATTATGTGACAGCAGGTCATGTAAGACTTTTTCTTAATAAATTGCACAGAATCTATGAGAAAGATTAAAATTCAGTATACAAGCACATAAAGGTGTATTTTCAGTATTAGATTCAGCACAATAATAATTTGAAAATAGAACTCACTGAGTAATAGAGCTATATGGAGGCAGTGGTGTTTAAGCATTTTTTGATCCACAGCTTCCATTTAGCCACTGACTGAAACCTGGATAACACTTCTCCAGTCATCTAGTTTCAGAACAGTTTCATTGATCTCTGCCTCTCCTGTCTCCCAAAACAAATTTTCTTGTTGTGGACTGTGACAGATAGTAAAAGTATTCATTTCATCATTGGTTGTGACACTCACAAAGTGCTGTGTGAATATTTTACAGAGTAACCTATTCAAAACAGTGAGATTAAACAGCAGAGAAGAAAGCCACCTATTTGTCTTGGAGCCCTCTGAACAGAGGGGAGATTTTGCCTTCAGTGTGCAAGGTATATAAAAGCTTCTGGACATGCGAGTCAGCTGGGATGAGAAAGGCATAGCTTCCAGGAAACTTGCAGACAGAGAGAAGTGGAAGAGATGTGAGAAACATAGAAAACACCTATACAGCTGAGTCTTAAAGGAAATGGGGGGGGGAGGGGCAACCCTTTTCATGAAAAAAATGAAGCACTGTGTAGAGCTTGATCTCATCCAGTATTCTAATCCAACCTCCTAGATCAGGAAAAAAGAAGAAATAGTTGTTTACAACTCTTTTTTTTTTTTTTTTTTAACTGTTTCACCAAGCAGACCAGATCATTCCATGTCTCAAAAGTCATCCTAGTTTAACTTGTATTTTAAGGAAAATCAGGTTAGGTATTAAAAGCTCTTCTGGTGTTTGAGTGTTTATTTAAGGAAATGGTAAAGATATACCCACATCAAAACTTCCGGCCAATTGCAGTCCTACCACACATTTCACAACAGCTCCTATAGTTACCTTTGTCCTTCTTACACAGTACCTTCCTTTCCTCTGCCTTGCCTTCTCTCTGCACTATTATTTCCTCTATACGCCTTGCTCTGATAGTTAGAAATAGCTTACAAGTATTTGCAGTGCTTGGAAGTCATGCCCAGCAGCATACTTCTCCTAAAAATATTTAAGATACTCCAAGTGTTATTTTTCAACAAGTTATTTTCCTTAACTCGGAAATTCTTTCACTATGGTACATTATTTTTAAATAGTTGAGTTTGTCTGTTTATGGAGTCTCATTTAAAATAGCTTCCCCTTATGCAAATAAGTTATGTGATGTTGATCTTATAATTTAAACCTCAATATTTTTTCCCTAAATATAGTTATATTTTCTACCTAAATGTACTGTACATTACATACAACAAGATGTTTTTAAGAACTATAAGATTACTATTTATGCTTCAGATGACTTGTAAAATCAAAGAAGTAACATAAGATTAAAAACTTTTTTTTTTTGAGAATTGATTAGACAGATTCTGGTTTTATATTTGTTATTGTCTATTTCTGTTACCATCAAGAACATATTCAAATTTACATTCCTGTTACCTATACATTAATAGGTATGCCAAATAAGAATGACAAACTGGAATCCTAGTCCTTCAATCTGTTTACTGTGTTTCATAAGACCAACATTTACAAGTGAAAATAAATAAAGGAACAAGGTGGGAGTTTTTCTATTCTGTGTCCCACAATTCTGCTTAGTATAACACACTAAAAGACTGGCACAGCTGGAGTATCTGTGCTGTCTCACTGTTCTGTAATCATATTCTATTTAAGAGGTAGTTGAAAGGTTTTGTTTGTTTCTTGAACCTTTGGCATCATCTGGCAGATTAATGCTGAAAACAAATGAACAAACAAAACAAAAAACTTTTCCCTCATCTGTTAGGTGGTTTAGGAAAATATGTTCTGATTCCTCAGGGCAAAATTTGTCACTGCAGAGACCATTCCTATGTTCCTAAGGCAGGTCATTACAGGACTTGTGTATCAATGATTCTTGAATTGCTTAAGCTCAACATAGCTTAGGAGCAATTCAGTTTTAACTGCTTTAGAGACAGGTAAGACACTCATTTCCTGTTTTCAAACTGTGAAAGTCTGAACTTTTCACAACTGATTCATAATGACTAAAATGAAAGAGTATGGAACTGTATTATAATACATCAACAATATAGTTCATGCTTGCTTTTCTAAGAAAAAAGTTATCTGTCAGATTGTCTTTTTCCTGCCTCCAGAATATCAGAAAAATATGTCTAATGACTGGAAAAAAAGTTTTTGGACCCACTCTCCACATACCTAGATAATGCTTATAACAATTTTGGGCAGGCTACCTGACGTCTTAGATCCATGATGGCTACATGCTTATACTCTTCTGTAAGGTCCCAGGATGACATAGTACCACACAGAAATAAAGCAAGGGACAAGTCCCTGCAATTTTATTAGCATTATTGACATTGAAATCATAAGCCTGAACATTTCTGTCACTGACATTGTAAACTTAAGCAGTTCTTACTTTCCTGGTTGTTTATGTATGTGTTTGTGTCTTACTAGCACTAGTAACGACAAATCCCATTTTAAGCTAGCAAAGTGATCCATCTTATTTACATATATAAAGTCATCTTTTGCAAATTAAGTCATACAGGAATTCCATCCCTCTTATGGCAGCAGGAAGGCTTTTATCTGTCCAGTATTCAGTAATAAGTTGATGCCTTTTTTTTTTTTTTACTATTATTTATTCTAAATTAGATCAATAATGGCATGGCAGTGGCCTTCTGCAGTCATGCTGTTTGACTGAGAAGTACTGTGGAAGGTGGAAGAAAATGACTTTTTAAAACTCTGCCTTGAGGAACTGGAACGGGATGTGTGAATATATGATCAGAAGATACTAATATGTCTTTATTAGCTACATTGAAACTTTGGGGCTTTTCTCCTGGTAAGTTCTTCACACCATACCTTCTGTAGTTCATCACATCTCACTTTGCAGTGTAGAGATACCATGCATCAAAAAGGAACAGTGGGACTTTCCTAAGTTCTCATTTCTAGAAATGCATAATATACAGGTGATACAACGTGAGGTGCCAGCGTCTGTGATATCTTGCCTGCATATCCATGCTCATGGATTTACTAGTGGCCACCTTTTAGAATAGGCACCCTTATGTATTTCAGGTTCAAATAATTTTGAAATGCTTGCTCTTTACAATACCACATATCAGTTTGAATAAAAATCATGCACTGTTTTGCCTTGTGTAGAAATTGCACCTCAAATCCAGAAGGATTCATTCCCCATTATATTTCTACACCTAGTTTCTTGGTAGTTTCTTGGCAGCATGGGCATGTAGCAATACTTCTGAGCCTGGGAGATTTGTGATGACAAATTTTTTTAGAAACGGCAGCTCATTAATACAATACAGATCTTCAAACAAACATCTATGGCTATTCATCATGAATACACAAGTGCCTGAGATTACCTGTGAAGATCAAGGAAACATTTTTGACTCATTGAGCCATAATAAAGCATCACCACACATGCATCTTGTGCCAGTGTATTAGGAGATTAGGAGAAGCGTCATACTAATTCTGTGGACTTATTCAGACGTACACAGTGCTGGATTCCATAATCTTATAACCAGGATGGCAATTGTGTTCAGAAAAGGCCTACCACAAAGAAATTTGAGCTATGTATAGTGAAACAACAAACCTATTTATGGTTACACCAAACAACATGAAAAACTGTGGTTAAAATAGTAGATGGAAAAGTATTGCACCCTCAATCCATAAGTCTATTCTTTTCACCATTTATTTTGTTTGGAAAAACATAGTTTTAAATTTTGAACTGTTTGATTTTTTTTGGTTGTTGTTCTTTAAAATATAGAATGTGTGTATCTACGATTACTTATAATAGAAAGCATTCACTTCTGGATACTTGATATGTAGCCTGATATAAATACTCAAGACTACCTTTCAACATTTATATGACTATTTCATTTTCTCTGTCAGGGCGTGTAGTGATATGACAAAGGGAAATGTCTTTAAACTTAAAAAAAAAATGTAGATTTAGATTAGACATTGCAAAGAAGTTCTTTACTATGAGGGTGGTGACGTACTGAAACACATTTGCCCAGAGAAGCTGTGGATGCTCCATTCCTGGAAGTGGTCAAGGCCAGGCTGGATGGGGCTTTGAGCAACCTGGTCTGGTGGGAGGTGTCCCTGTCCATGGCAGAGAGGTTGGAACTGGCTGATCTTTAAGGTCCCTTCCAACCCAAACCATGTGACAGTTCTATAAATCTATCACAATGAAGACCTGCATAAATGACCTAAGGGTTGTTCCCCGCCTCCCTTTTTATTTTTACTACTTACTTTTACTTACTTCTATACAGTTTATAGAAGTCAATAACAGATTTTGAAATAGAAAGAACACAGTTCTAAACCACAATTATTCCCTGATGAGGAAAAAAATGCATGACTGAAAAATCTAAGCTTATGGAAGTATCAATAAATTTACATGGTTCTGCAGTTTCCAAGAGTACAAAAATCTTATCCTTTAACACATTCTTTTCTTTTTTTTTTCCCCCATAAATCTTTCTTCAATCCACATAGAGTTGCAAGATTGAGACTCCATATTTATATGATAGACCTGTCTGCTTTCAATGGGATGGAAGAGTCATAATATTCTAGAGCCTCATCTAAAAAAAATCTAACATGTGATTATAACTTAAAGTTCTTTATACAGAGAACTTCTGTGGAAAAGGATGGTAGAGAGACAAGTATGTCAGCTGAAGTCAACAAGACTACTGAGAAGACTAAAAGTCTTGATAAATTCAGACCATAGCATTTTTTTAATGTAAGCCAACTATAGCAAAGAAATTTCCTTAAGGTACAACTATGTAGTGATCTGACTTATGCAATCTGCAACCTTATATTTTCTCTTGGTTGCCAAGCAGCCAGGAATAACTATAAAAATAAAAGCTTCAGGAAAAAAAAATATTAAATTAAGATAGAAGATCTTAAAAAGGTACTGGAAAGAGGCATACTACTATACATCTCCAGCCAATTTCACCTCCCACTTGGTTTAGTAGGGAATCAAAATCTGGAATTTTGTGAAATAAGGCTTAGGTATTTGAGAAAGGCATAATTTTTCCTCTTTTTCAATGCAATCATATATATGTTGTATATATATGTTGTATGGGAAAATAAAAATGCTTTCTTTTGTCTTGAATATGTCAACATGACAACATTAATCCCTCATTTTCAGCTATGTTTTTCTTCAAGACACCATCCCTGGCTGTTCCTACTTTCTTCTATTTGCTGTCAAAAAAAAATGTATGTTTTAGAACAGAAATAATTCTCATATTTTGAAATTTATTTTTAATTGCTTTAAATCTCGTCTTCAGTGTATACTCAAAGGGTTTCTTAATTTAGTTCTCCTTTCTTTTAAATCCACATTCCAATGTGGAACAGCCCAGCAACTGACGCAACTGCTCTTGTTGAAACTACTGTGGTTGGATACAAGTGACACAATTTGGAAAACCAGCATTTATGGAAAAAATAATAATCAAGTTTCTGACAGAAAAGGTGACTGGAATTGCTGTGCTACATTGAACAAGTAATAATTCAAATGTAGGTGGTAATGTATCACAGAGGGGTTTTGTTCATTTTGTGTTTATTTGCTACGAATTTATAATATATACACATCACTAACATACAGAAGAGCTCCAAACAGCAAGGTCCTAGTAGGTGCTTCTTGGTCATGGAATAAGCTAAGTTCTCCCATCAACAGCTCATATTATAAATTGAAAAAACAAAAGCGTACCAATACAATACTTCAGACAAACACAGGTGAGATGGACAAAAGCTCACTTTCAGCTAGTCTAGCAACACCAGAATTTACTACCTCCTCAGGTGTCAGAACGTATATATGAATATGGTCCATGCTAACCCAGTTACATCAGAGTGAGTCAAGTTGGAACATGTTATCACTAAAAGTACTGAAAGTGGAATTGGATCATTTTAACAGAATTGAAATAGGAATGTCTATACCTGAAGACTGAGAGGAGGGAAGGTAACTTTCAGCCAGAAGGTGCTGAGGAGTAGCTGAGAAGAGCAGTCTCTTCAATGGATTCAGCTGCACCTGGAAAAAAAAAAAAACAGATTGCAGCTATAATAAGGGAAATTTGATAAATTGAGACTCTTAAGTCCTATCTCAAAGTATTAACCAAAAAGCCAAACTACTTTATTTTATACACTATATTAAAACATGTTAATATATATAGGTTATAATAAGACCACCATTTTTCTAAATGAATAATTTTAAAGCAATTTGTTCCTCTGGATTTTTTAAAATTAGTTTAGTACAAGGTAAATTAGATGCAATGGCTGAGATTCATTCTTTCTGCTGTTTGCTTCTGTTTCTTCTAATAGTGCTCCTAGTCAAAAATAAAAAAAATCCATTTGAGATGAGAGGCTTTTCTTCCTTATTAACATGGGAACATTTATGTTCTAATTTCTTTTCCACCATCAAAAACTATTAAAACATCTACTGTACTTTATGCCAAAATAAAATAAAGTTGTAGATTTAAACATTTAAATAATGTTTTCACACAGAGTTGTGCTGAGCGTTTCAAAACAAAAACAAATCAGAGCCACCCGTATCCTGTGCCAAGACCATTTGAAAACAATCTGCCTTTATAAAAACAGGTTGGAAAACATCAAGAATAAAAAGCAATTACTTTAAGAAGCCAGTGAGAATTGGGTTTTGATGTCTACTGCTGAAATCTCTAGCAGTTAATAAGTCACATCACTTTGCTCCAGTCACTTTGCTTTATTGACATGACACATGACATACAATTGAATGGTCAAGTCAGAAAATTTGAACATGTATCTTATGGGAAAAGGCTGTTTAAATGTCTGTACAAAAACAAAAAAATGTATTTAGGAATTTAGGGACTGCCTTGGCAGTGTCAAGAGCTGGAGTGAGTATTCTTTACCGTGCTATTGGAACAGTTTCAGGTTTTTTTTGTTGTTGTTCTCCTAAAAGTCATGTAGTTGGTATTCCACAGAACTGGATAAACACAGAGATGATAAAATACTTCTCTGCAAGCAGTAGGGGTGTCACCTCCTGAACAATATAGATGCATATTGCCAAAAGCTGAAAACGTCTTTAACTGCCTGTTCTTTCTTTTTTAATTTCACTCAACAGAAGGAAGATTAAAAAGATAAAGGCATTGGCAATAAGCAACATAGTAACTTTAGAGACTTACAAATGCAGCATAATGTCAAACTATTAAAGATCTCTGCAACAGAAAGCCAAAATAAACTTCCTGGAACCAAAGCTGTTTTGGAAATGGAGGACGCTATAGGTTGTGACAATAAGACTGTAATGAGAAATCCTGCATTTTCTTGGCAAGGTAGTTGCCATAAATCTGAGAAAACAATTCTTACATATGATTTTGATGAACACGTTTAGAAAATCTGTGCACACATAGTATGCCCAGAAGCTTCCAGATACTTTGCAGACCTATGAGGCAAGTAAGAACTTATTACTTCCCCCACCATACACACATAAAATAGCCCAAATCATATTTAGATTTTTCTTTAATTTCAGGTAATCCGTTCCAAAACTTCACATTTAAATTTATTCCATCTTTGATTCTGTTGATCACGTTAGCTGATCCTCTTTATTTATGATTTCATTGTGTTTTATAAAGAAGACAAGCATATGCTCAGAATTTGGGTATGAAATAACTAGGTCAGCATACAAATCATAAGAATAAAGCCATGTTTAGTTGCATATTTTGTGCTATAAAAATGGAGAACAGCCAAGTTTTCATAAAATTGCAGGTATGTTTTCCTGAATTACAAGTAAACATAAGAATTACAAATATTTGTTTAATGTTTTCTTATTATTTCTGTTAATGAAGAGGAAATATCAGTATCTCACATTCAAAAACTCAATATTCTGTCAAATAGTTACTTGCATATTATTTTCTATAATACAGAGTAGTTATGTTAATTTGGTACTTAGAAGTCCTATTACTACACCACATTCCAAAATACCTTGAGATGTTTTATTGAAATTATTGGTATAAAAATAACAAGTTTTGGAATTCAAAATTAAGTAATATTTCAGATTAAATTAAGAGATAAAGTAATGAATTCCTACATTTAAATATGAAAAATTGATTATTATTTTACAAGAACATGTCTTCAAAATAGTTTACTTATACATCCAATCTTTCCCCATTTTTGTGACTGGGGAATTGCCAAGTGAGAGAAAATAATTTGTCTCAAATGCAGAGAAAGTCATTTGAAGTCAAGTGTAATAACACTTTTCTCTTACAAATCCCTATTTTGTAAGAGTATACTCAATATTTCCATAGTTTCTCTTTCAGAACAGTGCAAGGAAAGACATCTATACAACCACATCATTAGCAATACATTATAGCACATAAACGTGTGTCTCAATTACAGGCTGATTGGGGCTTAGCAAACTTCAGATGACCTGCAGTTTTTAATTCAATTTATATCCTAAAACAGGAAATGGTGTCTATTCTGAAATAATTCCATTACTAGGAGTTCTTACAGGTTATGGTATTAAGCAATATCAGTACGTGTGAATAGCAAAATCTAATTCAAAAAGGGAAATAGAGGCCATACACAGAAAGGACTAAAATTAAGTACAGTCATGAGCAAAGTTATTTTAAGCTGAACACCATTGAAGCATAGCACTCAGCAGTGGCTTGGAGATGCAATCATTCCAAACTATACTTTGCAATGATGTATACAAGCATACGGAAAAAAATAAAAACAGATTCTTAAAAAAAAATGAAGGATTATTTTCTACCTCAGCGTTATGCAAGTGTTTCCATTAAGTGTTAACTTTTAGCAAGTTTCTTCTGTATAACTGCTGATTTAAGAAAATGTCCATGAAATCAGAGAACAAAATAAAGGGCATAGGAAACTTAATCATAGTTAAAGCCCAAGAACAAAAGTTGTAAATTATGAATAGTACAAAACTGCTTTTGTACAAACTTGAATGTGAGTTTTTTTCCCTTGAAAATGAACAAAAGGGGCAAAAAAGAAGCTGAAGATGTGTTGTACTGCTGTTATCACCAGCTGCACATTTTATTGTTTGCCATGGAAGTTAAAACTAAGAGTGAAGTGACAGTGATTGTATCTTGCTATCCTGGAGTATCAAGTTTTTTTTTTTTTTTTTTTTTTTTTAATAGCAAAACCTCAGCCCAATTCGTATGAACATCAGCAGAATATAAATATCTTATCCTGGGACAACTCATATTGAAATTGTGATTCAGAAGCTGACAGAGGATATATTGAGATGATTCAAAGGACAGAGATGTAGAATTTTGTATTTATGTACATATGGTTTCATAAAATTTCTTTGTCCACTGTATAAATTCAACTCTCGTTATAATCCAGACACAAGAATTTGATATGCATTAAGATTGCCACGTTTTCATAAATAGTTTGTGTCCATAAAACAGTAAGAAGCTTTTTAGAAATCTGTTTTGTTTTCTAGTCTGTATTCTGAGGAAGACAACCTGCTTGATAGCACTTCATTTTTGGCAAAGAAAGGGTAGTACCCAGTACCCAGCCACTCTTGTGAAAATGTTCTACCACAGATGAGAAAGAGCCAGGACACGATTCTCTCAACAATATGCTACTGCTTTGGCATTTCAAATTTTTTTGCAAGTACTACTGAAAATTTTGTATTGAGAAAGGAAATAACATGGATAATAATGAAATATGCATTTGAGAAGTTAATTTAGGATAAAAATTATTACAACTACAATGATGTAAAATTTAATTCCTTAATTCTTAGTTTGTTGTTAGATGATTTGTTTTTACACATTACAATGATTCTTAAAATATGCCCAAGCTATTTATTCTGATTTTCAAATTCAGTTCACATGTAATAACTTTTACATGCAAATCCAAAATCTGAAAATTATCTTAAAGTAATGATTCAATAGGGCAGCAGTCAATTATTTAACTTTTTTTTTTTTTTCTTACTTATGACTTTTGAAACCTAGCATTATACTCCAACATTATTTAAAACACACAGATTTGGACTTTGGTGTTCAAAAAGGTATTCATAACAGCAAGTGAATAGTTGTCAAATTATCTGGGTTGATTACAATATATTTTGATAAGACTCATGCTATTTGTGGCCTCTCAGCTTTACTCAGGCATTCAGATTCACCTACTTAAAAGACGAATCACAGATGATAAAAATACGGTATGCACACAGCTGAAGGGAACATCTATTCCAGTGAGACAGGTAGAACTTGATTCAGAACCTGAACAATGTTCTGACAGCATCCTAGCGAGACCATATATTCTGAACAGTGACTGAGTAAAAATCAAGGACTTATTCAAACCCACCACTCTTTAAATATATTTATTCATTATATTATCTGCTTGCTTTACTGACAGAACTCTGGATTCTGTCACATCTTGTGCATTCTCAACAGGGCTGTTTAAAAGTTTCTAATTAGGTGCTCCTATGAAATCCTATCTAAGCAAGAGGATCATACAAATGTCAGAGTAGATCATTTGAAGGCAAACGTACAGGTATAAATGAGGCCAGAAGTTAGCCTGCTGAATCTTATCATCTTGGTAGCATCTCATTTAAGGAAAACTCTGGTGTGGTTTTCAGATTTTCAAGTTTAATTTGCACAGCTGGTAGGTGGAAAATAGTTTAATCTATGCTGAGATTGCTACGTGTAGTTATGGAAAAGATACATATGAAATTTACATGTGCAGATAACAATAGGACAAGGAAAACTGTTTTAAACTAAAAAAAAAAAAAGGTAGTTTTAGATTAGATGTTAGGAGCAAATTCTTCACTTAGAGGATGGTGAGGCACTGGAACAGGTTGCTCAGGGAAGCTGTGGATGCCCCGTCCCTGGAAATGTTCAAGGCCAGGCTGGATGGGACTTCTAATGGGAAGTTTTCCTGCCCATATCGGGGTGGGTAGGAGAACCAGGTCATCTTTAAGGTCCCTTCCAAACAGAAGCCATTCTATGATTCTATGAAATCAAGTTATGTATATCTCAGAGGCTTTAGGAAAGCAATAGTAATGATATCCACTCATTACAATTAGCCTCAGAGATGCCACGCAAACAGCTCAGCAAAGTAGTGCTAGACTACTCTTCACGCTAAGGTGCTATAAAGTACACTAGGGAGTACTTTTGGTACAGGGAAAAAATCTTACTGTAACTGGTAAAATTTAATTTAAAATAATTTCAATATTTGGACTCTGGATGCTTCTATGTGCATAGCCTAATACCACTGCTATAGTCATTAGCTAGAAGAATAAGTGCTTACATAATCAATTTTTTTTTTTCAAGTTGTGGTGAACAGACTGAAAATGCTCACAAGCAGCTGACAATAAGTATAAAACATTATGCTGAATGTTGATTTAACCTTAGTAAGTCAGTATACTAAAGCTCCTAAGGAAAAAATAAAAAGATTGCATTTCAAGAAATTGGAGTGAAATTTAACTTTTTAAATTCTGTATCCTGGGTAATTACTTTAATATATTTCAGCTGTGATATTACTTCAGAATATTAGTTTAAACTAATTTCAAATGACCAGATGATAATTATTGGCACCTTTAGATGGGGTCTATCTCATCCTCCCTACCCTGAGTTTTCTACTTTACTTAAGGTAATGTTATCTATGAATCTTTTGTTATCTGTGGAGTTGGTCTTCTAAGCAGTTAGGAAGCCACCTAATACCTTAATGAAGCTCTATGCATTTTCCTCATCAGAATTTGTCATGAGGTAAAATCCTTAAACATCATATTTCTCTTTACTCTCATATCAGTTCACACTCATAGAAGGAACTTGATTTGTTATATTTGTTCCTGACAAATCCAATGCATCTGTTACTCATCTCATTCCCTAAGCGCTTACAGAGAGTTTGGCTGTTTGTTTTGAAAAGAACTGCACTGCTGAACAACAATTCCATGTTCTCTTCCCCCACTGTTTTAAGGTGTGAACTAAGTGTGCTTTTCTGTAACATCATGGAACATCATCTACCTTTCATACAGTTTTAAAAGACTATTTCAATATCAGCAAGTAGACAATTATCAATTTAGGCCACACTGCAATTGGATTAAGTGTGCAGAAGAAGCAATAGAATCTGAAGAATTAACACCCATGGTCCACACTTTAAAACTTGGCAGGATTTGGACCATCATCTTGGCCTGTAATCTGAATGTCCAGGAGGATATTCAGGTGCACTTTTTAGAGCACACATTTGTTTAGTTCCGTTTGAAAGGAATCTTCTTCACTTACTTCACTTCACTTACTCAAAAATCATTATGCTGTCTGTGCCAAGCCACAGTTAATGGATGACAGGGATATTCAGCTCAAAAGACCACTCTTGATCTGAACTACTGTAGCCACATTCTAAATATTCTCTTGATCCCAGGCCATTTGTTATTTGAAGTTGTCTGCCTGATGTGAAAAGTCATTTCTAGTTAAAGCTAGAATTATTTAGAATTTATATAAAATTCTGTACATTCAGTAAGTTCTAAAAAAGAAATAAGTCACATTGCTATGCATATAGTTACATACAGCAACATATACTGCAGAGCAGTATAAGGAAACAGGGAAGTATTGAACATTTTAGATGTCTACTTAGTTACTAGGAAATGAGAAAAAAATAACTTGTAGGTAAGGCACGAATGTCAGTTCAGTTAAACAGGCCAAATACACCTCTTGGCATTTTGATTGCTGATTGTGCTTTTGTGATTATATATATGTATTTACTGAGAACATCTCACAATGTATCCCTTGCACATGTGCAATTAACAACTGCTGAGCTTCTTGGTGTCACTGACGTACTGTGCATCTCTCTCAAAGATAAGCAATACATGAGGTTTATATTGTTCCTGCTCTGCATTTTCATTTTCTGCCCTGTTAGTCACTGATCCCAAAACAGCTTCAGAAGTCATTAAGTTTACAGATAAAGTGATGCAACTCGAAAACTACTTTCTTCAATGGAAAAGTCTGATTGTTGTAATGACACTTAATGATATCTATTTCTCTGTGTTTTGCTAACAGAACCAGAATAAATGGTGCCAATCAAACTCTTTCTTGGAAACTGGCCTTAACTAAACTAGGCAATACAGAATAGAATATGTTATACTTTTATAATCAAGTATCTGTTATGAGTCAATCCAGAAGCAATAAGCATAGTTTAGGGATTAATCGCTCCACATTAACCAGTGTTATTTTTAACATCCAAGACCAGCACAGTTAAGTAGATTTTATTTAGCAGTTTTTCCTTGCTGAACAAAAGAACAGATTCAGTGTAAATAATAGCTTTTTAGCAAAACATCCCTACAGGAGTTTCTATAGGTATTATATTTGCAGTTTCATTTTATTACAAGTGTAATATGATCAGCATTAAAGTGTATTTGGTGAAACTACAACTCAAAACAAAATATAAATTTCTCATCAAAAAACATGGAAAAAAATCCAGTATTTAAGCCTTTTAACTGACTGTATATGCCTTTCTTTGTCCTGAGAAGAAGCAATTTCTAATCACACTGAAAACCTAGATAATTGAAAAAGAATTCTGCATCATGAGACTACTGTCCTTAAAGAAATTGAGTAACAGATGAATCAAGAATACAATGAAACACAATAAAGTGGAAGAATTTTGTCATTCCTTTTCTATCAAATAATGAAAACATGCTACAGATACCATGTATACAAACCTGTGAGATCAGGTGCATATTCAGTCATTTTGAAAGTCCCCTCAAAAGAAAAAATGTATTTGTTCTTTGAAGACTTGAATGTTTTACTTCAAACAGCTTGTTAAGGTCATTTAACCTGCCTAAATCCAGGTAGTACACTTAAGTTCTTAAAAGGAAGCCCAGGAAGCAAAGAGAAAATGGGCAACACCTGTTACTTTCTGTACTCAATGCTACTTGAGAAGCTAGAGTAGGGTCCTTAAGTTCTTCCTATTTGTTAGGTTACGTATCAAAAACGTATTGCAGAGATTCATGAGATGTAAATTCTTCTAGGTGCAAGACAGAGTCCTTAGGGAATATGGCAATTGCTTTACGCATTGAATCTCAGTGTTCGGAATCTCTGAATCTGGATTCTGACAATAAAGTGGATAATCTGTCCAATACACTAGTTGAAAACCATAATTTCCCTTAACATTAATACATCATCTCAGAATTGCTACTTTTTAACTTTGTGTAGACTTTTTTAGGATAATCAAAAAAAAAAAGACATCTTTGATTCTTAGGCAAACCACCCTCCCACAAAAGCAGGCAGTGAGGTAGCTCAAAACATGAAAAGAAATTTCTTAGTCACTGTAGATGCTCATTACTCTATGTTCTAAAGTATCTTCATGTACTACCACTCATCCAGTTCATGTTGACTTTATTAAAGTGTCAGAATAAATGCCAGTGACTGGCAGATGAACAGTATCTTCAAATCTCCTAGCACAACACAAATATCTAGTTTATCCATATAAACATTTACTGTTAGATGTTATTTAAAGGTCTGCCTATAACAAATCTTTTCACTTTCACTTGGTTTTCCTCATGCTTTTTTAAAACTGCATCTAGAAAACTCACATAACAATTACCAACCTTCATTGATCTGAATTTTGAGTCACCTTTCACATTATACAATTAGTAATGGATTTAAATTGAGAAAGCATAAAAAAAAATATATGCTACCAAAGAATTTGGCATGGGCTTGCTATAGTTGGAAATGACATAGTGGAGTAACAACCATGGAAAAGTCTAATTGCCCTCCAGCTACATATCAACTAGTGAATTATAAAGAATTTAGAACACCAGAACTAAGTTTGATGTAGAAATGACTGTAATAAAAAAACAGAAAAAGATACCACTGTGAAAAAAAATTTTTAGTTTGCAGAGTTCATTTTAAAATTTACAAAAAGTCTCCTTGTGATTTTTCTTCATTTTGACAAAATCTCAGTTCACGGGTTTGGTTGATATACCAAGGTGTTGATGGTAACATGGAAAAAAGAGCTATTTCAAATCTGGCCAAAAATAAATCATTAACAGTCTACCAGTTTCTTTCTGAAGAGGTGTCTTGCTACATAAGAAAAAACACCTGACACTGGTGCATACCAGATGAGCAGCTTCTGATGAATTATCCAATTCATAATTTATCTATATTAGATGCAAGTGTCCCAGACTTACAGAAATTGTGTGTCAAATCACAGAGAGGTAGGACGCCTGAGTGGCTACCTTTGTACAAACACACTCACCCTCTAAACTGTAAATTAAAGTTTGTAATTTTCAGTATATGCCAGCAAAAGGAAGAAAGAAATCCTTTTAAGTTCACCTGCCCTTCTTCGACCCTTGGATCTGGGTGCTCAGAACTTACTCAACCTAATCATTGATTTACTCTCTCTCCATTGCAAGTGGAAAATAGTCTCTTGACTCTACATAATAGCAATTTTGAAAGATTTATTGTATTATCCCCATCAGTAATTTACTCTTTCGACAGGGAATGAATAAATCATGAAAAGAACAGCAAAGGGAATAGGGACAATGAGTGAGGAACACCACATGAAAGCAATTCCTGGAGCAATACATTTGTTGTCACGTGCTCAGGGCCATGCCTGAAGTTATACTAGCAACCTATGTTTTTGTCTTTAGACATTTCATTGCTCTAATGAGTATACTGAAATAACTTGTACGTCTTGTGACCCATATTTGAATTGTTGAGCAAAATGCTGACTTGCGAAAACAGGAACATCAAGACAAAGCAAGTGATAGGTGAAGTTATATAATGGTTGATTAAATGTCCAACACAAAGCCCTGACTCCATGAAGGAAAAAAAAAATATATATATCTTTCTAGTGTGCTGGGAATGTAAAACTAAGATATTCAAAATCATATTCATCTGATCTATTCCACTAATATAGCTATCTAATTAGCTGGCTGGAATAAATCACAATACAGGCCTGGTCCAGAAGAAAGGCTCAGTGAGGGACCTCATACACTTTCTTAGATTACGCATCTAACCATATGCAAGAAGGATGAGTTCTCACTAAGTTTAACACACAGAGATCATAATTATCTTAGTTAACATTCACAGAAGGCCATGTTATTTGCTTTTACTATACTTACTATGTCACAGTGAAAAGTCTCAGTAAATGATTCAGATGTAGCTTAACATAACCTTGAAGAGCAAGACAAAGCATGCCATTACGTGATATATAGCATGACTGATATTTGTCATTTTGAACAGAACATATAAGAATGGAAGCGACAAGAGAAACTGAGTGAAACATCCATTAACCAGAGAATTCCAAAAGAAAAATATAAAGCTGTATTTGATTCATTTAAAAAGGACTATGAACTTGTGTGTATGTATATTCATCTGTAAGCTAGTTAGAATTGCATTATGTATGTTCCATGTCTTTGACAAAATATGAGACTAAGTCTATTTTTCTTAGCCTAATCCCTCAGGATACTGATATATGGACCCTGCTCTATGCAGAAATGTGGACATCAAATGACACATTCAATATCTGGATCCTCTTTTTTGAGCTGATGGAGTGTCACTCACTCTGTTTAAAGAATACTGTATCTGCCATGATTACAAACTATTTTTACAGCTTCACTATTCACTGTTCTTTCAGAATTATTAAAGTAACAGCACAGCAATCAAAGAAATACCCATTAAGGAGCACTGGTGACTACAGATAAGATACTATCTATTGCAGCCTAGCCTGAAATGCCATGATTACGCTTGTGGCTTTAGATAATATTCTAAATAAATATGCCTTAGAAGTCTAATAAATTAGGCATAGAGATTATCAGAAAGTAGGATAAAATGGGATAGAACCAGGGACCCATGTTTGATAAACCTGTTAACTGAAGATCATGCTAGAGAACATAATTGATTTTATTGACAAAGGAAGAAGGAAGCAGCTTGTTAATGAAACCTGTTGAAGGCACAGAGTCAGGAGCATCAACACAGTGGAGGATTAGAATATTATCCTAAAAGAACCTAAATATTTCAAGGATGGGAATACAACAAAGTTGATAAAATTCAGTAGTACATAGCACCATGATTAAGATCTCTTAATTCATGCTGAAAACTTCCTCAACAGAAACTATAGGAAGAGAAAGGCTTTGGTATTGAATGGTAACTTTGCATTATCAACGTGGTGCCCATCTTTGTAGGTACTTATTTAAAGAAAGTGTCTTGAAAGGAGTCCTGCAAAAAGTATTATGATTTAGTTGATTTATATACTTCAGATAGAAAGCTGATCTCCAAGGACTATAGATTTAACTTTTTTTTCCCCCAAAAAAATGGATTTTAGTATGTTTATTTCAGCCAACTTTTCTAAATGCAAAAGGAAATTTAGGGTTATATATCTTTCATTGAATCTTTATGATTATATTGCAAGCTCTTTCAGACCTGTTTTGCTGGAAAATCTACAAACAAAAGGATTTCAACATTTTCTTTTCTGGACTTCCACATTGCTATTTCCCAGAAGTTAAACAAGAATTTATAAGTGGCAACACCTTAAAGGTTGAAGGTAATTTCCCATAAGAACCAGCTAATTTACAGCTTTCTATACACCAATGACCCTTGCAATTTCACAGCTGCTTCATTAATTCCTATACACCTGCTCCATCTACCTTGAGAAAAAATAATAAATAAAAGCTACAATTCACTCACTACATTCACTCCTGAAGCTATTGAAAAAAGATGTCTTACTACTTTCTACCATAAATTGTAACTAATTCTGTTAACGCAAGGGGAATAAAATTGAAAGTAGCATGGCAGATAGATTGATATTACCTGTGGGTCACTGGTACAGAGAAGAAATCTGAATTCTTCCCTGGTGTAATGCTACAGAAATTGATTTACACCAGGGATGCATTTGGCTTGAAAATTTTGAAAGCACACATTTGAAAAAGGAAGTTCTATTTGCACTGTGGGGTTTCCATTCTTATTTCATAAATTCAAGCCTCCAAGTCAGTTCAAGTAGCACAGAATCCATTTAAAGAAAAAAAAAAAAGTACTGATGTACTTTCAGAATCTTCATCACTGAGCCAAAAGGCTACATTTCATAGAAAACAATAAAGTAACTGGAAAAAAAAATGTTTTAGTGAAATACACATCTTCTAAGCTGTTGTCCTAATAAAATAGGGTGAATCAGTGAGGAATAATCATTTAAAATACTAGAAGGTTTACTTCATTGTCTTTAAGGTGATTCATGCTAAACATATGAAATATGTTTTGCAAGATATTGAGCCCTTCTTGGATTCAGAGAGTAAAAACACATCATTAAAACAGATGTACATTACCTACATTTTCTTTAAAGGAAGAACATGCATCCTGTAATTTTCAAAAATAAGACAAAAGATGATTTGATTCCAAAATCAAATTTGTGTCTTCTATCAATTCCAGATTTTGACTGTTGAGACAATTATTATTTTGCCTGTAGGAGATGCACTTCTAGCTACATTCTTTGTTTCAGAAGAGTATGATAATTTAGCATTGTAGCCCCTTTTTTAGGGGGATGGAGGGGGAGGGGAGGGGTGAATGGGATGACTTATTTACTTTCTTCTAGAATAAAGTTCTGATTTCTGTTTATCTCCTTGGATATATTTTTTTTCCCCAAGTTTTATATATGAGCAGGTATCATTCAGTAGGACATTTAAGAGAATTTTTTATTATTATTATTACAAATGAGAAAAAGACCACTAGTACATTTGCATAAACCTGAATAAAGTATTTGAAAATATTATTGATTCTGTCTCAACAAGATAGAAGTTTATATTTTGGCTGCAAATCTTTGCTACAGATTAAGTATGAGATAATGCTAAGTCTAAAGCAACAGTTTGAAATGTATTATTCTACTAACTTCTTATACTGAATGGCAAAAATCCTCCTAAGAAGTAAACTGGTTCCTCAAAGTTGAATTTCAAATTTATCGATGGTCCACTATTAATAACAATAAATTGATCCAAAACAGGAAGTCCTATTAGTTTGATCCTGACTCTTTTATAAAATACTGTTGATTTTCAGTCTTTGCTGTAGCAAAACATTTACAGAAGTTCCTGCAGTCCGACCATAAAGATGAGAAAGTAGCACAGTGAATAATGCCTGCTTGTCCACATAACAGCTCTTCTGCTGGAGTCCCCATCTATGAACTATGCACTATCTACCACGCTAGAAGATATGCAGCCTTGGAGGAGAGAGTTGTTTGCAGAGTTCCTTAATGGTAAAGTATAGATAATATCTGCTAGTAAAATTTGCCTGTGATAAATACATCTCTGTCCTGTGGTGTTTCAACTACTGATACTTCCTTTTCAGCAGCCACAGCTGGCACAAGAAGCACAAGCTTGCTGACCACACGAACTCCCTCTGCCAGTAGGTCTATGATAATAGAATTTGGCACAAACCCCAGTATAAATCAAAACCATTATTTTCAACTACTACTATATAGTTCTATTTTTCTCTTATCGTCTCTATTGAAATATACGAAAATGAAGCCTTTATGTTCCCCACAAGACTGCATGATCATAAATTACCTTAAATCCAACTTTGCTGAGGTTGCTATTTTCAACAAAAATTAGTCTTTTCAACAAAATTGCCAACAATAGTATTTCCTAACTCTGCTCATTCTATTTTTGTCTAAATATAGAACAATTACCCCTTGCAAGCTACATTTCTAAAGTTTCTTTGCAATGTTAAAGCAAAATTAAGTTCATAACATACTCTTGCTCAATCTCAAATGTTGAATGAATATCTAGCTTCAAAGAACTTGTTTTTCTCTAAGCCAAGCACAAATGAGATAAATGCCTTTCTTTAAACAATTCTGCTAAATTAAAAAGAAACACTGCTGCTAAAAAGGGTTTGATTTCCTTTGGTTTTCTAAAGTTTCCTTGAAATGGTTTTCAAAATCAAACATTACTGTCTCAATAATAATGAATTTTAGCTTATTCAAAAGTGGAGGTCTGTGATAGGAAAGATAGGACTGTGTTCACGCTAAATGGATTATACTGTTTATTCCAACTTCAGAGACTAATGTCAGTTAGCAATTCCCACCCACACACACCCAATACCTTTAGAGAAAAATATTCTATCTGTAACTATGAGTACAAAGAAGGAGCATTATTTAAGTGTACTTAAGAGTACTTATTTTCCCATGTGATTATAGACTGCAGAGATTAGCTGCTGAGGATGAGTGCCCAAGATGGTTAGAAGAGAGAAACAATAGCACTCATTAAAGATTTATCTTGGAATTGACACTTTATTTAAGCTTGAATTTTAAGAGACATGGTGGAAGTACTTGCCGAGGTGACTGGCTCCGGGGCAGTCATGTTCTGTAGCAGACTGGGGGATCGACACAGGCAGGGCTTTTTTTTTTCCCGGCATCGAGGCCACTCGAAGCAGCCGTGGCAGCCGCCAGGACCCGGCAGCCCTCACGAGGGAGGCTGATGAGGCGTAGGCGGAGCCAGCAGTGCCCCCTCCCCGGCCATTCAAAAGCAGCCCCTAGGGAGCACTAGCGACCAGAAGCACGCAAACAGGGCGTGGTGTGGCAGTTAGCGCAGGCAGCGCGAGCAGGGAGGGCCCCTCACCGATCTCTTGTAGCGGTCTTTCCCTTCGGTACTGGTAGCCTGCTTGTGAGAAACCTGGCCACTGTATCGACCAGGCAGAAAACCATGGCCTCCGCATCTCTTGCGGCCTCTCCAGCCGCAGTCACCGATGTGGCTACTCAGACGGAGGGCTCAGGGAAACACGCAGACATCCAGGTCTTGGGCTGCAGGGTGTGCCCGAGTCTTCTGTCCATATCTGACAGCAGCAGCGAGGGGTATGCCTGTGGGAGGTGTGACCAGGTTGAAGAGCTGCTCAAACAGGTAGCAGAGCTTCGGGAGGAGATAAGCAGGCTCAGGAGCATCAGGGAGTCAGAGAGGGAAATTGACTGGTGGAGGTGTACTCTACCCTCTCTGAGATAGACTCATGAGCCTGCCGCAGCACATGTGCCTCCTGTTACGCAGAAGACAAAAGTTCCCTCATCCCACCAGGCAGTAGGAAGAGACCTAGGCCAAGGGGTGAATGGAGCAGGTTCCTCTTTGGGGTGGTAGGTGAGCCCTGTCCCTGCCCACCTCACCTTCCCATCTACCCTTATGTAACAGGTACGAGGCTCTAGAACACCATAGTCAGAACAATGAAGTAGACGAAAGCCCATCCCAGTTGGAGAGGGTGCCTAAGGCAAGGCAACCTACCCCCTGCATTGCTACATCGTCTGTTAAGAAAGACAGAAAGGTTATTGTCATCGGGGACTCCCTTTTGAAAGGGACAGAGGGCCCGATATGCCGACCGGACCCAACCCACAGGGAAGTCTGTTGTCTCCCCGGGGCTCGAGTGAGATACTTAGCTAAGAAAGTCAAGCGCCTGGTACGGCCCACTGACTACTACCTGCTACTGGTCTTTCAGGCTGGTAATGATGAGGTAGCAACGCGAAGTCCGAGAGCAATCAAAAAGGACTTTAGGGCTTTGGGGCAACTACTTAAAGGATCAGGGGCACAGGTTGTGTTTGCCTCTGTCCTTCTGATGGAGGGGGGGGGTCAATGCTGACAAACAGATTCATCACATTAACACGTGGCTTCGGGACTGGTGCAACCAGCAGAATTTCAGGTTTTTTGATCATGGGAAGGTCTACGTGATGCCAGGCCTGCTGGCACCAGATGGGATGCGCCTCTCTCAGAGAGGGGTAAGGATTTTGGCTCAGGAGTTGGCAGGGCTGATAGACAGGGCTTTAAACTAGAGTCGAAGAGGGAAGGGGATAAAACCAGGCACGCCGGTGATGAGCTAAGGGATGGTGTGCTAGAATCAGAGGAACTGTGTGCTCGTGAGGCCCTTCGGTAGGCTACACAAGGTGTTGTGTGTAGAGAGGTGCATTTGAAGTGCTTCTACACAAACACACGCAGTATGAGGAATAAAATGGATGAGCTAGAAGTCTTGGCCCAGTCCCACAGCTACGACATCGTTGGCATAAGCGAAACCTGGTGGGATGAGTCCTGTGGCTGGTGTGCTGCAATAGATGGTTACAGGCTCTTCAAGAGAGACAGGAAGAGTAGGCGAGGTGGGGGGGTGGCAATGTATGTGAAGAATGGGCTGGACTGTGTGGAACTTCAAGTTGGCGATGGCAAAGTTGAGAGCCTCTGGGGAAGGATTAAGGGATGAACAAATAAAGGGGTTGTCGTTGTGGGAGCCTATTACAGACCACCCGGCCAGGACAACAATGCCGATGAATTATTCTTTGCAGAACTAAGAGATTCCTCAAGACCAACTCCCCTTGTCCTTATGGGAGATTTCAACTCGCCAGACATCAACTGGGATCACCACACGGCTGACACGAGCAAGTCCAGGAGGTTAGTAAAGTGCCTAGATGCTTCTTGGTGCAGGTGGTAAGGGAGCCAACTAGGAAAGGTGCCCTCCTAGATCTGTTGCTGGAGAACAGGGAGGGTCTTGTGGGAGACATGGCAATTGGCGGCCGTCTCGGTCATAGTGACCATGAAGTGGTTGAGTTTAGAATTTATGGTGACAGAAGGAAAACTGTCACCAAAACTTCAGCTCTGGATATGGGGAAAGCAGACTTCAGGCTGCTCAGGGAACTAGTCAGCAAGGTCCCCTGGGAAGCTGCTTTTGAAGGCATTGGTGTCCATCAGTGCTGGTCAATCTTTAAGCACTGCCTCCTAAAAGCACAAGATCAGGCGATTCCAAAATATCAGAAGGCAGGCAGGCGGGGCAGAAGGCCGGCCTGGCTGACCAGGGATCTTCTACTGGAGCTTAGGCGGAAAAAGAAAGTGTACGGCTGCTGGAAGGAGGGTCAGGCGATGATGAAGGAATATAGGGATGCTGTTCGTGTTTGTAGGGAGAAAATTTGTGTGGCCAAAGCCCAACTAGAGTTGAAGCTGGCCATGTCTGTGGGAGACAATAAAAAAGGTTTTTTTTAGATATGTGAACAGAAAAAGGAGAACCAAAGAAAACATAGGTCCGATACTTGACGGGGAAGGTCTCCTCACAGACAATGACATAGGCAAAGCAGAGACGTTTAATGACTTCTTCACCTCTGTCTTCAATGCTGGTGATGGGCTTCGGGACCCTGGGTACCCTGAGCTGGAGGACCATGACAGTGGGAATGACAAACTCCCAACCAACCCTGAACGTGTGCAGGATTTGCTGCTCCACCCGGATCCATACAAGTCCATGGGTCCAGATGGGATCCATCCCAGGGTGCTTAAAGAGCTGGCTGACGTCATCGCGGGACCTCTCTCAATTATTTTTTCAACGATCTTGGGAATCTGGAGAGGTCCCAGTAGACTGGAAGCTGGCAAATGTTGTCCCAGTTTTCAAGAAGGGTAAGAAAGAAGACCCTAGCAATTACAGGCCTGTCAGTCTCACATCAGTGCCTGGTAAAATTATGGAGAGGATGATTCTTGAAGTTATTGAAGCGCACCTGGGGGACAATGCAGTCATTGGTCCCAGCCAACATGGGTTCATGAGGGGTAGGTCCTGCCTAACAAATTTGATTTCCTTTTATGATAAGATCACCCATCTAGTCAATCAAGGGAAACCAGCTGATGTGATCTTTTTGGACTTCAGCAAGGCTTTTGACACGGTTTCCCATAGGATCCTACTGGACGAAATGTCCAGCATACAGCTAAACAAAACCATCATACGATGGGTGAGCAATTGGCTGACGGGCAGGGCTCAAAGGGTTGTGGTGAATGGGGCCACATCTGGCTGGCAGACGGCCACTAGTGGGGTCCCTCAAGGCTCCATTTTAGGGCCAGTCCTCTTCAATGTTTTTATAAATGATTTGGATGTAGGACTAGAAGGTGTTCTGAGCAAATTTGCCGATGACACCAAACTTGGAGGAGTTGTGGACTCGGATGGGGGTGGAAAGGTCTTGCAGAGAGATCTGGGAGATCACCAACCCCATGAAGTTTAACAAAAGCAAGTGCCGGGT
This sequence comes from Anser cygnoides, assembly GCF_040182565.1. Lineage (NCBI taxonomy): Eukaryota > Metazoa > Chordata > Aves > Anseriformes > Anatidae > Anser > Anser cygnoides. The sequence continues at coordinate 107,677,711 of NC_089873.1, read as the reverse complement.
CCTGCACCTGGGACGGGGCAATTCTGGCTATACGTACAGACTGGGCAATGAGACGCTGGGGAACAGCCCCACAGAGAGGGATCTGGGGGTTGTGGTTGACAGCAAGTTGAATACGAGCCAGCAGTGTGCCCTGGCAGCCAGGAAGGCCAACCGTATCCTGGGATGCATCAAGCACAGCATCTGTAGTCGGTCGAGGGAGGTGATTGTCCCACTCTACTCTGCGCTGGTGCGGCCTCACCTCAAGTACTGTGTGCAGTTCTGGGCACCACAGTACAAAAAGGACATTAAACTGTTGGAGAGTGTTCAGAGGAGGGTGATGAAGATGGTTAAGGGCCTAGAGGGTAAGACATTTGAGGAGCGGCTGAGAACACTGGGCCTGTTCAGCCTGGAGAAGAGGAGGCTGAGGGGAGACCTCACCACGGTCTACAACTTCCTCGCGAAGGGGAGTGGAGAGGCAGGTGACCTATTCACTGTAAACACCAGTGATAGGACCCGTGGGAATGGTGTTAAGTAGAGGCGGGAGAAGTTTCGGCTAGACAGCAGGAAGAGGTTCTTCACCAAGAGGGTGGTCGCACACTGGAACAGGCTCCCCAGTGAAGTAGTCACTGCACCAAGCCTGTCTGAATTTAAAAAGCGATTGGACTATGCACTTAGTCACATGCTCTAAACTTTTGGGCAGACCTGTGGTGTGCCAAGAGTTGGACTAGATGATCCTTATGGGTCCCTTCCAACTCGGGATATTCTATGATTCTATGAAGATAGAAACAATAGTGCTCATTAAAGATTTATCTTGGAATTGACACTTTATTTAAGCTTGAATTTTAAGAGACATGGTCTAAGTTATGAGACATTTTCATAAGGTAACTTTTAAGCTGCAGAACAGATATGCAAACTTTCAGAGAACACTGCCAATTTTTTTTTTTTTTTTAAGAGAACAATCAAAAAAAAGTTTTCCAACAAGTGGGTAAACAATGATGGATCTGATACCTAATTGATAAACTCATACATAAACAATATCTTTAGAATAAATTATCAGAACATGAAAGGCTTCCAAAGAAAATGTGATCATCTTGTCAGGATAACAATTTGATGGATTTTGTTAGAAACCCCAAATGCTCATAGCATTTCAAAAATCTACCACCATAGGTAGACAGTTGGTCTACCAGGTTGTAAGAGATATTCTGTTATGATTTTCATTAAGTTCTTTCCCTGTCCACAAAGACCCTGAAACCAGAGGCTTGCAACAAAACTATAGGGCCTGTCAAAGTCAGAGGGCTCACTTCAGGGAAAAAGCAAAACAAACAAAAAACAACAACCAACCAGACAACCCCACAGAACATTAGTTTCAGAAAAGCGTGCAATAGAGAACAAGTGCTCAGCTAAAGTTACTCAATGTATCCTTCACAAGGACAACCTTGAAAAAAACCTACAAAACCAGTAAAGACAGAAGTGACATAAGCCTTTTACAGCACTAATGTTATTATTATGACTACCATATAGGTCAGACATTATAATTTTATAGAGTATGAAATGCAACAGTCTTACTTACCACAAGAGGCATATCCAAGTGCCCAGGAGACTAAAGTTCATGAATGCAGTTTCCTTTCTAATATATATTTAGAGGGTTACTAGCTACAGATATAGTTCCTATTTTAGGTATTTCTTTCAGTAAAATCAGCACAGAGGTCACTCCACAATCACCAGAGGAAGAGGGCTGCTCTCAGTTGTCCTATCTCTAAAAGACCCTAAGCCAAAACATCTGAACTTCCTGGGAGAGGGAAACCTCAGGGCCCTTAAAGTAAAGAGTAGGTTATTTTGTATCTAATGTAGACATGAAAACAATACTATCAGCCTTCCTCCCACCCCAATTTCTGTTACTGTGGAAGATATTTCTGAATTATCTGTAAGAGCATTTCAAAAAGTCTTAGCTAATTAAATACCTAGCCAACAGTTATCTTAGTTATCCTCACTATTATTTCTAAGTCACAGCTGTAGCTGGGATTAAAATGAGGCTCTCCTCTAACATAGATCAGGCAAGAACTGAAAGCATCTGCCCAAGTTGAGCTTAAATAACTTTCCCTGGCTCGTGAATGTGGTTGGAGGCCCCAGCTGAGGCTGATTAGGGTCATTGTAAATTGCTAGTTTACTTAGGGCCCTGACAATTATTTTCTTCCTCTTCTTCCTTACCATCTCATTTCTTAATTTTACTATCCTCAACCAATTGTTTGAATATTCTTGGATATAACTTTTTGCCATGGAGATACTTGCATAGATCCCATATGTGACTTGATTTCACTTCACTGAGAACACTGAAGAACCATCATGTTTCAGCTTATGAGATCTTAAAAAGTTGTTCGCAGTATGAGATTCTTGTAGCATATGGCTTTCGAAAGTGGGAGATAAATCCAAGTAACTTCTATATCATTCAGTGCTTTAACCGATGAGACTATAAAATAGAAATTGAAATCAACTTTGATGTTACTGGTTGATTTTTTACTGATATCATTCTGTATTTGTTTTGCCTGGGATGGAGTTAATTTCTTCATAGCAGTTCACATGGTGCTATGTTTTAAATTTGTGATCAAAACAGTGTTGATAATGCACTGATGCTGTAATTGTTGTTGAGCAGTGCTTACACAGCATCAAGGTCTTCCCTGTTTCTCATGCTGCCCTGCCAGCAAGTAGGCTGGAAGTGCATCAGAAGGTGGGAGGGTACACAGCCAGGACAGCTGACCTCAACTGACCAAAGGATATCCCACACCTTGTGATATTGTGATCAGCAATAAAAACTGTGAAGAAAGAAAGAGGAAGGAAGGATGTTCTTCGTTATGGCATTTTCTTCCCAAAAAACTGCTATGCATGATGAAGCCCTGATTTCCTGGAAATGGGTAAAAATATGTCTGCTGATGGGAAGTATTGAGTAAATGCTTTATTTTGTTTTACTTGCACGCAGTTTATGCTTTACCTATTACACAGATTTTATCTCAGCCTACAAGTTTTCTCAGTTTTATGTTCCAATTCTCTTCCCCACAATGACTGTGTGAAGTCAGAGAAGGCTGTGTGGGGCTCAGCTGACTGCCAGGGTTGACACACAACACATGCTTTTCTGACAGTTCCCTGGCCACCCAAAAGGACTATAAGTGTCTTAAAACTGAATAGGTTTTAAAGTACTTCAAGAGATTTTTAAGTCTTGCTTTCTCATGTATGTTTTTTCATAATGCACTGCAAAATTATATAAAACAAATCAGGGCCATTTAGTAATAGTAGACCTATTTTCCTTTAATTAGACTTATGCCATCATTAGTAAATTTAGTCCATGAATGTAAGTAAAAGGGAACTGTAATATCTTACCAATCTTATAATATCAGTCATTATATAGCTGGATGTATAGTCACAAGAAGTGACTAAATATATTTTCAAGATGGAAGGATTTAATTTGAATTCCTCCTGAACTTCATTACAACAAAACAAGCTGCATTCTTGTCTTGGGAATATAGCCTAGTCATCTTCACTTTTTTTGTGATCTATTTTCATACGATTTCATTGGAAACTAACAGACCTTTATTGCATTTTGTGAGTGAATATCAACCTATACACACATACTCACACATCCATACAAATACATGTATACAGTGATTTGATCAATTTTAAAACCATATTTTTTTTTTTTACAAAGTCTTTTTTTCTTGATCATTTCACCTTTCCATTAACAAAGTTCCCTACTGTCTGGCAGATCCTTTTTGCCTACTTTACTCATGTGGCTCTTTTTATCCAGTCAATTTCTGAGCATGGTGCAGATGATACTTTTATGATTCTATAAAGCTCAGATATGCAAAGAATAAGCTGTATTTCATTCCTGATGTCTAACCACAAATCCCCATAGATTGCTTAAAGGTTCTGTTTAAAAAAAAAAAAAAAATGTGATGGATGGAACTCACAGTAAAATGTTGTGCTATCTCTTTTACTTTTAAAATATTTGACTTATCTTCCTAAATGACTTTATAAGAGTATTTGCTTCCACATGATTATTGTGATTTATAACCTTTTTCCCTCAGTGTCTCTTATTTTTCAAACATTTTGGTATACTGTGCTTTAATATAAAAAGCTTAATAGAAATACAATTCAATTTAAAACATATGGAATAAGTCACATGTCATATATTCATAAATGCAAGTCTATTGAATTTGTTAGCTAAATTCCACAGGAAATTCATTTCTGCAATATCTAATGGCTTAATTATATCTAGGAATTGTCAAGATAAATATTTCTTACCTCTAAGAGGACTGAAATATCTCTAATGTCAAATTACACTATTCTCTACACAGAATGACTGTGACAGAGGAATTAACTATCTTAACTATCCAGAGTAAGCAGTGATTATGAACTTGTCAGTTTGGGGTCAGGAACTAGCATCTATATTTTAAAACAGAGCATGTTCTACCTATGGGACATTGTTGTTTCGATGCTTAGGCACTCCAAAAATGGAAATAACCAGGAACACTCATGATTTCTAAATTATTGCTAGTCATGTTACCAGTTAGAAAACATGAGAGATTTTTGCAGACCTTTAGTGTAGTTTGAAAATTATTATCGAGTGTTAAATAGGGATTATAGAAATTTTTCCAGACAGTATTTCCTTCATTTGCAGTGAGACACCAATACCTGGATATTCAGAGGTCCTGAACTTGTAATTCATATGAGAGCTGTTCAGGCACAGAACTTTCAAATAACAAACTTGAGATGTAGAAGGCACAATGGCAGAATTACCTAGAAGCTTATTAGGCTTTTATGAAGTTATTGTCATAGAGACAATAACCATAGTAGTGTTACAGCTACAGTTATGTTTCTGATTTCTGGAAAATACAAATATCTGGTAAATAAATGGATTAATAAATGACTTAAACTTTAACTGCTATGTAATAAAAATAATTTGTTGGTTTTGACTATATAATCTCTTGAATCTTGATTAGCTTCTTACTTAGAGGTACCACATTAATCAGAACAAAATCATTTAGAAAATAATTTGTTAGCATTAGAAATTAGATGTTCTTCATAATCCTATATAGATAAGGATCATCACTGAAACTCTCAAAAATAAGGCTATTTGATTGCAAGACTAAGAATTTATAGAAAAGATTTTACAGAGTTAATATAAAATGAAGGCTTCATTTACCTGAAGGAAAGAAATGGGTTTTGATGGGTGGGTAGCTTTGTATAACCCTGTCCCCAGTGGGACACTTAAACACTTCAGTTTTACATTTATCTCGTCAGTATAATTGGTTATTTGGTGAAATACAGGATATTTCAATTAAAGGTAAGAGAACCATATTATGAATAAAAATGATTTATTTATAAAGAAAGTAAAATGTCTACTGTCTAGGCTCAATGTATAATTTTTCTTGCTATTGTTTCACAACTATTCTCCTACTGCAGAGATTTTTCTCTGCAGCTTTCATAATACTAACTGGATTTGGAGACTGGTATTTTCTACCTACTGAAAAATAATGGTGTGTGTAGTGAATAAGAGCTTCTTGAAAGAACACATACAGGCTTTTATTCTTGCCTGTAAACTATAACTTCTGAGCAAGCAGATCTTCCCTTTGACAGGTTTATTTAGATTTTTGCATAGCTTCTAAAACAATCAGTCAAAGATGACATTTTGTTGTTCTTTGGAATGGAAAGAGTCTTAGATATATAAACACCTATTAACCTGTAAAAACTAAAGAAAGATAGTGATGTTGATTATTTTCCTTTTGTTTCACGAAGGGTACTGAAAAGTGATCTCAGGGTAATCATTCTCAGAGGAGAAGGTTCTGAATCTATAGTCCTTCTATTAAAAACAGAAAAGTTTGTCTATATATTGGGAAAACAAATGTCATAAAGTTTCCTAGGAGATGAATATGCTGTCAGCTATTTGAAATGCAAAACCAAAACCCTGCCACTAAAAGGCATCTTGAGGAATATATTGAAAGTAACCACTTTGTGGCAAACATAAATTCAGAGAAAGTCCTGCAGTGATTACTGGTACTACAAATACAAGCACAAAAAGAATCACTAAGAGTAAATGCTAAATACTAATCTTGACAATCTGTGTCCATTTGCTGCTTTTGGTTCATAGTCATTTCTGCCTGACCTAGTTTTTGTATGAGATATATGGTATCTTCAGGATTCCATTAATGTCTTTTTGGATCTTTGAACTAGATGTTTGGTATCATGAATGCTATGGTGTACCAAAAGAGCAAAGTAGGAACTACATTTGTAATGTAGACGAGAGACTTCCATAAAATAAAGTAACTAGAGGATAAAAAGGAGGCCAAGATAAATGAATGAACGAACAAACTAATGAACGAACAGATGAACAAACAAAAGCTTTACTTTTACTGAAAATTCAAGAGCTGCAGCTTTGATGAGGGACATAAACAGTGCAGTAAAAACTGACTACAAATCCAGTGATATTAGAATATGACATAAATTGCTTCCTTTTCCTGTCCCCTTCTATGCATGTGAAAAAGGAGAAAATAAATAAAGGAGAAACACATTAAACAAAAAGTTATCAGCAAATGATATAACATGATCAAACTTAGGGACTCAAGAAGAAGAAAATGACCTGTCTCTTCTGACATTTTTCCAGTGGAAAACATAAGATAGAAGTGAGTCCAATGGCAAGTTAGCTAATGAGCAAGCAGAGAAAGATAACTGCACCATTGATTGATTGAGGATCATCCACAGGATTATTTACCAAGAAAAACTTGCCAGTTTTCTACAGCTATTTTCTCCTTTCAGCATATTTCCAGGAGCTATAAGTATTATAAATACTTGTAATATTGCTTCTTTCATTAAAATCTAGCTCTACCACAGCTAAGAACAGTGGAAGATAGTAGCTATGTATATATTTATTTAATCAATAGACACTAGGGCTTAGCTACAAAGTATGCAAGAGAATAAGGCCATCTTTATGAATATTGATTGCATCCACAAAATAACTTGTCTTGATCAAATAAACAAAGTCCAGGAGACACAAAACTGCTTGAATAAACTGCCAATTTGTGAAAGAACCTTCCAAGAGCTTCCCCTAGGTTTTTGTAAGCCTTCATGCATTGGGTAGTAAATGCATTTCCAGTTTTTGGTTGCTAATTTGTACCCTAAGTCTTTTTTTTTTTTTTTTTTTTTTTTAATTATTGATTTGGCATTTTGACATACTGGAGGATTTTACAGAAACTGTCATGTATTTGATTATGACTTAGTAGGTCAAGTCTATATTTCAGCTTATCACCCTGTCAGGCATGTTCATTTCTCTTTCTGCATACTTTTACAGCATTACATAGAAAAGTCCTTACAGTTGGAATAAGTTGATTAATATGAACTAGAACTTCTACCTGTTTCATTCACTGTGATCTGTTTTATTTTTATTTTTATTTATTTATTTATTTTAATAAAATGCTACTTAGAAGTATGGGTGTCAATATGTAGCCTGCTTAACTTGTACTTTGAGGACACAATTAACAATTAAAGTCAAACACTTTCTAGGCCTTGCAATTTTGTGGAAGCTTAGGGTATACAGAATGTCCTGCAAGTTAACCCCTTATACTATACGTGTGTGGATGTGTTTTCCAAACTAATTTGTTTGTGTGATCTGTACAAACATTAAAATACATAAACTGTTTTGTACTGTCACTTAAAAGTTATTCCCTATTAGTCAGATTTTGTCCTCTTGAACACTTTAAAAAAATTCCTATTATAAAATTTGGGTTATTTATACATCATAGTCACACCAAACTGAGCAGCTGCCAGTTTTCTTTCTTCCCTGATTTCTTAGATTACTAATGGTTATATAGTTCTGAGGAGTTTTGTTTTGTTTTATTTCAACAAGGAGTATGTCTTCCCTGGATTTCAATAAAATAACCTTGTGTATTGTACAACACATATTGAAACTGGAATGGAAATGAAGTATAATATTTTTTCTAGGACTGATAGAAAACTCAGTTTTATTAATAACTATATGTACTGGCTTTGGCTGGGGTGGACTTAATTTTCTTCATAACAGCTCATATGGCGCTCTGTTTTATATTTGTGGCCAAAGCAGTGTTGATAACATACCAATGTATTAGCTGTTGCTGAACAGTGCTTACACAGTATCAAGGTCTTCTCTAAACAACCAGGCGTTGCACATTACTAATTATCTGCCTGATAATGGGAAGTAGTTAATGAATTCCTTATTTTGCTTTGTTTTATCTTGTAAACTGTCTTTATCTCAACCCAACAAGTTTTCTCACTTTTTCATTTCAGATTCTCTCCCAGATTGCACTGAGGGGAGTGAGCGAGTGTTTTCATGGGGCTGAGCTGCCTGCCAGAGTTAAACCACAAAACTGTAGGTTTTGGTTTAAAGCAAGACAACAACAACAAAATAATCATTTCTGATTTAAAATCTTCTTTGTCCTTCAGGAAGATTAAAGGTATTATGTAGTATCAGAAGCAGGATTCAAAACCTCTTGGTCATTGTATTCTCAAATACAGAAAAAAACAGCATGGGGACTAACTTGCAGAGATTTGAAGACAGAAAAAAAAAGTTAATATATATATACATATATTCTATATAAAATTTCTTTCCATATTGTTAGAAAAAAAAGTAATCCTGTATTGATTATATATTTTCAAAATCAATTATTTCTGTCAGGGAGCAGCAAGGGATGACTGCTCCTCATGTGCTGGGGCACTGGGGGCTCCCAGGGCAGATGGGTAGGGCCTGCAGCCAGGTCCCACCCCACCACCCCAGCCAGCAACAGGGTAGCTGGGGGCACCAGGCCAGCCCCAGCCCCAGGTGCCAGGGCCTGGTTAAGACTGTGCCAGGCCGTGGGTCCATGGGTGGGCGCAGCAGGACAAGGGCCATGGCTGAGCAGGCTTTGGGAAGCTAGAGCCCAGCCCTGCTGTGGCCTCAGTGGGGCAGGGGCTGAAAATACCCTCTGGACCCTGACACTGAATGAGTAGTGACAAAAATGATTGTGTGACTTTGTCCTGGTACTTAGCCAGCTGTCATAAATTGATCTATTTCAATTATGTCTGATAGTGTAAATTAATATAACTTAATTAATATCTCACTAACATCACCCATTTGGGTGGAGATGTAGCTTATTCTTTTACCTTTCATCACCAATATACAAACAGGTTTTAATCACCAAATTTGCTAGTGAGCTTATATGTTTGCATTCTTCTATGGCACTGGAAAAATAATCTGTTATGTTTAACTGAATGTATCTGACACTATCAATTTCCACATACAGGGAAATGGGCATTGATAATTCAGCTCTTCTGTTTCTGAACTTTTTTTCTGAACACCTGTTTTTCCTAATTGATTGCTGTTATGAAAGAGAGGTGGACAAGGTGCACACATCCTCAAAGGCTACTTAAAATTGAAGTGGAAATGTTGAACTGCAACTATTTTTGATGTCAGACTGTCAAAGACACTAGAGAGATACCATATGTGAGCTGACTGCTTCTGAGAATGCTTCCATGTTTACTTTTCCTATACCTTCAGTTTCTTTTTAAGGTCTCAAGTGCTGCCTACAATGCAAAATGGATAGTCTTAAATAGAAATGTGTTTATATAATTCTAATGACTAACAACAACAAAAACTTTCTGTATCTGTTAACATTACTGTAACTTTCAAGACACTGGGAATTTTCTAGTATCTAACCTAAAGTCCACTGAAACTAATGGAAAGACTCCCATTGCGGACAGAGAATTTAAGTAGAAAAGTAAAGTTGAGACCCACTTAAACCAGAGTAGCATTTTATAAAGAAAAACATGGAAAGGCAAAGGTCTTCAAAATAATCACACATATAAATCCTATGAATATTTGGATGAGGGGAAGAACTACAGGAATGACACTATACAGAAAGGTGCCATGTACGGAAGGAAGATGTTTGTGAGAAAAGGAAAGTATTTATAACTTTTGACAGAGACAGAACCTTTGGGGGATTTTTTGAGACTAGGCTGAGATGGCTCAGTTTCTGTTATCAACTTGTTTCTTGTCAAGAAGAATTAAAAAGAACTTTTTGCTGTTTCCCAAACTGGTGGTTATGAAGTGTCACATTTCCCGGGATATTGACATACTAGGGAGAATGACAGGAATTGTGTTCATAATTTGAAAGGACTCTGCTGTAATGAGTGATTTTATTTATTTATTTATTATACATCTATTGTTGTTTTCAAATGTCCATACATTTCAAATACTTACTGAAATTCTCCCTTAAGGATAAGTAAATGATTAATTTACACAGTTTAACTTTTCTCTTTCTGTCAACTCGGTCTAAGTAAAATAGTCATATTTTACTTTTTATCTTTCTTCATAAACCATCTTGCCATCCTTCTATTAATGCTCTCAGAGTTTCATTTAATCTGCTCATTTTCTACTTCTCAGCAATGAGCACAGACACACAGGTTATCACGGACATTCAAAAAGAGCACTCTCCTAATTCAGTAGGTAGTTTATGTAAAAATGCAAATCAGAGAACATCTGGTCTCATCTCCTCTCTTTACCCCCCCCTTTGCGATATTGCACTGCAGGTACTACATATTGTTAACTACAAGTCATTTTTGTTGGTGCTCCTTTCAACATTGTGTTTTCACGGAATACTGGCTAGACAATTCAAAAATTAACAAATCAAAGCAACAATACAGCAGTTTAAATACATATCTAATTAATTTCAAATTAATTTGAATTTGACTTTGTAAGCATTGAGAGGGAAGGCAAGGTAAGGGAAGGCAAGGGAAAGGGCTCTCCAAGCCTGACAAATTCTGTTTATTTTTCCTGGTGCACAGAAGGTATAAGGAGTAGCACATATTTGGAAACAGAAATTCATACCTGGAGGGAGAATCACAACAGCCTCATCAGTGCTAAAAGTAAGTTCTTCTCTTCCTTTGCTGGGAGCATCCTGGGGAACCAACCTTACCTTACACATCAGAAAACATTGCCATACTGAGTAGGATTGGATCACTGTGGTCTCTTAGAATACATCCTTTAGTTTCAGTTGTGCTGGAAAATTTTGATTCTTCCCTCCTCACATTGCATGAAAGCCTAATGCGCTGAATGCCTTTAACTGAGGCAAAATACCTAAATAATACAGTTTAAACTGTTATGCAAACAACCTGCACCTTCCTAGTACCAATCCCTTTGCTGTAATGTTTGGATCACCCTTTCAGTGTTTCTCAGGATCTTATAGTCAACACAGAAGTCCTCCTCAAGAAGAATGGAGAGGAAGGGAGTAGTGAGAAGTCACCAGCACCCTGATGTTTACACCAAGAGGAGCTGATACTTGTGGTGGGGTCTCTTTTTTCCTCAGTGCTGGGGTCCCCTTGGCTTTCTGTTCATGCACTTTTGCATCCCAGCATGCTGCCCTCCCTGCAGCCCCCACCTGTGCCTCCAGGGCTGTGTGCCCTGCAGGGATGGCCTGGGGCTGTCAGCCCTTTCCCCCCCTGGGGCACTCACAGAGCTGAAGCTCAGCCAGGCCCAGTAACGGGCACTGGCCCGTGGGGTGCCGGGGTAACCCAGCTCAGCCCTGAGCAGGCCCAGGGCAGCACGGCCACGCCCAGGGCCTGGCACAGCCTCAACCCTGCCACTCCAACAGCAATACCATAGGCACTGAGCTATGAAGTGCATTGGTTTTATGCTATAAACTGGATTTAGGTATAAATTGGTTCATATACAACATTTCAACTAACATATATCAAAGTTCATTCTGCATGTAATATGCAGTTACACTGTTTACCTCTCCATGGCTTTTATTCTGTTAAAAGAACTGAAATGCTCTCACAGTAGTAAACCTATTAATAGGAAAATAAGTTAACCTTCTTTAAGGGAACAGAATGACATGTAGAAGAATGCATGGGCTTTCAAATTCCTAGGAATTAGTTTGTTTGGGGTATTATGTCTTGAACTGCTAATAAATTAGCTGTGCATTGTTCTACAATGACAAATAGGGTAAATGAGCTCATGTTATGTTAACATGAAACTAAAACAATACCAGAAAGACAAATGGCATTCTAGTGATTGGTATCAGGATGAAGGCCAAAGTATACAAACCAGATCAGTGACGAGACTTAAGCTCAGATGCTAACACAGAATATCAAATTTAGAGTCAGTAATTGTTTGTTTGTTTTATGTGTAGAGCACCTGATATACAGTTACTTATCATGTCAAGATGTAACCTCATCTATTATTAATTCTACTGTATAAACTGTCTAACAAAAGTATAGCTAATGCTTTGAATTTACAATTTTATGGGAAATAAAAGTCTGACAAACATAAATATAAATCCAGAGATCAATATAGGATGGTAAGTAAAATACACAGCAATATCATTGGTTTCATATAACTGCACTGAAAACGTTACCATGTTTTTAAAATTAAAAAAAAAAAAAAGTAAAAGCATTGTCTGCAGCAATACGCTAAATGTCTCAGAGGCATTTGATCTGGCAGAAGACAAATGGACATGAGGATTTTAGATTTTAGTGATCCAAGACAAAGATTTCTGGCTGCAGGCATAGCAGTCCATTGGTAATGTCATACCATGCTGTGTTTGCACATAAATTTCTAGCTTTGCCTCCTTTGACTGCTTTATGAGTTCTTCCATGTTCCATCTTACAAATATACATCAAACCAATATACTGAAAGGAGTCAGACTATGCAAACTGATTCTCATATCACCTTTTATTACTACAAAGAATAGACACAACTCATGCAAACCCATAGAGACTCAAAACTGGTACCATCAGCCAGATGGCTGCATTGCCGATCCCTTCTAAGGCACATATGTACTCAGAGGCTCAGAGACTCAATCATTATTCAGCAAATTGTGAATGTCTTCTGGGTGCTTTAGGATTCTTTGTAGTCTTCCTGAAATAGATAGCTTTAAACATAAACCAGACACATGCCAAATCTAAATAGTAATTTAAATGGAGAAATACTAAGAGGAAAAAATGCCTAAGCTATCCTAAATGAATAAAGTACCAAAAGTATTTCTCCCACTGGACTAAATTATATTCCCTTCATGTTAGACGATGAACATATTTCTCTGTCCAGGGTATTTTGTTGATCTCCATTCAAAATTAAATGAACATATACTTTGAACAGAGAGAATATAGCAAGCAATATTACTTGTTATTAGAATTATTTCTAAGGGCCGGGGGTTGGGGGGAGGAGGGAGCGGGGGAAGACAAAATAATCAGTGACAACATCACACTATGCACTTCACATGGAGCCGTGTTATGGATTGCTAAATTGGTCTGGACTGCATTTACTTTATCACAAGTATCTGTATCGGCGAACCTGTTTCTGAAGTAACCACCAGCATCTACCTCTGCACTCAGGCCCCTCCTTATCCCCACATAAGCGGTAGCAAGAAGATTCACATACAGATACAGCAACCTTAATATAGAGCTCTGGAATGACAACGTTTTTTGAATCCAAATTTAATCAACAGTGCCACCACGTGGTTATGTAACGGCACAAGTTAATGCTTGCCCATAAAAATGATTGAATGGTTAAAAACACGCTTGTATTTTGGAACTGATGTCTTACTAACAGTGCAATCGAACTTACTGTACGTGAGTTGTTAATTTTAATGGAATGTAATGCAAATCTCTCCACAGCAATATGTTTTCTGTTATAAATATTCTGTAATTACTCACCAGTCTTGAAGCCTTAGTAATACTGAACTTCCAATAAAAAACATATCTTTTTTAAGGTTTCAGGATATTCCAGGGAAGGGTTCATAAAGCCCTCTGAATTTGTAGGAACAATTTTACCTTTTACCAACCTTTTAGCTCTATGCCACATTTTTATTTAAAGTATGCAAGAGAATATCAGGGAGAATAATACTTTAAAAACTACTCCTTTAATGCAGTAATTTCAGAATCTTTTTTCTAGTCACAGGATATTTTTAGAACCGATTTAAATGACTGGTGTTTTTTTTTTTTCTTTTTTTTCATAGTAAAAAGACAACTACAAGTAAATATTAAATATATTTTTATGAAAACATATTTTTTTTTTCAAATAATAATCTTTTATATTTCACACAGACCACAGTCCACATAGGAAGACTATAAAAGATACCTGTCCCAGGTTTTCATATCTGAGATGTAAGGTGGTAACATCAACATCTCTCAAGAACAGGGAGGAGTGAAGTAAACTTAGTGAGGTAACAATGAGATGTCTAGCATAAAGGCTACTGACATTTTTACATAAGCAAAGGTGACTTTGCAGTCCCTTCTGTGCTACTTGATAGAGAATTTGGGGAAGGAAATAAGCTAACATCTGTGCCAATGTATATTAAGGCAACATTGACTCTTGCAGCACATTGAAGGATGACACCTATGTGACATTTCTGTGTTAGATCATAACTTTTATTCAGTAAAGTATTTTCCATGCATAAACTGCCTCTAGATTATGAAGACAAGTCTTGCACTATATAATCCACAGTTCCACTACCCCAAAATCCATCAGTCCAGCTTGAACCACAGCTACACGGAAGAAGACACCGAAATACTGGTCTGTTAAGTTTCACAGATGTCAGCCCCTTTTCTGATGTGCAGAGGCAACAGCCACCTTCTTGGTTTGCTACGTCCTGTCCGAGGTGGTATTAGTGAACAATGGCTCGAACATGCTGCTACTACTTAAATGGCTCTACAGTTTGCCAGGGAGCAGCAAAAGCAGGCAGCTCAACCAGGGTAGGGGAGTGACATGGACCGAAGGCAAGAGCTTCAGCCCAATGGGATGTACCAGGGAAAGGAAAGGCTTTCTTTGCTCAGGCTTTTTCTAACACTCTTTTCCAAGGCCACTAGCTGTGTTGCCTCTAAGTTGGTCTGAGCCCAGGCAATCAACTTCCATAAGGTGGTGGGAGGCAAGATGTACAGTTATGCATATGAAGAACATCGTTATAATATTGGTACTGAATGGGATCTAGTCAGAAATGTGACAGCTAACTTGCACTGTAAAAGTTTTCAAGCAAAAGACTTTAAAGTGTTTTAAGATCCAGTAGTTCTATTTGTTTCCTTTCTTATGTGTTAAAGTATATAATAAACTAGTTTATAAATTATATGATATCAGTTATAGCACTGTAATTTTTGGGTTGCATGGCATATTGCTTTGTGAATAATCAGCAGACTTGGAATGAAGTTCATTGGCCACTGAACAGCCTTAACTTGATTCATTAAGATATACATTCTCACAAAAAGTCTTATATATGACAGTGTCATATGAACCTTATTTCCTAAACCGCAGGCTGTCCCATTTGTAATCAAAGAAAAGAACAGCTCTGAGCCTTTGTCTGCAGACTGTGGGTGCAAGAGCCAAAGAGGTGTAGAATACAATGAAAATAAAATGAAATTTATTTGATCAAAACCAAATACTATTAAATAAATTTTAAAAAGCTATCCCAGAATAACAGAATGGTTGTGGTTGGAAGGGACCTCTGGAGGTCATCTGACCAACGCCCCCTGCTCAAGTATTGCCACCCAGAGCAGGCTGCCTAGGACCATGTCCAAGCAGCTTCTGAAGATTTTTTTCAAGATAACAAACTCTCTGGGCAACCTGTTCAACCTGTTTCTGTAGGATCTAAAGCAAAAATCTTGAGTATGAAATGCTGAAAAATATATTAACAGCCACACTGAACAATCACTCAGAAATAACAGTAAGAGAAGAAAATGAGCATCTTTTAAAAACAATCTCCAAACTACTCAACACTCTGTGAAGGGAACTGTATTGAATTTTTGGTAGTTCACGGTAAAGGTAACTAAGGAAATAAATAGGGTTAAGAATATGATGATGCAGAAGTGCTGGGCACTTACGTCTACACTTGAAGCAGTATAGAATAACAGTTACCTGGCACCTTTGAAATCCAGGCTCTAAAAAGATAAAGAAACTTGGTAATTAAATATAGCTAAAGGGACTGATACCAACCTGAAGGAACCAATAAAGGGCAATTTAAACCTGGATCCCAAACAAAATGTTAGAGATTTTTCTTTAAGGAGATATCATGAGAAATATACTGCATAAGCAGGAAAGGTTTTGAACATCTGATTTATTCCTTGGTATAGACCCTTTTTCTGTCACTGAGGACACTCAAACTGCTAATGAGGTAGGTACAGAACAGCCAAGTCTTTCCTGACAAATAACAGTGATGGTTACACTTTCAACCTTATTGAACAGACCACCTAGAACAGAAATGCTGATGATAAAGGTGCTGCTGCTGCTGTATCTCTGAGAGGGAATGTGAAAAGCATGAAGATACTCCATAGATTTTGGGAAAAGAGACATGGTGGGAAACCGTATTATATGAAATAAATGTGTCCTCACAACACTGCTGTGAGATATGAAATTTTTACAGATTTGGGATCCAGAAAAGTTAATTGACTGGTGATGAAAGCAGTCAGTGACAGACCTGGTATTCGTGGTCTCATCTTGCATCATGTTCAGTTACCTACTCACTGGCCAGAGGCTCACTGCATGCTTGTTTTAACGTGCTGTATATGATAGTTATGCAAGGGATGTAGCACAGAGCCACTGAAGAACAGCACTCTCTGCACCAGAAAACATATTTCTGCTGGAAGCTGTGTGCAATTGGGAACCTTTGATGGGAAGCACGCATCTGGTTTCTTCACCCTGGAATATTTGGTGCTTAAGGCCTAACACAATGAGGACAATTTTAATGACTAAATGTAGCCTGTACAGTCTTAAATTACAAGGTGTCTGGCAGTGGAACAACATTTTCCGTCTGCTATTCTGACCCTTAACAAAAAACAAGCAAACAAAAAAAAACCATTAGCCTGGTTAATTCAGTGGGCTCATCACATACAGATGTAGAATATCTATAGATGTAGATGTCTATATTGGAGTTGTTATGATGGAATTTAAATACCAATTCTCAACACGCAAAGGAGAAATCTCCTTACATACTTTCTTTAAATCTGGAATGATTCAAAACATGGTATTATTTTTTTCTGGTCATGGAGCTAGCTGTAGGAAATTCAACCAGTTTTCTTCAGGGAATAATTGCTTTGTAGTATTAAACATTGATCATAATTAAAAAAAATAAAAATAAATAAACTGCCATGCTATAATTACTAAGAAAAAAAAAAACCAGCAGATATTTTATGAAAAAGTGTTTTGTTGTTGTTGTTGTTGTTGTTGTTGTTTGTTTGTTTGTTTTTAATTTTGCAGAATGTGCCAAACTACACTTTCCAAATACTATTAGAGAGAAGGGACTGAATGCTGATCTGATAATGGAAATGATAGTTGTCTCCTAATTTGGCAATAGGAATCAAAATATGCCAAAAAATAGACTAAGTTAGCCAATGGGGAAATGTGAGAAAAAGTTCATTATCAGAAGGCTAGCAAATAATTATATAATCTACATTTCAAGTAGAGTATGCTGGACAAAGGTATTTGCAATATCTCAGAGAAAATGAAATTCTAATAGCTCAGGAAGTTATGCACTGAGCAGAAAACAACAGAATTGCTTACATAGCTCTGTTACAATCCTTGAGAAATCAAGCATTGTAGAAATGCTTGTGTTAGACAATTTAAAAATGCAATTCCTGCTTTAGCCCTAACAAGCAGAGAAGTAGCTTATACCTAAAGCAGGCAGATAAGCTTTTTGCTCTAAGTATTGTTTCCAAAATAGATATAATATTCTAAAGCAAAACAAGAAAGGCAAAGACTGGGAGGATTCTCCCCATGCACATGTTTTCAGAGTGCTCAGAAGTCAAGACCATAGATTTACCCAACAGGGCTTTAACTCTGTTTGTTTGTTTGTTTGTGTTTGTTCATTTTTTAATGTACCTTCTGAGGGGATAAAAAGGTAAAGAAAGATTTTCAGTCTAATTCCAAAATAACCATGACAAAAGTTCTCCAGTGTTGATACTTCAGTGTATCTTTCAAAAAAGTCTGAATTCTGTCAGAGCTTGCTTTACGTCAGGTATCTCAGAGCCTTCTCTTCAAAATCCTCTAATAAAAAATTGCCTAGTGGCTACTCTGCTCTTTCAGAAAAAGATGCAAAAGCAGAGACCCTCTAATGGTTGAAGGTGGTGCAATTTACTATATTTTCACAAGATGGCTTACTCCAAATCAAAGAAGAAACTTGAGCAAAGTGGTGCTGACAGAAAACGTTTATGTTTCTGCTTCCTGAAAGGGAAAATGACAGCTTATACTAGATGGCTAGTATAAGCCGTCTTCCATTTGCAACATTCACGAAAAGAAAGATTGTTCTCAAATTAATAGTAAACTGAATGCATAGCTGTAGAGATCTGTCCTCTGTAGATTATCTTTTCTTTCTTTAAATGTCAAATCAGAAGTCATTCTTTTCTTTTACTTCATGTCTCGTTAATGAATGAAATTCATAATAGTCATGACAGGAAGGACAAGAAATGTCTTTCCCTCTGACCAAAAAAAGTGGCTGTGTAATCATCTCTTCATCTGTACAATGTGGCAGCTTAAATATATGCTGTAGAAAGTAACACCAAAACAACCTATGTTTTGATGATTTAGAATACTTCTGAGAAGTAAAACATATAGGTTCCCGGTAGGCTGAGCTCATATCTCATATGAACACTTTAGGTAAAAACAAAACAAAACAACAACAAATGCTTTTTTTTGTCTCTGGTCAGAACCTGAAAGAATACTATAGTTGTTAATTTTTTTTTATTTTATTTTATTTTATTTATTTTATCTTATTTTATTTTATTTTATTCTATCTAATTTTTAGTCCAGTCCTGCAATGTGCTCTGTTACTGTTAACTGTAACAAGCCTGCCAGGTAATAAAAGTGGAGGGAGCCCAGTGTCTGGATTGTGTGTGAGGCTGTGCCTGTGATAGTTGGAATTGTTCAGTTCTGTTAAAGATGAGGCATCTGTTTCTAGCAGAACCTTCATATATATATGCAATGGATTTTAAAGACAGACACTGGGATCTGGGTCTATGTTCACAAAGGGCACACAACTTTTACTAGCACCTTAAAATTTTTGTCGCATAACCAGGTCCATCTAAGCTGATGTTGAATCCACTTGAATCAGTACTTATGCACTCCAAATTCTTATACAGAAAATTAAAGCACCTTCTTCCAATTAGTGAGATTTTCAGTTTCTAAGGGCTGATCTATTAGTTCATCTACTATGTCTGCCAAAATTAGACCCATGTTCAAAATATTTCAAAATAATTAATGTTTTGTGCACTATGTCATCTTGTTGGCAATTCCCCCAATTTAGCAAATTCCTCATTAAGAAAAGATAGCTAAAACTATGATGAAAAAGCCCCTGAAAACATAGATCAGCATCTATGAAATGACCCCTGAGTCTAACACTATTTCACTATGTTGTCAGTCTTCATGGTCTACAACTACATAATGCAACAGAATGGTCATATCAAGGCCATTCTCTACTGGGAAAACCTTCTATGCCAGATAATTGTTAATTTACATGAATTCAAAAAGTTTTCAAGAATGTGACTGGAGTTCTGAAGATACAGTTCTAAGCTTTACTGATGTGTATATCCCCTCAGCAGGAAAAAGAGCCAATGCTTAATACATTTATTTTGAAAATCTCACTCTGATCCAATCTCCTTTGCTAAGAATATCTCTTTCTGTAATGCCTGTCCTAAGGTTTTTCCCACATATATGTAAGCTGTTTGAAGGCGATATCTGATTCCTCTTAATATCTTTAAGTGGCCACCTATGGCTGCTCAAGTTAAAATAGCCCTGCTAATGGCCTTTATTGACAAATGCAATTTATCTTTTTGTATGCCTACTACTGTCGTTTGAGTCACTTAGTGTTAAAGACTCAAAATCTGTCTTTGGTATCTGTGCAGAATGAAGAACTAATTATGTATACTCTATAATCCTTATGGGTCTGCAGTCTTATACTTCCCAATTTCAAAGAAGCTGGTTATAGTACCATACAGAGAAGGAAAAAGCAAGCACAGTATGCTCTGTGAGTTCTGGAATTTGTGATTTTAAAATGATGAAAATTTCTTCCTACTCAGCAGAACTCTGCCACATTCCCAGACTTGCTCGCTCAGCCTGACAGTTAATCACTGCAGACAGACAGTGATTAAGAAAAATATCCGAGTATCTCTAATGATCACATTTCATTTTTCTGAACAACAAAAAATTAAGTTCCTTATAAAAAAATGATTAACATGTATATTAAATATGCTTCCATACATTTTTGAAAGGAATTAATGCATCCTTTCCTCTCAGTTTGGAACGTTGCTACCAAAAACAGGATTATCTTCTACTCTGACATAGTTAACATATTTGCTCAGAAGTTAAATATTTTTGTACAAATATTTTATTTCAAGTATCCTGAATAATCATATGTGTCAAGAAACTATAAAGAAATATAATTCTGTAGAGGAATTAATAGTACATCACAAGATTTTATCAAAACAGCATAATAAACCTGATCATGAATGACAATATACTGCAATTGTGTTAAATAGGGCTAAATGTAACCCATAATATCTAAACATAATAAGCAATTAAGCATCTTTCCTAAAATCTGAGGGTTCCAAGGAAAGTTGTATCATCAGCAAAAGGGCTTACAGTATTTTAGCAGAAACCTGTATATGCACGTTCTCTTAACTACTAAGATATAGGATATAAAAAACAACACATTCTAAAAGAATATAATATTTTGTGGAATCAGACATCCAAAGCTCAAACATAACTGAAATTAACCATTGAAATTAAAGTTTTGTTCTGCTATATCCATTTGAGTATTCAAATCATTCAAATTCAAAATTTTCCTAACATCTCCTTCTCATTCAGTTTTAAATTACGGAAATAGGATAAAGAGAGTTCAGGGGTTGTTATATCAAAATACCTTGTTAATTTGGCTGGAATTTTCCATGTTGAACTGTAAAGACCCTAAAGTGCCTGTTGTTCAGCATTTCAAAGTACCTCAAATTGGCCCAGCTTGAGCCAGCATGTGCCTGAGTTATGTGGTGTTATGGCATCCAGGATTCATGAAGAGCCTTGTCTGGTAAACATTTTTGCATAGGTCCAAAGTAGTCAAGGATTCTTAAAAAAAAAGCCTCCCAACATCTTACATTGAGCGTTACTTTTTATGTAACAAACCTGTGACTTCAACATTTTCTAAGGAGACCTACTGCTTGGATAAAAGGTAAAAGTGTTACTTGCTTTTCATTTTCTAGTTGCTGCCCTTTCAGTCAGCTGCAGCCTTCAGACACAGGAGAACTGCTTCCCTAGGTGCAATTAAGCTTGCGTAAGACCTATTCTGGCATGCCCCCTGCAAGTAAGATGTCCTCAAATAGATGAAACTTCTCAGTGCAAAAGAGAACAGACACAACTAGGCTTTAGGCAGAAAGAGAAAAAAGACTTTCACTATCTTTGAAAGTTTTTTCAACTTGGAAAATCATTATGTTGCTAACAGTAGAAGGTTGAGGATAAAGAGAAGGCATAGGGAAAAATTGTTTACCCTCCCTTTTATTTCTATCCATTTTAATTAGTCATTTTCTTTATTTTATGAAGACTAGCCCTTTAGTTTCTGCTCAGATAAAACTAAATTTTGAGATTCAAAATGTTTTGGGGCATAGTCTTTAAAGAAAGAATGTAGATTGATCCATATTTGGCAGGCAGATCCAACCTGGGGTCCTGACACATCTTAACTTGAAATTCTTGGACCTATGACTTTTTAAGATGACGTGCATTCATAACTAACACTTACTTAACTCCAAAAACATTGATTTTATGACTTCTCAGTCAAAAAAAAAAGGAAGGAAGGGAGGAAGGGAGGGAAGGAGGGAGGGGGGGAGGAAGGAAAGATAAAAACAGAAAAATAAACTGTTGAACATCCAGAAAATAAATTAAATACTGTATTACCTACAAAAACAACAGTGCTGGGGGAAAAACAGAGAATAAACAAGTTGTGCAGATCATGGTTTCATCTGCCTTCACATTTTAATTTGTCTCATATTTCAAAACCAAAATATCATAAAATCTAGTAAAACAAATAAAAAGAAATTGTGACCTCTTGAGAGGCTGCATTATTAGAAGTCCAGATGTGAAATGGTCAGTTGCTTATCAGATGGTTGGTAACATGGCAAAACACCAATCACCAAATTTATACATGCAGATGGGACAATTATGCAAAAATGCTTGCAAAATGGCATGATTAAAGGTCAAACTAATACATTAAAGGAATCTATATGAGGTTCAGCTCAAGCAGGCAGTAAGGAATCATTGTAGGTTCATGTACAAGCAACTGAGGTGACTCAAGTACCTCCTATGCAAAGTTTGTTCACAGCTTGTGTGATACTTATCTTAGTCCTATATGTCATTAAAAAGTGAATTTTCACCCCTAATAAATTATCTGCTGTCAGCCATATCATGTAATCCAAAGTTTCATTTTAATCAACATTCTAGTATTGTCAAGCTGTATGAACTTCTGTGAAGCTTTTTGTTGTTGTTTTTAATATACAAATTTTTGTATAAAATGCTCAATGAAGTTCACCTAGAAGGTCCACAGCGAGAGTACATGCTAGAAATTAGCATGCTATCAAACTATATATTTGCATCCATGTATACAAACCAATTTCATTTTCAAATTTGAGATTAGTCCTTCTCCATTTTAAAGAAAGCTTCTAATAATATACTATGTATATATCTTTATTAAAAAGGAAAAAAGAAAAAGGAAAAAAAAAAAGAGCAAACCCCACTTGTCCTCATTCCTCAGTCAGAAGTCATAAAATATTTCAGGAATTAAACCATGAGACTAAGACTCAAAGGGATTGATACCAATAACTAAATAGTAAAATTCTGAAGATGAGTAAATCCAATCAAAGAATTAAAGCACTTTGTGACAAAATTAACAAATAGCAGAGAATATTAATGAAATCAGCTGAAGTGTAAAGAAGCACCATAGACAGTGAATGCAAAACAGATGGAGTGCATAAGCAAATACATGACTTCCGAGAATACTTGTAAAGAATATCATCATACTGGATGCCACAATATGCCAGCTATGGTTATGAAAGACTACAGATGATTATACAAAATACTAGACATTTTTAGAAACAGGTTTGGCAGAATATTATCACCAGCAAAGTACTGGGGAAAAAAAAAATAATAATGTATCTGTAGATGCCACAAGGGAATTTAGAGGCGAGAAATCTATGTGTGTTGCCAGGAGTTGGACTTGATGATCCTTGTGAGTCCCTTCCAACTCGGGATATTCTATGATTCTAAGAACTAGACTCAGAACTAGACAATTAGACCACTAACTGACAAATAAATAAATAAATAAATAAATAAATAAATAAGCAAGGCATATCAGAGTAAGGACAGGGCAATTTCAATTGTATGGTTTCTATTTTATGGCACATTCCCGCACAGTGTGCAGAACATATAAACTGATCTAGAACCCTAAGGTCCAGTTGTGAGCCAGGACAAAAGTATACTAATTTCCAGCACTTTGGCATAAGTGGATCTGGGCTGACCGTACAGCTCCTGCATGCCACAATTTCACGATGAACTCACTCTTACACCAAACCTCTGGATATGATGTTCACCCTGTTTTGTTGTTGTTCTTTTTTGAAGACTGATTATATGCCTCTCCCCATGCTCTGGATTTGATGCTGAGACAGCAGTGTGTCCTGGGATGAAATTTCTGTGAGAAATCAAATAAACATTGATTACATTTCCTATAAGGTTAAGCACAACAATAATAGGGAAGGACCTAAAATATCTATTCCCAGCATGAGGGTAC
The DNA here is from genome assembly GCF_040182565.1 of Anser cygnoides. Classification (NCBI taxonomy): domain Eukaryota; kingdom Metazoa; phylum Chordata; class Aves; order Anseriformes; family Anatidae; genus Anser; species Anser cygnoides. Next base: position 107,653,937 of record NC_089873.1, on the reverse strand, counting down.
AAAATAAAAGGTACACCCATCTTTGTGCCTTTCTCCATGGCATTGTGATAGAAGCATATAATATATAATATAATATATGTATAAAATTGTGACAATGTGGTGATTGGTAGTATGCAGGGATCAGCTGTTCAGTCGCCCTAGGAACAAACATTTGAAATTCTACCCTATGTGATTGCTGATGTATGGTGAATATAGGTAGGGCTAATTAACCAAGATTTAAAAGTAGAAGCCAGCATAAGAAATAACGAAGCCTTCAAGAAGGGGGAGAGAGGGTGAGGGGAAGGGGGAGGAAGGGGGGCAATAATGGTGAAAAAGTATGTATTTCATTTAAGGTTGGTTTGTGTGCTATTTTTGTTTATAAACATGACAAAAATCGACATATAGTATTTGTACAGTCCTCTTTCAAATAGCCAACTGCGTATGCTGAACTTTTTGTTCCATCCAAAGCAAAAATATGTCAGTGCTAAGTATTAATTGTGGAAACTGTTTTTGAAATGATTATGCTATTTATTTTTATTTTTTTTCCTCCAGTAATACTAGTTAAACAAAGTAGAGGAAGTCTCATTTTATGTTTTGTTTTCAGTGAACCCAGGATAAGTAAGTACTAGTACAACTAAATTTAATCACATCATGAATAAATTAATCTTGATATCAGACCATAGCTTACTCTCTCATTAGTGTATTTACCTGCACAGAAAGTGTAAAATAAAAACAGAATTTCCGAATTGTAAATGTTTGCTTTTTTTCATTAAAGTAACAGAATAGTAGTCTGAATATATGGGTTAGATAGCACTATTTAAAGACTATGTAACTTTTAACCTTAGAGGAAGAGATACTTATATGACTGCAATGTGATTTTCTAGCTCAGCCTTTTGACTTTCCAATGAATTGTTTTAACTTAAAAACACAAATACTGACCCTCAAAGTTTTGTGAAATCAGTACAGGAATAGCAAAGAAAAACCTAAACTCTTCTAAATAAGTCTAATAACTCTTCCTAAGAGAAGGATAGGTGGGTCAAACTCTTCTTTTAAATACCTTGGGATCATTAATAAAACAACACCTGTGTACTCTTGTTACTGAAATAGCAGTCCTGCTGTGAGGAGAAAAATGTTGGAGATAGATGGGTGCGGATACTAGCTTAGGTACTAAATAAATTCTCTGTTTTTTTTTTTTTTTTTTTTTTGCGTGGGTGTGTGTAGTGTATGTTGTAAGTGAAAAGTAAATATTTTTAAGTGTGTAATATTATGCTGTTGTGTTTGATGTTTCTTTAGTATACTTGCACAATAGCAAGTAGCATATATTACTTTGTGCTTGGGATAAAGAAACAGCGTATTTAAAAATGTTTGTAAGTACCTTTCAAGAGGAAAAATTTTGTAGTTTTCTTTTAGTTTGGCACAACAAAATAAATTTTTCCATTGATGAATAGCTTAGAATGCTTTAATTTTAAACAAGTATGTTTAATATTTAAGATGTTCTTTAAATCTTTCATTATTTTTCATTAAAAGTACCTAACGAACATGTAGATTGAACATGTAGATTTGGAGTTAAAAATAAAACAAAATGAGTCTTATTTCTCTTGCTTATATTAGCTGTACTTTTTGTATTATGAAGATGTATTACTTTAAAATAAAATTTTACAGCCTCAAGTATAGGTGATAGATTTATTATTTAACCTAGGAAACAACTGAAATAAGCATTCCTCCTCCTTCTTTGGAGGCTTTGTAGTTGTGTGTTTTTTGTTTGTTTGTGTGTTTTCTTTTTTTTTCTTAACTTTCTTGTCTCTCCTGTGATTTTCTAATTACTTTTTATACTTTGTTCCTATAAATAACTCACTTAAATAACAAGAATGAATAAAATGCATCAAAACTGGTGATGTAACTGACATTCAGTAAGACTCAGTCAGCAGGTATGTGTGCTTTACAAATATGAATAATCCCTCTGACTTTAGTAAGACTGTTTGCATGATTGCTTTGCTTCTTTGGGATGCAAAACCTAATTCTAAGCAAGAATTTTTATTAGGGGTGTTGCGTGTTATTTAAATCCAATGAATGATCTTGAATAACTTACTCCACAATAAACTTGACTGGGGGAAAAGGGTTTCTTCCTTGTGCAAGTATTTTCCCTAAAGAACTTAAAATATGACAATCAGAGCACTTCAACAAGGTTAGTGGCCTTTGAGTTTAAATGAAGATAAGAAGGGAGTAATAACCTGCATTTACTAGGAATGTTTTTATCTCTTAAGGTGCAGAATAAAATGGAAAAGAGACACTCCATATATAACTGTAGTTAGAGAAAATACAACCATCATCTCTTTGAGAAAATGAGCACTGAAGATATTATGGTTGATCTAGTCTCTCAGAAATGGTGAGGTAAACAATTGAGTTTATCTCAGTGATTCTGGACAGGATGAAAATATTAATTAGAGGATGTAGTTGTCCCTGGCATGTAGGTAACACAAATTAAGTTATCTGAAGTATTTCAGGTAGAATCTACATATCTGAAATAATACTTTAGATATATTGTTCGTTGTTATTCTTCCCTGATACTTGATTTTAGTCTTACTAAATCTTACTCAAGTCTTACTTCAGTTCCCTAGCTTTTTTTATAATTATTTATTTATTATTAAAACTAAAACAAACAAAAAACATAACTAAAAGTTCTCTGCATTTGTGTGTGTTCGTGAATTTTTGTTAATGTCATATTAAGAATCTGATTACCTAAGCATCTTTTAGAATAAATACTAGAATACCTTAGAAATAGAACATACTTTATTGGTTGAATTAAACAGCAGCTGAATTCAAGCAAGAAATGAGTTCAAAATGGAAGGTCAGAAAGTACGTCTTCTAGCAGTGCAAAATTACTTACAGAAGTATTGTAAAACATACATGAAGACGTAGAAAACTATCCCAAATGTAACAACTTGTAAACTATCAATACCGCTTAATACACAGTGAAGTTTCAGGAAGGATAAATTTAGATTTACTTAGGAAAACATGTTGCTTCTGACTAATGAACATAGTGTGTGAGAGAGATCATGATCACTTTACTAGATAAATATGATACTTTAATTAAAAAAAAAAACCTTTTATTATTATTTTTATTTTTAAGCTATCTGCTTGACTCATATAATAGCTGTATGTACTGTGAAAAGGACAGAAATACTGATAGTGAAATACATACCTTTCTATCACTTCTTAGGCTTGCTTTAAGACCTATCTCAGACAAACAACTGAGCTGGAAAATCCAGCCTACATGTGCAATCTGCAGGTATACTCAGGAAATACTCTTTCCAGCATCACTGTTACAAATAACAATAAACAGTGACTTTTTGGCAGTCACAGCTTCAGCAAAGCCTGAGTCAGTTTTTGGTAGCGCTCTCTGTCTGTCTTGATTTATGAGACAAAACCTCCATGTCTATATCTCCAGTTGCTAATTTTGCACTCTTAACCTGTATTATGTTAATGCAAAATCCCCAGCTTTAGATTTTCTACTTGCTGTTATTCTCTCAGAACAGTTATCTGTTATGTAGAATTGCCTGGGGGAAAACAAATACATCAATTTTATAATTCATTCGATTGAAAACATGAGTAATTTTGCTAAAATCTCTAGAGCACGAATCTGAATAACTCTTGAATGTTCTTTCTGTATTCCTAGAGATTAAAAACAAAACAAAACAACAACAAAAAACTCTGTATGGTTTCTCACTATGTAGTCGTTTAGAAAAATCTATCCTCTAGGCAAATTTTGCTTCAAAAGAAAACTACCTCAGATAGTAGTTTTTTGTTTGTGTGTTTTGGTGCTTCTCCACCTCTGGATGCTTTAAAGTATCCAACTCATTTTTTCATAGTATTGTGAAATATTATATTTGAAAGGATGTTACTGGTCATCCACTTTAGTATCTGTAAACTCACAATATTTTGCAGAGAACTTTTTAAGTTTTGCCTTTAATGTCTCCAAATATTGTGCAAAAACTATTTTCCAAGATAAGTCTTTTTGTTCTCTGATTGTCCTTATTGCTAGGAAGTTCTTGTAATAACCAGGGCAAATTTATCCTTCGAACTCAGTTTGTTAGTCCTTGTTTTATGACTAAAGTCCAGTGTGACTAGCTCTTCCTTTCTCTCATATTATTGCAATTAAAGTCTGTGTAGAGTTATCATGTTCCTCCCTCCATGTCACAACTTTAAGCTAAATAAATGTAATTCCTTAATCGTCACGTATAAGTTATGTTTTATACAGGTATAAAAAAAAAAAAAAGAAAAAAAAAAGACAGAGTTATCTGAGAATTGTGCCTTTCCAAACACTAACAGTTAAAATAATTTACTCTTCTCTGAAGTTCTGCAGTTGACTTAAGGAATACATCTTTCTTCCCCTAGAGCAGAGGGATGGCAATATGAAAAAGTTCATAACAGGTCAATTCTGTGTCTCCTAGAGTTGTGATGGTTTAGGGAGAGAAATGGAGCATCTTAAAACAGTAGATGTAAAACATAATCTCTGAGCTTTACATTTCATTCTGCATTATACCTTTCAGTATTTGATAAGAGTGTTGTATTTCAAATTACTAGGTTTTCTAGCATTTGTACCAGCAGAATATTAATAACACTTTACTACCTTTGATTGCTTCCACCTACAGAAGAGAAAAAAAGTGAGCACTGAAATAATTATTTAACAATTATTTTTTCACTACAAAAATAAAAAAGCTATATTCATCAGACCATGAATTTTTGTTATTGTGATACCAATGAATTTTCATGCTCCAGAAAGATCCCAGTCTCTTTCAAGCCCTTGATTTTTAAGTTATCTTTGCCACTTGTAATGCTAGATACCAAGCTTTGAAAGAAGAAAGTATGTATATACAATTAGTACTCGGGGTCTGTAGGAACAATTTTCTCAAGAAGAAATGGTGCTGAATTTTGAAGAGTTTCAACTTCATGTGAGCTCTGATGTGGTCTTATGGCATGAATATCCATAAGCAGCTAGTGTGCGTTTAGTGAGCTCCTCATTTTCACCTGTATTTCATCCAAAAAGTATCCCATTGGCACTCTTGAAGGCTGCTCTGCAAAGTGAACCAAAGTGTAGTAGGTGGTGATGGTCAAGAAACTTATTCCAAAAGCACTCTTCAAATTAAAAACAAATACATATGCTGCAGCAAAAGAGTCCAAATTGCAAGTCAGTTGCTCGGGCTACAATGCAGCTATAATACAATGAGACCAAATTGCCTTATTTGCCAAGTACAGAAGAAAATTTCCACTCTATGTGTCTGAAAGAAGAAGAGTTCGCATTATGCAGATTTGAGGCCTGATGGACCTAAAGTGTCTAAATCTTAGTTAGTGGTCTTTGGGAGTCATCCTTGTCTTTTTCATTCTGAGGCAGTTGAAATTTCACCTGGCCTAAGCCTGATCTACTGTTTTGTGTTTCACACTGCTTTTGTACCTTATTCCTCTGTGGCCTTTGCTTCCAATTGACCCCTCATGCAACAATGCAAAGGGCAAGCCCAACATGGTGTTTATGTACCTGATCCACGCTAGCCCATACAAGTAGAAATGTAGTACTTCTCCAGCTTTACATATGTACATACATGTTTTAAATTATGCTGCCAGAAAAATAAAAAACTCTTATTGTAAACCAAACCTACAATGGTGTGTATGCTCACCAGATTTGCAAATGACAATGAACTGAGAGGACCAGCCAATGTTCTGGAGGCTAGACCTGTCATTCAGGGTGTTCTAGGCAGGCTGGAGGAATTGGCTATCATTAATCTCATAAAATTCATCAGAGAGAGTTTTTAACTCATTCCCTTGTGCAGGTAGTGGCCCTGACAACAGTGCAGATTTGGGAGCAGCTCTTCTGACAGGGTGGGGAGCTTGGGCTGACAGCGAGCCAAGGAAAAGCCAGCAGCCTACTCTGGTAACAGAGACAGCCAGCAGTGTCTTGGGATGTATCAAAAGGAGCACAGCCAGTAGAATGATGAAAGGGATGTTCATTTAACCATATCTAGATATTGGGTCCAGCTTGGATTCAAAATAAAATAAAAATATTGATCAACTGGAGGGAGGTTGAGGAACAAAGATGGTTGAGGCTGAGGGAACGAGGCATGTTCAGTCTGGAGAACAGATTACTTTGGAGGAAGGCTGCCTGTCTGTACCAACAGGATGGATCACTGATGTTAGAAACAGCTTCAGGGGTGCATAGTAGGATAATGAGAGGCGTAAGCTGGAAAAAAAGACAGAGAGAGGTTTTGAGGAAAAGCTTGTATGGATATGGTCTCTACCCTTTGATGCTTTCTAGACCTGACTAGGGAAAGCCCTGGTATCTAATCTTATAGCTGACTATGCTTAGGGCAAGAGATTGGAGATTGAAATTGAAACATAAAAAAAACAAAACAAAACAAAACCAAAAACAAACAAACAAACAAAACAGATATAGGCAAGTTTCATGTATGAACGTGTCAAACAGGAGACAAATGTGCCTCTGATGATGCTGTCTTTCAGGAAAAGGTCTGTAGTGGTGAATTGAGCACAAATACATAGATGGAAGAAGTGTGAAGAAAAGGGAGTTTAGTCTGGGGTATATCTTATGTCTCCTGGCACATATGTTGATGCAGAATGTGCACTGTGCTCTCACCTTCATACTCTCCTTCCCAAATGGCATGTTACAGTTTCCTGCAAAATCTTGCAGCTTACCCTCACTCTTATCTTTGCAGTCCATCAAAGCCTGCAAAATCAGGACTGTGGTGAGATGTGAGTTCCATGTAATTTTCTAGGTTATCTTAAGGTATGATTGATAATAAAAGGTGTATCATTTTTACTTTAGATAAATCATTGTAAAAAGCATTGTATAGGTCTCATTTTCTCACATGCTGATAGAAAAAATAGCTTGACTGGGGAGAAGTTATAGGAACTGAGTTCTTTTCTTCAAATTTTACAGTTTTTTCTATGGTATTCTGAGATGAGCCACTTACCAAAGAAACCTGTCTGTATGTTTATCAATCTGCACAGTTTAAATGAGTTCTGGAAGGTTAGAAATAGAGTTAAAAATACATTTCTTGGCAGTACTTTTTTTTTTTTTTTTTGTCCCTCATCAGCTTATGAGAACAAATAGGAGTTTTTTCCATCTGTTTCAAGACTATTAATGTAATGTTTTAAATCTTCTTTTCTCTTAATCTTTTTTAGATGTGTTTAAAGAGGTGTGGAGTTTGTGTTACATTAAAACAACAAACTAGATTAGATTAAATAGGATGACATTTTTTCTGGGTTTGATCCACTTAATATAAGAATCTACGATTTGGTGTTTTTATTTGTGTAAACTGAGATTTGATCCTATTGTTTAAACTAGATTAATTTATTCAAAAATAACATGATGTGTACAGAGCTCAATTTGCAGTCAGTTTAAATCTCGTTGGCCTCAGCTAGGGTGATTTCACAGAGCCTTTGACCTTTGCAAGTCACATCATTTAATAAGCCTACAATAATACTGCATTTGCGTAAAAAAATGGTCAGAATATAGTTGTTGTTCATTGTTTGTTTTTTTTTTTTTTTTTCCCTGAAGTGTTTTTATACCACTTTTCACAGTTTATCGTGTATTCTTTAGACTAAGAGAAATGAGAGGACTAAAAAGAGTAGAAATATGTCTTCCTATAGGGAGGATACATATTTATAGATAACACTGTATTTAAAGAAAAGTATAGTAGCAAAGTATAAATTGCAATAATTAGGAAATGTTCATTCTATTTATATATAATGTAAGTTCACCATATAGAAATGCTGTTGGATATTTGCCCAAGATGTCTAAATAAGATTTCAACAACTTGTATTTACCTTTGAAAAGTTACATTTAGAAAAGTGGGGAGAAAGATGTTTAAAAAAATGTATCAGAAAGGACACCAGATCTGGTAGATCAAAAAACAACTGAAGTCTTTACAGATTGCATAACTGAAATGTTTATTAATCTCAAGTCTGGATATTACTTGAAGACACATTTTTATTTACTACAGTGACCTAAAGTTATTTTGATGGCTGTGAGAAGCTGTTTTTCTCTTTATTTGACTTTAAATCATTTTGTCTTTCAAGAGAATATGTCAAGGACTGTGACAACTTCCTTGTAGATCAATGGCAGCCGTTAAAGTAAACACATAGTTAAGGGAATTTAGTCAAGAGACAGACCTCCAGGATAAGTTGTTTGTTTGTTTGTTTGTTTGTATTTATTTATTTATTATTTATTGCCACATCTTTCTTAATTTCTCTTGCCTGTCTGTATGTGAAGGCTTACACAGTTGTGCTCTCAGCAGGGTAGAGGTGTTGATGCCTCCACTATAATCTCATAGTTTTCAACTGGAAAGAACCTGTTAGAGATTCCATCCTTGGAGAAATTCTTAGCAGTTATGTCAAGCCTGTTCACCAGTTTCTTTATCTGACTCCTGTAGCTGTTGACATTCATCTGCATCTCTCTTCTCTGACTTTACCACAATTTGGGCAGATGCTTATAAACCAGGCCTATTTCATTGCCTCTTGGGTTTATCTGATCATCTAATTTGTCTTTAATATTCATGTCATTATACTATTCCATTTCCCTTATATTGTTCCCCTAATGTTTAATACAGCTCAACCAGCTGCACTTAGAATAAACTTAAATTTTTGAAATTCATGTGAATATGTTGAGAGCAGGTCGGTAAGAACCAGAACTCACTTGCTTTTAAGAGAGAACATCTGCTTACCATGTTGCAGGAAGTATGTTTTAATATCTTTGGTACCAATGCAATCTTTAAAATTCTTTCTTTTTAAGCTCTAGGAGATTTCCTAGTGTAGTAATACGGAATTTGAGCTGATATTTTCAAACTGTTTTCAATTTATTAATGTTATAAAATTAAGAACTTGTTGAAAAAAGTTGACATGGGGCCAGATGGGATCTACCCAAGGGTGCTGAGGGAGCTGGCAGATGTGACTGTCGAGCCGCTTTCCATCATCTATCAGCAGCCATGGTCAACCGTAGAGGTCCCAGATGGCTGGAGACTTGCTGATATGACACCAATCTATAAGAAGGGGCTTAAAGAAAGATGTGGGGAACTACAGACCTGTCATCCTGACCTTGGTGCTAGGGAAGTTTATAGAATGGATCATCTTGAATGCAATCACACAGCATGTGCAAGACAATCAGAGGATCAGACCCAGCCAGCATGGGTTCATGAAAGGCAGGTCCTGCCTGACCACCTCATCTCCTTTTATGACCAGGTAACCTGGCTGGTGGATGAGGGAAAGGCTGTTGACATAGTCTACCTAGACTTCAGCAAAGCCTTTGACACAGTCTCCCACGGTATTCTCCTGGAGAAGCTGGCAGCCCGTGGCTTGGACAGGTACACTCTTTGCTGGGTTAAAAACTGGCTGGACAGCCAGGCCCAGAGAGTGGTGGTGAATGGAGTTAAATCCAGCTGGTGACTGGTCACTAGTGGTGTTCCCCAGGGGTCGGTGTTGGGGCCTATCCTCTTTAATAACTGTATTGATGATTTGGATGACGGAAGCGAATGCACCCTCAGTGAATTGGCAGACAACACCAAGTTGAGGGGGAGGTGTCGGTCTCTCAGAGGGTAGAAAGGCCCTGCAGAGGGATCTAGACAGGCTGGATTTATGGGCAGAGGCCAATAGGATGAGTTTCAACATGGCTAAGTGCTGAGTCCTGCACTTCGGCCGCCACAACCCCATGTGATGGTACAGGCTTGGCGCAGAGTGTCTCGAAAGCTGTGCAGAGGAAAAGGATCTGGGTGTGTTGGTCAATGCTTGCCTGAACACGAGCCAGCAGTGTGCCCAGGTGGCCAAGAAGGCCACTGGCATCCTGGCTTTTATGAGGAATAGTGTAGCCAGCAGGACCAGGGAGGTGATGGTCCCCTTGTACTCAGCTCTGGTGAGGCCTCACCTTGAGCACTGTGTTCAGTTTTGGGCCCCTTACTACAAGAATGACATAGAGGCCATTGAGCATGTCCAGAGAAGGGCTACAAAGCTGGTGAAGGGCCTGGAGCACAAGTCCTATGAGGAGCGGCTAAGGGAACTGGGGTTGTTTAGTCTGGAGAAGAGGAGGCTCAGGGGAGACCTTATTGCTCTCTACAACTACCTGAAAAGAAGTGGTGGGGAGCTTGGGGTCAGCCTCTTCTCACAGATAACTAGTATTAGGACTAGAGAGAATGGCCTCAAGTTGCACTAGGGGAGGTTTAGGTTAGAAATTAGGAGACATTTCTTCTAGAAAGAGTGGTTAGGCATTGGAACAGGTTGCCCGGGGAGGTGGTGGAGTCACCATCCCTGGGGGCGTTTAAGGAAAGGTCAGACGTGGTGCTTAGAGACATGATTTAGTGGGTGATATTGGTGGTAGGTGGATGGTTGAATCAGATGATCTTGGAGGTCTTTTCCAACCTTAATGATTCTATGATTCTATGAAGACACTAAGCTGAGTGATGAAGTTGACACACTGGAGGGAAGGGATGCCATCTGGAGTTATCTTGACAGGCTTGAGAGCTGATCCCATGCAAACCTCATGAAATTCAACAAGACCAAGTGCAAGGTTCTTCCAACCCAAACCATTCTATGAATCCATGATTCTATAATAAAAAGACATCAGATTTTAAATGTAGGTATATAAAATCAACCACACATATTCATCCATCTCCATAATCCTATTCTGTGTGAATGAATTGCTGCACCTCTGTATTCTCCCTCCACTCCACGTAATTCAGTAACAAATTACTGAATTGTAGGAATATTAGCAACCTGTACCTGACCAGGCAAGCAGGATTTTTGGCGTAACAGAAAGTCCCGTTCCCACTAAAGTTATCCATGTCTTTGCTGGATTATGAAGAAAGAATCAGTCCTTATAGCTTAGTACTGGATTTTTTTAATTAACTTTTAATAACTCATCTGGAGTTATAAAACAGCACCCAAATTACTGATGTGTTGAGTTTCAGTGGACAGAGCATAAGAAAATTTCTTTGTTTATATGTAGATTATATCAAATAAAATATATCTAAAATTGTCATTTCTCTTGAAATAACTAAACAAATTAACATTTTTTTTTAAATCTATAAGAATAAATTCCAAGCAAATGAGCACTTTATTAAAAGTCAGAGATACTGTTTGCTATGTTAGGTTTCACACTGAAGTTGGGTTTTTGTCTCACACATCCAGTGCTCTTCGAAAACAGCTTAGTAACAGTTGTTTTAGAGTTTAATTATTGTGTCATCCTTCATCCTTTAGAAAATATCTGTAAGATGTCTAGTAGATAAGGTTATTTAGGTTATATTTAAGGCAGCTATTCATCTTCAAATAAGACAATTACAAAAATTTGGCTTCTTAAACAGAGAATTCTTCAGAAAACACGTCGCTGTTGAACTCCTGACACACAAAAATTAGTTCTCTGTAGCCATTTAGATATTATGATTGGTAATATGATATTTAGATATTATGAAAGGTAAAATATATTAAGACAAATGTGGAATGTATTAAGACAATAAGGGGGCCTGGAGCATCTTCTCTATGAGGAAAGACTGAAAGACCTGTGTCTCTTCAGCCTTGAGAAGAGAAGACTGAGAGGGGATCTTATAAAGGTTTACAGATATCTTAAGTGTGGGAGACAGAAGGATTTGGCCAACCTCTTTACAGTGGTTTGTGGGGACAGGACAAGGGGTGATGGTCAAAAAATGGAGCACACGAAGTTCCACACCAACATGCGAACTTCTTCATGGTGAGGGTGATGGAGCACTGGAACAGACTGCCCAGGGAAGTTGTTGAGTCTCCTTCTCTGGAGATATTCAAGGCCCGTCTGGACGCCTACCTGGGCAACCTGCTCTATGGAACTTGCTTTGGCAGGGGGTTGGACCCAATGATCTCTTGAGGTCCCTTCCAAAACCTACAATTCTGTGATTCTGTGAAGACACCTTTCATTCTTCTAGGTAATGTGTGGTTTAGTAGCTCCTAGCTTGTGTGTGCTAAGAAAGGAACTCCAGAGGCAAGGCATCTGTCTTATTCTTAGGCTATAACACAGCTATTAACTCAAACATATTCATCACTACTTTGTAAAGTGTGAGCTAAGAGCTCTCTCTTGAAGTATTTATTCTGACTGTGGACTGCCAATAGCAGTCATAAAGCAACTCTCAATTGTTGGTTTTCAAATTTTGGCCTGGGATGTTGCCATCCATTGTCATGCGATGACTCTCACAGTTGGAGGAAGTTTTTGCCTCTGGTCAGGATGTTAGCAGTCCCTTCTCAGCATGTTTATGGTATGCCCTCATCCACTGACTCCAGCTGCAATACCAGTTCTTAAGGTCAGTATTTCCCAAGAGCTTCTGAAACTCATCTAGCTGTTTACACTATACTTTCCTTTTTCTTCCAAGACATCATTTCACTCCCTTTAGGGCAGAATGTTTATATTTCTTCTGCAAGTTGAGATAGAATATATCATTGCTGTTGACTCCAAGTATGAGCTGTACTTCTAGTAGGAAAATTGAGTGAAGAAAGTTTCTCTTGATGTAGTTAAGCAACGAACTAACCTAGGTAAAAGTGCCAACTAGCAATATTCTTCAGAAGTATGTATGGAGATTCCTACTGATTCAGGAGCCATTTGGGTAGAAAGCACATACCACATGACCAGGATATTCACGGCCAATAAGACTTCATGAAGGAAGAAAAGTCCCTTGGCAGAAGAATAGCTGCTTAACATTAAGTAGAGGTAGTAGGCAACACAGAGCAGGAAGGAATGAGTTATATCCATATCCTGGTCTGCTGTGAAGGGGAAGTGCTGACCTGCCAAAAAAGATTATGATAAATGATATCATACTGAAATGAAGAAAAGACCCAGGGGGAACTGCAGAGGTCATGATTTCTTGGCTGATTTTATTTATTTATTTTTAGTAATCTGTCAGAGAAAGTAATGTTAATACTGCTAATGCTTTCAAACAATTCTAATTGGTGAACTCTATGCTGAATAAGCTGTAGATACCACAAATAAAGGCACAGGAAGACAGTCTGGGAATAAAGACAGAAAACTAAAGATTTAATAATGGACAGATGCAAGGTAACAGAGCAATAGTGTTTAAACAGATTGAAGGAAGAGAGCAGGGCATAAATTGGACCTGTTTGCAGTGTACTATAGCTTATAAAATTCCACAACAATTCTGATATGTGCCTTGTCATAGTGGAAAAAACAAACAAACAAACAAACAAACAACAACAACAACAAAACTAATTGTCTGGTTCTCTCTGGCTTTGGTGCAAGCACAAATGGAATATTAAATAAAGTTCTGGACACCTGAGCACTGGAAAGATATCAACAAACAGTGGGAAGTTTAGAGGGGTGCTACCAAAAAAAAAAAAAAAAAGAGCCAACAAGAAAACAAACAAACAAAACCAAAAACAAACAAACAAACAAAAACACCTAAAAAGTTGAAAGGATTTAGGAAAAAAAAAAATCCCAGATTCATATTTAGAGATATTTTTAGAGATATTTTGTATATCGTCTTCTGGAAGTCATATCCTATATCATTATGTGTTTTAAATATTTGTAATAGAGTTGAGGTTTTATTCTTTTATGTGGTTACATTTCTAAGTTATTTTTAATGTATTGTCAAAAAATGATCCCAACATCATTTTCACTTTGCATTACATTTAGTTTCTGTAATGTATTCCCTCTATTTGCCCTGATTTAATTTCATCTGTGCTTTTGCAGAACTGAGTCAACAATAGCAGTCGCTCTCCAGATGATATCATGCAGACAAAACATTTTTTGTTTGTTTGTTTGATTGTTTTAAATAAGGAAGATTGAAAACAAATCTAATGAGACTATGTACTATGGTATAACACTGCAGATATTGCTTCTCACCTAAACTTTACCACAAACTTCTTAACAGATCTTCCTATATCTGTAAATATCTATTATCTTCTTTAAAATAGGGATAATGATATTTCTACACCTCCTGGGAATGATCTGATAAGGTTTATACTCAGGTGTAATATATTGTGAAGTGGGGACAAGGCTTGAAAATTAATGAACTGAATCTAATCTTCTAGAAGTTTGATTTTCTCAGGTATTAATTTCCTAGATTCTTCACCTGCAGATATTCAGTTGATCTGCCACAATTTTGCTAGATATACAGGTACTGCGAAAGCTTCCACATAGCATTCAGTTATACTGTTACAGTTTAAACTACAACAATATTACTCTACTTGTTCTCAAATGTGAGAATGCTTTCACTTTTTAATTAGAATATATCAGATATAGGGAATGCTGTACATCATAATGTCAGATTGAGGCATCCTACCCTTTTTCAGTTACATTACTAGTTGAATATAAATTTTACAACTTTTCTATTCCTACAGTGAGTAAAATATCTCTTTCCAGTCTTTTCATAAACAATAAAAACATATTCCATTCAGCATGAGCACACTTTCTTAAGCCTAAATTCCTAAATGACATTAGGCAATTGCCCTCCTTCCTGCCAAAGTCCTCTTTGCTTCTATGCCTGTTTATTCTTAGGTTCTCTTTCTTCTTCAGCAAATAACTGGGTTTTGGCTGACAGGAATTGAAGGGAGGCAAGTACCAGGGAGTTGACTCCTTCAATTACTTGTGCTGTCAGCCTTACATCCTTTGCTTGCTGAAAGACACAAAAGACAGTGATATGGACACCATGCTGACCTGTTCTTTATTCAAAGTAGTCATTCACAGGGGTGAAGAATGTAGAATATTTTGCATCTGTTAACTGTTGTCAGCTTCATGTAAATATTTAAAAGGAAAAAAGAGATTCCCACTCCTCTTTTGCATCCCTTCACTGAAGAATAGCTAACACTCTCTGAAATTAGAAGGGCTCACCTGAATGTGGAGAACATTTGGATTTCACAGCAGTGGATTGATGGGGTCTGAAAACTGCTTTGGCTGAATACCTGCTGTTTGCAAGCAATAGAGTAAAATTATGAGAAACCTTGAAGTTTATCCCAAGGCTTTTGACAGAAATTTGGATAAATCAGATTATTCTTATTGCTGAGACGTACTTAGAATTTAAATGTTTATATCTACAGTAATTGTTATGAATATTCAATGACCAGGGTTTCACAAGCACTTTAAGCAAGCCTAAAAATGCAATGTCACTAAGGGGGATATTTCAGTTATGTCCACATGCCTCCAGCCCCCTGGACTTGATATCTCTATGTCTATATCTCTCCTTTTCTTCTAGCACTAGGGCCAGTTTCAGCAGGCTTCAAAGGGACTTGCCATTGACCAGAACCAAGCCAATAATCGATGTTGTTTGTGCCTCTGTGAGTGCATATTTAAGAAAGGGAAAAAACAAAAACAAAAACAAAAAACCTGCTGCATAACAGTAGCTGAGAGAGAGAGGAGTGAGAAACAGCCTCACATACACTAAGGTCAGTGCAAGAAGGAGGGAGAGGAGGTGCTCCAGGTGCCAGAGCAGAAGTTCTCCTGCAACCTGTGGAGAGGCCCATGGTGGAACAGGCTGTCCTTCTGCAGCCCATGGTGTATCACGGCAGAGCAGATTTCCACACTGCAGCCTGTGGAGGCACCCACAGTGGAGCAGGTGATTCTGGACTGAAAGAGGATGTGGCCTATGAAGAACCCCTGCTGGAGCAGGCCCTGGGCTGCAGTTGTGGCCTTGGAGAGGAGCCCACACAGGAGCAGGCGATCTGGGGGGAGCTGCCACCTGTAGGTGACCTATGTTGGAGCAGTGTACTCCTGATGGATGGACCCTGTGGTACAGACCTATATTTGGAGCAGTTCTTAAAGAGCTGCTGCTTGTGGGAAGCCCATGTAGGATCAGCTTTGGAAGGACGGCATCCAGTGGGGAGGACCCCATTCTGGTGCAGGGGCAGAGTGACCATGAAGGAACGGTGGAGACGAAGTGTTAGGGACTTACCGCAGCCCCTATTCCCCGTTCTCCTGTGCCACTCAGGGAGAGGACATAAATGAATGTGGGGGAGGTGTTTCTAGTTGGTTTGTTTGTTTCTCATTGCTTTTGCTTGTTAGTAATCGGTAATAAATTTTATTAATCTGCCTATGCTGAGTCTGTTTTGCCCATGATGACAATTGTTGAGTGATCACCCTGTCCTTATATCAGCCCTTGAGCCCTTCGCATCATATTTTCTCCCCCCTTTCTCTCTGAGAAGGGGGAGTGACAGAGCAGTTTGTGTAGTTCAGCTGCCAAGCTGGGTAAAACCACCACATATATACCTTAGTTTCCTAATGTCATTCAATTGAAATAATTTATGCACAGGCAACAGGCATCAAGATGAGTGTCTTATTGTTTTGGTGAAATATCATGTGTTAGCACCAGAAATAATTTGAAGTAATAGTTTTATTGGATATGAAGAAAAAGAGAGACAGAAAATAATTACAGTACTAATAATGTAAGAATATGGGAACGTAATGTAAAACAATCAAAGTTACAGCAGCCTTAAGTTATTTCCTGGTGACAAAGCTATCACAACTATGCATGTGCTGTTAGCTCACCACAACAATTCAGTCATAAAACCATTTTAATGAATTGTACCTAACAGCAGAACAAGCCTAACAGCAGCCTCGTTGTGATTCTTGACAGCTCAGCAGATAGGTTGTAACTTCTGATCAGCTTTTAAAAGCTTTTAAAAGCTGGATATTTAAAACTGTATTTATCTGCGAAAATGAAATGTTGTAATCCACAGAAATTCCCATCTCCAGTTACTTGAAGAAAAGTTGCATTTCATTCTGAATAAATTAATTATTGCTTCCCTATTTATGAACAGATACAAATGATGGACATTTTTTTCCACCCTTGAAGTAAGCTGAAAGCAATTTCCATTCCCCAGTGCATAAAAAAAAAAAAAAAGAAAAAGATTTTTGTTCTTTCATTTATTTCAGTGGGGATAGGGAGAAATCACATATAATATTTTAAATATGTCAATATCATCCAACATGAAGCAAACTCAAAACTGGAATCCAAATGTATATTCTCTGAAGAATAAATAGCCTTTCATGCATTACCTCAGCTGTGTAGATGACAAACAGTGAATGTGACAGAATATTCCTCACAATAGGCTGTTTATTACAGTTTTGGGAAAGTGCTGTGTGGACAAGGAAGGGAAGGCTCTTCTGAGGAAAAAAAGAAAAAAAAAAAGAAAAGGAATACTCCCCAAATGTGATAACCTTTTATGTGTCTTAAAATTACTGGTTACCATTACAAATCTCTTCAGAAATACCCTGAATTGGACCAGTATAGGAAAAAAAAAAAAAAAAAAAGTAGAGGAGGAGCAAAACTTAATGCAAAAAAATCATATCATCTTTATTATCATTGAAACAACATAGATATTTCCTTACCTCCTTATATTAATGAGAGAAATGTACCAAGCGTGACAAATGAAGCTGCCATTTTAAACTGGCTTTTCAAATCAGTTAAAAAAAAATATATTAAATCAAAAACAATGGGACATTTAAATATTTAAATTCAGAAAAAAAAAATTGAAACACAGTATCAAGGAATAATATCCAGCAAAAAAACTAATTGTGTAAATATGGTACTAAATGGGGTGTTGTTTTTAAATGGAAAATGAAATTGCATTGCCTAGAGCACATTTAGGAACCTATGTGACCGAAAGTGTAAACACTTATAACCCAACAAATATTATTCGGGCATTTTAAAAAATGTTTTATTTTTGTGATCAAATTTTAGGCATATGTTTTTGCAACATATATACATAACATAAAGTACACAGATACCTAAGATTGTAATGACAAATTATATTTGCTCAGGAATCTTATTTGATGATCAGATTAGTTGTTCATAAACTTTTCCAAAGCTTATTTTTAACTAGCTTATTTTTAACTGATACTAAAGGAACTGATAACTAAGATGTTTTGAAAAGTCATTTGTTGGACAAATGACTGATAACACATAAAATCACCAAATCACTGCTGGGATACTTTTGTAGAGTTTCTGAAAGAGCTACTTTGTGATGAGAAATTTTATAGTAAAGTATTATAATATCTTGTTGCACAGCCCAAGGAGGGAGAACACACACAATATTCATCTCAGTCCTGATCTATCAGAAAATCACTGACTTGGATAATCAACATTTGTGAAAAAGAATGTAGGAAAAAAGGTTTTATTCCTATGTGTATAAAGACCGTACTCAAAACTTAGAATGGAGCCAATCATTTAGACTAGAACAAAAAGCACTACTAACTAAATCTGAACTCCACTGCTTGCTGTGCTGTGTGATGTTCAGTATGAGTTTGAGAGCCAAAAATTTTGCAAATGTCATCTCAGCTATCCAGACAACCACACACAGAAAAGAGGGGAAGAGTATTCTGTGTTGCCTCCTAAGGATCAGTTTTTTTTTTTCTTGAAATGTTCGTTGTTGTATAATACTATCCAGAAACTTTTTACCGGTTAAATGAGCAGAAAGAACTTAAGATGCTTGATAGTCGCATCAGCTAATGAATTAGTAAAGCTCTGAACAGCTCCAAAAGTTATAGTCCTAGCATTAATAGTATGCGTCTGTTGAAGTATTCAAATCTTAATGCATGCAGATGTACTCCTTGCTGTATTCATCTGAATGTTGAGGAAAAAATGCATCAGGAGTATTAAGATTTTCCCATTCAATGGTCGTATAACAGAAAATAAAACTGTGATAATTATTTTTGTGATAAAGATTTTCTATAGAGAAAGTAACTTTCTTTCTCGAACTTAAAATATTAGAGTAATTCACAGATATCAAAATAAAATGAGCCTTCATATTAGAAGGTTCCCAGAAAGACAGTCTGCCTTTCATGGTGACTGTGAAATGAGTCAAAATAATTTATGACTAAGAAAGCTTAGGAAAAAGGTAAGTAGTGTCATCAGAATTGTTACTGATTCTTTATTGCAGCTGTTATTATTTAATTAGATTATCCAGTTTAATAGCATCTTTTCCAGTTTAGCAGCAACTAATAGTGACTTTTTATTTGATTTTTTTTCCTTTGATTATTTGCAAAATCACATTTTATTTAGGTAGGTATTACTTGTGTACTCTGGTATCTGTGTACCACGACATGGCATTTTCTTCTCTTCTCTGAGAATCTAGGTTGTGTACAGTCTCTATATATGATGTTAAAACAGTTCTGTTGCTGGTGTTCATACTGTTCCCTATATTAAAACAAAAGCAAAACAAAACAAAACAAGCAAATTAAAAAAAAAAAAAAAAGAAATAATGTAACAGCTGCTCAGAGCTTTAATGATATCTTACTATTGTTGAAACTGCTGATAATGCCTTGAATTAGGCATGATAATCAGGATGGAATACTTCAAATAGCTAGTCAGACCTTTTATATCCAGTTTGCTTGTGATGCAAAACCACCTGAAAACTAGTAAATAGTTCTAAACAGGCAAACTCAAAATTCCTCCCTAAAAGTATGCCAGATTAATGATGTGAAGAAGGCTTCACAGACAGATATCTAGGGAACTACCTCTTTCAGTTCTCCTCAAAGGCAACCCATAAAACTGTGCTAGACAGTGAGAAGGATTATAGAATCACAGAATCATTGACTGGTTTGGGTTGGAAGGGACCTTTAAGATCATCTAGTTCCAACAAACCTGACATGGGCTCCAACACCTTCCACTAAACCAGGTTGCTCAAAGTCCCATCCAACCAGGCCCTGAACACTTTGAGGGCATCCACAATTTTTCTGGGCAACCTGTTCCTGTGCCTCATCACCCTCTGAGTGAAGAATTTCTTCCTAATGTCTAAGCTAAAGCTACCTTTCTTTAATTTAAAACCATTACCCCTTGTCCCATTACTACACTCCCTGATAGACTCTCACCCCATCTTTCTTGTAGGCCCCCTTTAGGTGCTGGAAGGCTGCAATGAGATCTCCCTGGAGCCTTCTTTCTCTAGGCAAAATAACCCCAACTTTCTCGGCTTCAAGGAAAACCATCTTCATATCATCTTCAATATATGAAAAATCCACACTATCATCATACTTGCTCTTTTGAGACTAATTTGCCCTGATCTGGTCAGATTTAGGTATCCCATGGTATCTTTTCTGTTTTATAATGGAAAAGTGGTCCTAGTTGACACTGACGGTGTTTATCTGCTTGCATATACATAATGCCAAGTGATGTCTTTCATGTTTGTTGAACTACGGCTGAAGAGAGTCAATTGCTCTCTATCCTGTTTTTCAGAAGACATAGGTTCATGTCCAGCAAGTTTCTTTACAGGCTTTGAAGAAAACTTTGGATCATCTGGTTGCTGTTCTAATTCTCCCAGTTGAAAAGCTATTTAAAACTGTTTGAAGTCCTCCAACTTTAACACATTTCCAAAAGTGGGTACATTCTTCTACTCTATAAATGATTTCATTATTAATTAGTTAATTAATATGTTTACTATAAATATTAACATTAAATTAGCGATGTGAATACATAATTAAATAAATAGATAAATAAGCAAGCACACTGTGTTGGGTTTACCATAGTCAGCAGCTAGGCACCACTCACTCACTTGCCCACTCCTCATCCAGTAGGATGAGGGGGTGAATTGGAAGAGCACAAGATAAAAACTCATGGTTTGACATAAAGACAGTTTAACGTGTGAAGCAAAACTGTGCCCACAAGCAAAACAAAAAGAGAAACTCATTCACTACTTCCCATTGGGAAGCAGATGTCCAGCTGTTGGCTGGAAAGCAGGGACTCAACAGGTTAATAATTGCTTGGGAAAACAAACATCATAACCACAAATATCCCTCCTTCCTCCTCTTTTCCCTGAGTTTTTATTGCTGAGCACAACATTATATAGCATCAGATATCCCTTTGGCCAGTTCAGGTCTGCTGTCCTGGTTGTGTCCACTCACACACCTAGCCCACCCAAAGGCTACTCACAGTGGAGGATGAGATGAGAGTCAGAAAAAGAGAAAGTCTTGACACTGTGCAAACACTATTCAGCAACAGCCAAAATCTATGGTGTGGTATGAAGTAAATTAACTCCAGCTAGATCCAGTATGATAGCTCAATTTTATTTATTTTTTATTATTTATTTATTTTTTAACACCGAACATTATAAATCCAAAGCAGCAGTTACTTACTATTTCCAGTGTCAGATTAGATTTCAATTTGGAATCAGTGGAAAATATTCTGTCCCCAAACTGTCATAAATATTCTGTCTAGTGACAAATTTCATGTACCTAAACATCTTTTTTTTTTTTTTTAATGAAGTTGACATCATTTTTTTTTGCTATTTTCACCCTTATCAACAACAAAAAAAGTGCTTACATATAATATACTTAACAATTCTTTAAAGTAGAAATTCACTTAAATTGATTTGATAGTTATTGGAATAGATTTTACATATATATTTTTCAAATCTTAAACACCTGAGAAATCTAGTGCTAGTTACAAAATGTAGGTACCTTGCTTACGGAGGGGTGTGTGTACATGTGAACTCTTTGTGGAGCGTGAGAAAAGTTCTTTAGGTTGGCTATTACAAGATTCTTCTAATAGTTTCCAATTTTATGTTTCTGAGGATTCATTTATGACTAATATTCAACTATGAAAAAGTGTCTACATTTCAGTGTCCCATCTCACTAACAACATCCTTTGTCAATACAGTTTTTACACCGGTGAAGTTCTTTGGGTTTGAAGAATGGTACAGATGCCCAGGTGCTGGCAGTGGGGTGCTACAGGGCTGCTGCATGATGTGGTGCCAGGGCTGCCCTCTGCTGGTGCCAGCCAGCTCCAACGGCCCCACCGCAGGGCATGGCCGGGCCCCGCAGCCAAGATGGCAGCGCCTCGGGGGGGCAGCCTGGGGAAGGAAGGTCAGAAAGTGATGGACAGGAATGGAGGAGGAGGCACAAAAAGTGTTGAATAGCAGAGGCAACACCAAGGTCAGAAGAGGAGGTGGATAAGATGGTGCTCCATGGTGGAGCAGAAATTTACACTGCAGTCTGTGGAGGACCCATGCTGGGGCAAATTTACGCTGGATGGCTGCACCATGTGGAAGGACCCTCAGTGGAATAGGGAAAAGTGTGTGGAGGAAGGGACGGTAGAGAAAAGCTGTGAGGGACTGACCACAGCCCTCATTCCCCTGCACTGGAGGAGGTAGAGGGGTCAGATGAATCAATATCCAAGCCTATTTTTAACTAGCAATCAAATTAATTTTCCCCAAGTTTATTTATTTATTTTCCCCATGACAATAATCAGCAAGCAATCTCCCTGCTTTTTTCCCTGTTTCATCTTGTCCCATGAACTTTTTCTTATTATTTTCTCTCCCAATACCCTCTCAAATCCTATTAAGGAAGGGGACCGAGCTAAAGTCAATCCACCAAAAATGCTTTCAACAAATCACTTTGTTGTGAACTTTTGGATGTATGCATGTATGAACAACACCTATCAAGTGCAGCTGTTAGTGCATTTCTGCAGGAAGAAGGGGCTTGTTCTTTCAGGGAGCCAAAGAGATTTAACATTACATCTTAATCAAGTACATAGTTCGCTGCACACGTTACAGCTAGAAGTCTTGTGAAAATAGTTATAGTCCTACATGCTATGCAGCACATGTCACATCCAATGTCTCAGTTATGAGCATGCAGTCAATATTTAACCAAAATTTGAGAACACAGAATAATAGAATTCTTCAGGTTGGAAAATACTTCCTGAATCATCTAGTCCAACCGTTCCCCTACCACCAATACTACCCACTAACATGTGGTAAGGTTCTCATCAGCTGATGTTAGCACTGATGTAAAGTGGATCACCTCTATTCACCAGTAAATCACTCCCTGAGTAGGAAACTGTAACTCTATTTTGAGACCTCATCTAAACTATAGTAAGTTTTTTCTCTCTTTTGAGCATTCTAATTTCAAACTTAAAATGTTTCCACTTAATACGTTTTACAAAAGTGGAGAATTTTGTTGTAGGTACCTTGATTGCAGTGAGCATATATATATATATATATATATATATATATTTTCCCCCTTCAATTTTGGACTTTTGAATGTTAAACGTTTATATAAATCCATCATTTAGGCTCTTCCTACGGGCACTATTCTGCCTGCCTATGTTACACAGATGGTCTCAACATCAGAGAAAAGAGGTAGGTACTCTGAAGTTTTTTATATAACAATTTAAATTCAATTATTGAAGTTTTCCTTTATTAAATTATTTGGACTACAAGACTGTGGAAATACTAATTGAGTTTAAAAAAATAAATAAATCCTTAGTTCTATAAAGGGTTCGTTCCCATTTGCCTGTAACAAGATTTGGTTGTAACATACTGGCTGCTTTTGTTAATGTTTGTCCCTGATGGGCCCAACAGCCTCTTTCCTGATTTATCTTCTGCTATATAGTGAAACAGCAAAGAATGCCATGTCTTGCCAGTATCCACCTTCAAACATTTCTTCCAAACTTTACACTGCAGCACTTGTCTACTTTATTTTCTCCAGCAGCCTGCTCTAATTTAGGTCTATGAAGTTTTCTGAGGGTTGTGGAGGGTCAAAGCTACATGCTAACATTTATTGGTGGTCAAAAAGAGCATAGAGAACAAAGTAACCCCTGTTTCCTAAAGGAATAATGTGTATCTCTTGTGCTTGGAACATCCATGAGTGACCATGGGAAACGGTAAAGCGATCCCCATGCAAAGACTCCCAGAAGTCAGTTTGCATGTCTCCATGTACCCTAGAGAAAAGGGTGTACAGTTAGATGGATCTCAGATCACTATGGTGTTATTCCAAAAGAGCTGGTTAGCGTCTGTACTGAGTTCACCACATTGTCACTGGGGGAGATGCCGTTCAGCGGACATTATCAGCTTGGATTAAAAAGAAAGGTTAAATAGCAGACAGCAGTTTGTTATTGAAAATGAAAAAAGGAAGAACAGAAATAAGGCTCAGGAGTTTTAGCACCATCCATTTCATTCTATCGATCTGTTTCTGTTGCACAAAACAACTTACTAATGGACACATAACCTTAGATAATTAAAGCTAGTAGAATAAATCTCTCCACGACAATTTTTTTTTTTTAAGTACATGATAATTTGTATGTTTTTGATTCCTGCAGTCTCCTTTACTTGTTTTCTTTCTGACGGACAAAGCAAAGGAACTCTTGAAGGAAAAGAAGATAAAAGTAAGATTGTCCTTAAATTAATACAGGGGAAGTATTTTATGGCTATATGTGATATAAAGGGCTTACTAAGCTACTGTCATTTATAAGCTTGGACACAGATTCTCTGTCTGTTATCATTTCGTTAAACCAACTAACATGTTCTTTAATTTTCTCCTGGGGTTATAAAAATGTAAGCTCAGTTGACTTTTTATTTCACTACTGATCAGGTTAACAGTACCAGATGAATCTTCCTGTCCACAACAATGAGCAACCTTATAGTTTTGTCCAAGACAAATGTTAAATGTAATTTGAAGGTCACTGGGAGTGATGCAGTAGTTGCTGGGAAACACTTAATATCACTATACTTTTAAACAGTCTGCTTCCAGCTGAGACTGAAAAAGATGTAAGAAATTGATTGTAGAGATGAAAACCAGAATATGTAATATTAGAAGCAGCATTATTAACAGACTACATATGAAGCCTGTGCTACATATGTTCCTCACTAAAATTAAACAGTTGGATATACAGAGTAAACATCTGAAAGCCACATAACATTCACAATGTGTTTGGCAAGGCATCAGAGTAAAAGTTCTAAAACAGACTGGAACATCCCTGACGATGAGGGGCTGGAGCACCTCAAGTGCTCATGAATAAAAGTTTGAGAGTGCTGGGGGATGTTCAGCATGAAGAACGGAATATTCTGGGGAGACCTCACTGCAGCTTTTCAGTACTTAAAGGGGACTTATAAAATAGATGGAGAGCAACTTTTTGCTTGGGCAGATAATGGTAGGACAAGGGGGAATGAATCACAGAATCACAGAATGGCCGAGTTTGGAAGGGACCTCTGAAGATCATCTAGTCCAACCTCCCTGCCGAGCAGGATCACCTAGAGCAAATTGGGTAGGATGGCATCCAGGTGGCTTTTGAATATCTCCAGAGGAGGAGACTCCGCAGCCTCTCTGGGCAACCTGTTCCAGTGCTCTGTCACCCTCCCAGTAAAGAAATGCCCTCTCATATTCAGCCGGAACCTCCTGTGCTTCAGTTTCTGCCCATTGCCTTTCGTCCTCTCACTGCGCACAACTGAAAAGAGACTGTCTTCACCCTCTCAGTGTCCTCCCCTCAGATATTTATATGAATTGATGAGGTCTCCGCTCAGTCTTCTCTTTTCCAGGCTAAACAGGCCCAGTTCTCTCAGCCTGTCACAGAATCACAGAATCACAGAATCATCTAAGTTGGAAGAGACCTCCAAGATCACCTAGTCCAACCTCTGACCTAAAACTAACAATCCCTTCGCTAAACCACATCACTAAGCTCTATGTCTAAACGTCTTTTAAAGACCTCCAGGGATGGTGACTCAACCATTTCCCTGGGCAGCCTATTCCAATGCCTAACAACCCTTTCGGTAAAGATGCTCTTCCTAATATCCAACCTAAACCTCTCTTGGGGCAACTTTAGCCCATTCCCCCTCGTCCTATCACTAGGTATGTGGGAGAATAGACCAATCCCCACCTTGCTACAGCCTCCCTTAAGGTACCTATAGAGAGCGATAAGGTCACCCCTGAGCCTCCTCTTCTCCAGGCTGAACAAGACCAGCTCCCTCAGCCGCTCCTTTTAAGACTTGTTCTCCAGACCCTTCACCAGCTTCGTTGCCCTTCTCTGGACTCTCTCGAGCACCTCCATGTCCTTCTTGTAGTGAGGGGTCCAAAACTGAACACAGTACTCGAGGTGCGGCCTCACCAGAGCCGAGTACAGGAGGACAATCGCTTCCCTAGACCTGCTGGCCACACTGTTTCTGATACAAGCCAGGATACTGTTGGCCTTCTTGGCCACCTGAGCACACTGCTGGCTCATATTCAGCTGACTATCAATCAATACTCCCAGGTCCTTCTCTGCCAGGCAGCTTTCCAACCACTCATCTCCCAGCCTGTAGCACTGCTTGGGGTTGTTGCGCCCCAGGTGCAGGACCCGGCACTTGGCCTTGTTGAACCTCATACAGTTGGCCTCAGCCCATCGGTCCAGCCTATCCAGATCCTCCTGCAGAACCTTCCTACCCTCGAGCTGATCAACACATGCATCTAACTTGGTGTCGTCTGCAAACGTACTGAGGGTGCACTCGACCCCTCATCCAGATCATCGATAAAGATATTAAAGAGGACTGGCCCCAGTACTGAGCCATGGCGGATGCCACTAGTGACCGTCCTCCAACTGGATTTGACTCCATTCACCACAACTCTTTGGGCCCGGCTATCAAGCCAGTTTTTAACCCAAGGAAGCATACGCCAGTCCAAGCCAAGAGCAGCCAGTTTCTTCAGGAGAATTCTGTGGGAAACAGTGTCAAAAGCCTTACTGAAGTCAAGGTAGACCACATCCATAGCCTTTCCCTCATCCACTAAGCACATCACTTTGTCATAGAAGGAGATCAGGTTCGTCAAGCAGGACCTGCCTTTCATAAACCCATGCTGACTGGGCCTGATCGCCTGGTTGCCCTGCAAGTGTCGTGTGATGACACTCAAGATAATCTGTTCCATGAGCTTCCCTGGCACTGAAGTCAAATTAACTAGCCTATAGTTTCCCGGGTCTACCCTCTGGCCCTTCTTGTAGATGGGCGTCACGTTTGCTAGCCGCCAGTCGACTGGGACCTCCCCTGATAACCAGGACTGCCGATAAATGATGGAAAGTGGTTTGGTCAGCTCTTCCTCCAGTTCTTTCAGTACCCTTGGGTGGATCCTATCTGGCCCCATCAACTTGCGTATATCTAAGTGCTGTAGCAGGTCGCCAACCATTTCCTCGTGGATTATGAGGGTCACATTCTGCTCCCCATCCCCTTCCACCAGCTCAGGGTACTGAGTATCCAGAGAACAATTGGTCTTGCCGCTAAAGACTGAGGCAATGAAGGCATTAAACACCTCAACATTTTCCTCATCTATTGTCACTAAATTTCCCCCTGCATCCAGTAAAGGATGGAGATTCTCCTTAGTCCTTCTTTTTGTGTTCTCATATGACAGGTGGTCCAGTCCCCTAATCATCTTCATGCTTCATGGTTTTAAACTAAATGAGGTGCTTCGTCTTCCTCTGTGCTTCCTCTCTTCCTCTGTGCTTCCTCTCTTCCTCTGTGCTTCATGTTTTTTTAAATGAGGACAAATTTAGATCCGATGTTAGGAGGAAATTCTTCACTCAGCAGGTGGTGAGGCACTAGAACAGGTTGCCCAGAGAAGGTGTGGATGCCACATCTCTGGAAGTGTTCAAGATCAGGTTGGATGAGGCCCTGGGCAACCTGACCTAGTGGGTGGCATCCCTACCCATGGAAGGGGGGTCGGAACTAGATGATCTTGAAGGTTCCTTCCAAACCAAGCCATTCTATGATTCTGTGAGGTTTAGTTGAGTTCGAAGGACGTTTGTATCTACCTCTGCCATTAATTGTTTAGAGTGTGGATTATCCTTATAATTAAAGTCTTTTTTTCTTCCTTCTTTTCTGCTCTCTGTCCTTAGATATGAATCTCTCCTTAACCATTCAGACTCTCCCTTTAACCATTCAAGTTTTTTTTGTTTGTTTGTTTTTTGAGTCATTTGGCTATTCCTCCATGAGCTCTTTCCCGAAGACATTATATTTTACCTCATTGCCAACTATTACCTTCTCATTATAATAGGAAACACTGATAATGACTCAGAGTGTATTTTATCAAGTAGTGAGTACTCACTTTTTAATCTAGGTTCTTTTGTTCTCTTATGAGAAAGTCCTGTAAAGTCCTGTAGAGCAATGGGAAAAACATTACTGAAGTCAGTTACATGTTCTGCTATAACCTGGTAGAGGCCAATTATTCCATCTTAGAGAAAATAAGACACTATTTCTTTTGGCACTATTTGATCTATGACAAAACTATACCAGCTGTCTTAATCATCTTATTGTCCCTTAATATAAATCGATTGATAATTATTTCCTGAAGGTAGTTGTCATGATATATAATCCCTTTACATTCCTCCCCCACCCTTCCTTTCAGTTTTTGTGTTGTTACAGAATTTCACATTCTTCTGCATTCTCAAACCACCTGTCTTCCATGATCTATTGAAGAGAACCACTAATATTTTTAAATCTCTGATTAGATTTTTTTGTCTAAGAATTTAACAATACATTTATAAGGTTGTTCTGACTTGAATTCAACTCATTTATCTAAATAGTCTTTAACCTGCTTATTTGCATATTCTCACTGACAACCTTGTGATAAAACAAATTGTGTGAAGAATCTGGTTAAAACTATAATTTTCTTCCTTTCTCTGTCTCTATTTTTATTTATTTATTTATTTATTTATTTTTAAAGAAAAAATCAAAGAGGGCATTGAATTTAGTCTGTTGTGCATAATCTCTTTTTTTTTTTCTGTTCTCTTTTCTCATTAAATAGGAGACTTTTCTTTCCTTTTGATTTCATTTTCTACTGTGTTTATAAAGCCTCTTCTTGTTGTATCTGATTTCATGGAGAGCCTTTCTGATTATTTTCATGTCTTCATTTTTCTGTCATTCCTTTGTACCTATCCTTTGGCAATGGTATTTTTGTCAGTTTGCATTTTTTTTCCCCTTCTTTTTCCCTTAACATTGAAACATTTCTGATTAGATTTGTATTTTATTGAATTAACTATCTTTCCTTTGAATTATAATAGTCTGTGTTCTGTCTTTTTAACGCTGTCATTCTCAGGAACTGCCAGTTCTCTTGTAGAACAGCCTAGAAGATTAAAAAAATATATATATTTCATATATATAACACACACATAGATTGCTCTCCCACTCATCCCTTCAAATTAACATCTGCCTTTCTGAAAATTGCTGTTCTTATTCTGCTACCATGGTCTGTCCTTTGTCCTGGAATAATGAAGAATATAGTTGTAGGATTGCTTCCATCCAAATTATTTTCTACTTTCTTTTTAGAAAACCAAGGAAGTTATCAGTGGGCTATTATTCTACATTTGATCTTGAGTAGTGTAAAGCACTACTTGAGATTTTAAATAAGGCAGATAATTTGGTGGAGAAATTATACCTCATTACATTTCAAGAATTTATACTGCTTCTAGAAGATCATCCTGGGTTAACTGAAGTCTTTGTTTTTAGTAACTGCAGTTCTTTGCATGCTTCTGTTTCTCAGAAAAACAGACAAACAAACAAACAAAAAACAACAACTGAAGAAAAAAAAAACAATTGTCTTTAAGGTCTTGTTTTTCCAGATTCTCTATTGCAATTTTCTAATTGCAATTAGTCTTCTTTCCACATACCCTTTCTCTAGATTTCCACTATTTCATAAGATAAATAATACCTGCTTTCTAGTAGACTTCTGCCAAATCTTTTAAGTTCCTCTTCACTAAGTCTCGGATAGAACAAGATTGTCTTTTTTTTTTTTTTTTTTTGTATGGAACATGATCTCTTGCCAGTGGTTTTGCTTCAAGAAATATCATCTGTGATATAAAAAATAAAATTTTCATAGTTTTAGCTCAGGTTTTCATATCAAACATCAATGAAGTTGCATATGCATCTTGTAGTATTTGTAAGTCAGTGCTATAACATCTATGCTCAAGGTGAAGGACTAATAAATACACCACCTGTATCCTCACCTCTTTCACTTACTCTAGAAGACTGTCATCACATCAGTCTTATATGAATAACATACATCAGTGTCCACAATAATTAGTAAAGTACCTTAGACTGAAGACTGAATGAGGCATGGCCAAAGAGCAGCATTAGTATTGGCAATATATCTTTAATATCTTTGATTTTGTTCTGGTTAGGCTTCATGCATTGGTTGTCAGACAGGATTAATTCCCTCAGCTGGGGACCTTTAACTATCTCATCCTTCACTTTGTGATGTTGGAATAGTAGCAAAAGTCCTCTCAGTATTAAGACATAGTCTCTCTCATTTGTTTTTTGTGGTCATTGTTTTTCTTTTGGTCTTAGCATCACACAACAGTCCTTAAACTTGAAGGACAGGGAATTTGAATAAGGCTACTGAATAGTTCTTGTGTTTATAAGGTGGCTGTCACCTCCTTTCCTTTCCATGGAGCCAGCTAGTGCTTTATGCACAGTTAGCTTGCTCTCTCTCAGGAACTCCCTGCTGCTGAGATGTTTTGACTAGTAATGGGTCGGAGCCTTTACATCCCACTGACCTTCTGTGATGCCTGAACTGTTCTGCAGCAGAGTTGAAGTCACAGTGCAAACTGTTGCCATTTATAAATATAAATATAGCAAAGAATCATAAAACCATAGAATATCCTTAGTTGGAAGGGACAAGGGTCATCAAGACCAGTATATATTTCTTCCCATGAGGCTGCTAACCTCCTCTTGAAGCAGGTATTTTCTTCCATGGTGGATATCCCTATTTGATGAAATCCTGACAATCCTAGATGTGGGAGCCACTGCATCCTGACCTGGTATTCCATCTTCCCCAGGTACTACACTTAAAATTACATTTCATACTGTGTGCCTATCATCTCTGTGTTTTGTTTTATTTATTTATTTATTTATTTTCTCCTACTGAAAATGCAGATTCCCTTCCTTCCAGGTTGGTTCCCCACATCTCTGTCTGGGTTATATCCCTGTGTTTGGTTGCAGAAAAAGAGCTCTTAGTAGTGCTGAGTTCTTCCATTCTAGACTATTTATGCAAGAAAAACTGTCTTGTGTTTGCGTTTGGCCTGTTGGCAAAACTTTTTTTTTTTTTTTTTGTGAAAAATGATGGCTAGAGATTGGTCTTATACAATGATTATTCAGTGGCTATAGCCACGGATATTTCAAGGAATACTTTTCTTTAAACTTCCTTAAAAAACTATAATTACTATGTTAGAACTTAATCTAAATGTAGGCCATTAGAGGTTAGAGTGGAATTGTTAGCAGGTTTTGTTGTTATTTCTTTCAAGCCATAGTTTCCATGCAGATGAAAAACAAAACAAAAAAATCTGTATTACTTATGTTATGCTGTCATGGCCATGTTTTTGCTTGTGCTGGTGTGTGACTTGAAAAATTCCCATAGTTTTCAGCTGCAATGACAGAATTGGCATTTAAATCCAACAGCTGGTACTGTATGTCTGCACCTGAAGTAAATAACAGTCTTAGTGATGTACTTGTCTGTCCCAATAAACATGTTCATTTGAAGCTGTCATGGAGAGACGCCATGATTTATTACAGCTTGAGTTTCCCTACAGTAGCATAACCAGAGCTATACAGCAGAATGGCTAGACAGAAACTGTGGCTTCTCTTTTTTAACATACTTTTTGTTACTTCATTTTAATGGTAGATCAGAAAATTACTTGTTTTAATAATACTTTGTGGCATCATATAGTTAATATTCTAATCTCTCGGCCTTTTAAAATTCATATGAAAGTTTAGGTAACTGACAGAGGGGAGTCCTGAATCTTTAAGAATGTAACAATAAATATTTATATATATATATATATATTTTCAAGACTGAAGTTATTGGAGATGGAAATCAGCTATATATTTTTCTTAGCCCATGTGTTCCATGACTCTAAAATACAATCAGTTCAGGAGGACCTTTTATACTGAGGCTGTTTTTCAGAATAAGACATCGAGGAAATTCTCCATTTTAAAAACTAAGGTCATAGAGAGTACAAAATAATCAGTCTAAACAAGTCTAGTTTCATTATTCAATGATTTGTCCCTATCCATCTCTTCTTGACAGTTATGATTCAGCTGGATAGTAAAAATTCTCCTGTGAACTGAGGATGTAGCAGAGTGGAAAAATAGAGGAGCAAATGGGAATTGCAGAGGAGTTGCTAAGAATGGTTTTGAAATAGAATAGAGATGATCAGTGAGGAAAGGATAAAATGATCAACAGAACTAGTCAGAGCTGGAGGGAGCAGTGAATTTTCAAAGTGCTTATAGAAAAAGTGCACAAAGAAAAAGCAACTTAACTACTGGCTGAAATATATAATTATGCGGAAGCTAAAGGAGAATCTTTTCTTGAAAAATAAGATACCAAAAGAGAAGTAGAAAATGTGCATAAAGGGTATCTATCGTCAGAGTAAAAACACAACCTGAAATTGTTTTGAACACAATAATTGGCTTCAGACATGGACAAAAAAACTATTTTGATTTTGGCACTTAACTAAGCAATTTTAATAGGCAATTCTATGTCAGCAGTAGACCAACAGGGCAAGTTTTTATTAAACATTTATAGCAATTAAAATTACTGTTCTTTGTTACTGCTGTTTTTCAAATGTTTTAATTAATTCACTATTTTGGAAATTAATTAAGCTTTCTGCTGCTTGTTTTCTTTTCTTCAATACTTATACTTCAATTCTTTTTTTATAATGCATAAAGATTTCTTGGCATTCTGTTGTATAAACAAAAAGTCTCATTATTTTTGTATGACCTGATGCACTGCTTTCCAGAAAAGAGTTTTAATAACAATCTGACTCCCTGAAAATTATGCTCTTTTGTCAGCAGCACAACAGGATCTGAAAAAAAAAAAAAAAAAAAAAGTGATACAGACAGAAATGTACACAGAATTCAAAAAAAAAACCAGCAACAGAAGGGAAAGTTTTTAGAAAGGAAATACGCATTTTTCAAGCTATACTGAAAATAAGTGCAAAAGAAAAATCCTTAATAAAATGGTACTGTTTTGGGTTAGGGGGTTGATGAAAACAGAAGCAGTAGGTAAACTGATAGTCCAGTAGAAATCAAAGAAAAAGGGCTACAGAAGAAAGGCTGTATCTGTGTGGAATCAAAGTGTAGTGATTCATGTTTAGAATTAGCAGGGGCTGACTGCCTTGCTAGAGAGACCTTGTGGTTTCCAAAATGGCCACTCATCTCTGAAATTTTGGCTCAAGTTTTTGAACAGTAAAAGTAGTGTTAAAAAGCACTTTTAATATCTCTACAGAGTAAAAATGTGATAATTCATTTCTCTCTGTTACTGATGTGTAATCTTTCTTTCAGATGTGAAAAGGATAAACTTAAAAGAACAGGTCACCGCTTACAGTGATGAAATTAAAGTCAAAGAAAAAATAGTTATGTAAGCTAGTATACTACCAGGTAAAATATGAAAGTAGAAAGAAGAATGGATAATCAAGATCTGTAAAAGAAAATACTGGAAGTCACCAGGCTATTGAAGTTTCTCTCCAAATATTTTGATTGAACTGATCATTAAGCATTGACTTCTGTTAACTATTCTGAGTCTGTTGTACTGAAAATCAGAAGCAATATCTGAGATAAAATAATGCTTCTGCTAAATGGCAGTCATTTTACTGTACTCTTCTATTTGAGCAGAGTACAATAAGGGTCAATTTCTGAAAGGGGTTGCAAGAAGAAAGAAATAATGTGACATGTATCACAGCTCTAAGTGATGTGTCACAAATGTGACGCACATCTACCGCTTGACAATGATAAGCGGGGAAAAAGAGACACTGTTGGATCATTTTTTTCATACATGAGCCTTGGGAATAAAGAGTGAGAGGGTCACGCTTCACTGCTCCTGTGAAAATTGCACACAAATCGTTCATAGGCTAAAGTGCACTTCTAAAATGACAGTGGAGTTGCAGTACATGGGCTCTGAGTGCAGCAGAGCTGAAGAAGGTACAAATCATATTCTGTTCCTCCTTGGGCATCTGTAAGATCTAGCCTTTAATACCCAGTACCCATTTCAGTCGCAGGCAAAAGTTGCTGCATTCATTTGAACACCAGCACTGACTTAGGGGAGCCCAGAGGTAATATGGAAGCAGTGCTTCACTCCAAGCCAAGCCCCATGTACAAATATGTGCACATATATGCACAAAAGGGGGCAAGTCTCCTTCCTGTCATTATATACCTTCATTTCCCAGGCTTGGGCCTCAGCCCTTCCTACCTGTACTTAGGCTTCCACAAATCTCAGTTCCTCTGAGGCATACCCTAATAATAATCCCATATGAATTCCTGAAATGGAGATTCGGGTAACCTAAGTGTCATTAAATGTTAACAGCTGACAGGTCATATGACATTTCATGTCTTATTTGTATTTTATTGATGATTTTTTTTTCTATGCTTCACACTATTTTTATACAGTTAACTAGTCCAAAAAGCTGAGGGTGGTTTTTTTTTTTTTTTTTTTTTTTTTTTTTCCACAACAGATGTGTGGAGGAAGAGAAAATATATGCTCTTAATAATTTTCAGAGATTACAAAGAACTCCTCCTCTATAAAATAATAAATACACAAATGGACAAAATGTTCCTTATGAACAACAGGAATGCACAAACGAAACTTGCAGCCAATAAAATAATTACATATGCTCAAGAATCATATAAAATTATTTCATTTTATTTCATTATATGAGCAAAGACCTTAGTTATGTGACTTTGTTATTTTCATTTTTGCTCTCCACTAAGCTGCATAGGTTTTTAATGTAAGCAGCTCAAGTGAAATATGACAAAGAATGGTACATCAAGTTATTTTCCTATAATTACATGCAAAATATAAAGTATGACTGAAGGAAGGAGCTGTGATACATGAAAAAATCAATCAAAATTAGAAGTTGTCTCTCTTGTAGTGTTGATCATGATCAATCATGAAGTGCTATATCTATTCACAAATGACTGTCATTTTCCACAACCCTAAAAAAAGGGTTTGTTGCTTTTGTCTTGATTCTAACATATTAAAGAAATATTAATAAGAAAGCTAATTGATCAGACACTAGATTGTTTGACCCATCTGGGATCTAAGATCTCCCTTCCCCCATTCAAGATGTTATGTTTCTGACTAATGTAGCAGATTCCAGCTTTCTATTTGGAAATCTCCCACGTGTTGCTTTAATGTTAAGTGTTGCATATTTTTAGTGTTAAAAAATTCTTCGACAAGAATGTAAATTAATTGGGATTAAAACTAATAACTCTTGGAGGAAAATAAACCAACAACAAACAGTAGTCCTTGCCTCGTTGCTTGGTTCTAAACTCTTATTCCAGTGGTCTTAGTATTTTGTTCTTTGTTTCTTTTATAAGAGTTGTTTCTGTGTACATTGTTAAGAGCTGTTGTGGGTTAACCCGGATGGCAGCTAAACACCACACAGCCGTTCGCTCACCCTCCACCCTCCCTCTCAGAGATGGGGGAGAGAAACAGGAAAGTGAAGCCTGTGGGTTGAGATAAGGACAGTTTATTAAGACAGGAAAATAACAATAATAATAATAATAATAATAATAATAATAATAATGTGTACGAAACAAGTGATGCACAATGCAATCGCTCACCACCCGCTGACTGATGCCCAGCCTATCCCCGAGCAGCCCACTCCCCGCCCCAGCCAGCCACCCGCTATATATTGTTTAGCATGACGTCAGATGGTATGGAATACCCCTTTGGCCAGTTTGGGTCAGCTGTCCTGGGTCTGTCCCCTCCCAGCTCCTGCTGCACCCCTAGCCTGCTCGCTGGCAGGACAGCGAGAAGCTGAAAAGTCCTTGGCTTGGTGTAAGCACTGCTCTGCAACAATTAAAACACTGGTATGTTATCAGCGCTCTTCTCATCCTAATCCAAAACATAGCACCCTACCCGCTACTAGGAGGAAAATTAACTCTGTCCTAACTGAAACCAGGACATATATCCACCCCTTATTCCATACCATTTATGTCATGCTCAGGTTACACTCTTCCCAATACATTCTAATTAATCACCATTTTCATCTATGGTATATAGCAATCATGGTAGTGATGACATACAGTATTAGGTAATAATTAACATACCACAATTCAACTCATGGACTATTCTCACCCAGTATTAAATCCCCTTGAGGTACACACCGGACCTCCCCATTCTTTTGCATTAACCACCAAGTGCATCCAGGGACCTCCCTGAGCAAAAGCAATCCCACGAATGGGTTTGCCTTTTCCTGAGGAAGGAGTAGCCCAGACTGTTTTACCCAACATGTTTCTTACGTGCACTACAGGAACTTTATCCCCTTCTACAGTGCGTAACAGGTTTGATTGGGCAGGTCCAGCTCCGCTGGCAGATCCCCTGGTATTGACTAACCAGGTGGCCTTTGCCAAATGCGTATCCCAGTTTTTGAATGTCCCAGCACCCATTGCTTTCAGTGTAGTCTTTAACAGTCCATTGTATCGTTCAACTTTCCCGGAGGCTGGTGCATGATAGGGGATGTGATACACCCACTCAATACCATGTTCTCTGGCCCACGTGTCTATAAGGTTGTTTCGGAAATGAGTCCCATTGTCTGACTCAATTCTTTCTGGGGTGCCATGTCGCCATAGGACTTGCTTTTCAAGGCCCAGGATAGTGTTCCGGGCGGTGGCATGGGGCACAGGATATGTTTCTAGCCATCCGGTGGTTGCTTCCACCATTGTAAGTACGTGGCGCTTGCCGTTGCGGGTTTGAGGGAGTGTGATGTAATCAATCTGCCAGGCCTCTCCATACTTATATTTCAACCATCGTCCTCCATACCAAAGAAGCTTTGACCGTTTGGCTTGCTTGATTGCAGCACATGTTTCACAATCATGAATAACCTGTGCTATAGTGTCCATGGTCAGGTCCACCCCTCGATCACGAGCCCATCTGTATGTTGCATCTCTACCTTGATGGCTTGAGGTGTCATGGGCCCATCGGGCTATAAATAATTCACCTTTATGTTGCCAGTCCAGGTCCACCTGAGCCACTTCAATCTTAGCAGTCTGATCCACCTGCTGGTTGTTTTGATGTTCTTCAGTAGCCCGATTCTTGGGCACATGAGTATCTACATGGCGTACCTTTACAACCAGGTTCTCTACCCGGGCAGCAGTATCTTGCCACAATGCCGCAGCCCAGATGGGTTTTCCCCTGCACTCCCAGTTGTTCTGCTTCCATTGCTGTAACCACCCCCACAGGGCATTTACTACCATCCATGAATCAGTATAGAGATAGAGAACTGGCCACTTTTCTCGTTCAGCAATATCTAAAGCCAGCTGAATGGCTTTCACTTCTGCAGACTCGATTCACCTTTTCCCTCAGCAGCTTCTGCAACTCATCATGTAGGACTCCATACAGCAGCTTTCCCTATCCGATGCTTTCCCACAATACAACAGGACCCATCAGTGAACAGGGCATATTTCTTCTCATTTTCTGGTAGCTTGTTGTACAGTGGGGCTTCTTCAGCACGGACCACCTCCTCCTCTGATGATATCCCAAAGTATTTGCCTTCTGGCCAGTCCATAATCACTTCCAAGATTCCTGGGCGACTGGGGTTTCCTATTCAAGCCCACTGAGTAATCAGTGCAACCCATTTGCTCCATGTAGCATCAGTTGCATGATGTGTAGAGGGGACCCTTCCTTTGAACATCCAGCCTAGTACCGGCAGTCGGGGTGCCAGGAGGAGCTGCGCTTCAGTACTGACCACTTCCGAAGCAGATTGAACTCCTTCATATGCTGCCAATATCTCCTTTTCGGTTGGAGTAGAGTGGGCCTCAGATCCTCTGTATCCCTGACTCCAAAACCCCAGGGGTCAACCTCGAGTTTCCCCAGGTTCTTTCTGCCAGAGGCTCCAGGTGGGGCCATTCTCCCCAGGGGTGGTATAGAGCACATTCTTTACATCTGGTCCTGTTCGGACTGGCCTGAGGGCTACTGCATGAACTATTT
The DNA here is from genome assembly GCF_040182565.1 of Anser cygnoides. NCBI lineage: Eukaryota > Metazoa > Chordata > Aves > Anseriformes > Anatidae > Anser > Anser cygnoides. The sequence goes on along the minus strand of NC_089873.1, from coordinate 107,616,286 downwards.
CCTGCTTAATTTGTTCAAAGGCTTGTCGTTGCTCAGGGCCCCATTCAAAAGCATTCTTCTTACGGGTTACTTGGTAGAGCGGGTTTACAATCAGACTGTAATTTGGAATATGCATTCTCCAAAACCTCACGACACCTAGGAACGTTTGTGTTTCTTTTTTTGTTAGTTGGCAGAGACATAGCTGTTATTTTGTTGATCACATCCATTGGGATGTGATCAACATCTTGCCATTTTATTCCTAAAATCTGGACCTCTTGTGCAGGTCCTTTAACTTTATTTTGGTTTATGGCAAAACCGGCCTTGAGAAGGATTTGGACTATTTTCTTCCCTTTCTCAAAAACGTCCTCTGCTGTGTCACCCCACACAATGATGTCATCGATGTACTGCAGGTGTTCAGGAGCTTCCCCCTGCTCCAGCGCAGACTGGATCAGTCCATGGCAAATGGTAGGGCTGTGTTTCCACCCCTGGGGCAGCCGATTCCAAGTATATTGGACTCCCCTCCAAGTGAAAGCAAACTGTGGCCTGCACTCTGCTGCTAGAGGGATGGAGAAAAATGCATTAGTGATATCAGTTGTGGCATACCACTTGGCTGCCTTTGATTCCAGTTCATACTGGAGTTCTAGCATGCCCAGCACTGCAGCACTCAGTGGTGCTGTGACTTCGTTCAGGCCACGATAGTCCACTGTTAGTCTCCACTCACCATTAGACTTTCGCACTGGCCATATGGGACTATTAAAAGGTGAATGAGTCTTTCTGATCAATCCTTGGCTCTCCAGTTGACGAATTAGCTTATGGATGGGAATCGGGGAGTCTCGGTTGGTACGATATTGCCGCCAGTGCACAGTCGTGGTAGCAATTAGCACTTATACCAATTTTAGTTTAACACACGCTGGTCAAATCTGTCGTTATCTCAACCCTTCGAGCCCCACATTGGGTGCCAAAAGGACTGTTGTGGTTTAACCCGGACGGCAGCTAAACACCACACAGCTGTTCGCTCACCCGCCCCCCTCCCTCTCTGAGATGGGGGAGAGAAACAGGAAAGTGAAGCCTGTGAGTTGAGATAAAGACAGTTTATTAAGACAGGAAAATAACAATAATAATAATAATAATAATAATAATAATAATAATGATAATGGTATTACTAATAATAATGTGTACGAAACAAGTGATGCACAATGCAATCGCTCACCACCCGCTGACCGATGCCCAGCCTATCCCCGAGCAGCCCGCCCCCCACCCCGGCCAGCCACCCCTATATATTGTTTAGCATGACGTCAGATGGTATGGAATACCCCTTTGGCCAGTTTGGGTCAGCTGTCCTGGGTCTGTCCCCTCCCAGCTCCTGCTGCACGCCTAGCCTGCTCGCTGGCAGGACAGAGCGAGAAGCTGAAAAGTCCTTGGCTTGGTGTAAGCGCTGCTCTGCAACAATTAAAACATTGGCATGCTATCAGCACTCTTCTCATCCTAATCCAAAACATAGCACCCTACCCGCTACTATGAGGAAAATTAACTCTGTCCTAACTGAAACCAGGACAAGAGCTTATGCTCTTTCAGTAAGCAATTACTCGTCAGAGTAGCTCCATTTTGATTAATATGACTAAGAATCAAACATTTCAGACTGTTTCTGAGCAGTCTTACAGAATCCTAACAGTGGATTGCTTTCCTCAACTAAATGCTGCATCTTATTGAAAGATCCCTTTAGTCAGGTGTAGGTAGAATAACAGACAGAACAACTCAGGGTATATAGAAAAAATATAAAGAACTGTAAGTTCTAAGCTGTTCTTTGTGAAACTGTATTTTTCATTCCACTAGTGACCTGTAAATATGATTTTAAATGGACATTTAAAATCCACTCAAACTGATGGAAAGTGTCCAGCAACTCCAGTGGGTTTTACATCAAGCACTACACAACTGAGATATTTTGACCTATCTGCAGAAATTCTAAGAGCATCACTAACTAACATGGCTCCATTAAAAGAAAGGTGATATTTCCTTTCTCTGTTGTGACTAGTTTGGAAGATAGTTAGACAGCATCCAGTTTTGTTAAGCAAATATGTTCTGCTAAATACAGGTTAGCAGGCTTGTGCAAACTAATATTCTCTAATCCTCAGATTTTTTGGTGTACCATCTTTGATACACAAACTGACTGTGGTTCAGAAATGCAAGATGGAAGCAGATCTGGAATCCTCCTAAAAAGCTACGATGTCTGTTAACCCCTTCTAAAATAGAAGAATTTACATACTTTTATTTTTTTCTTGTTAGACTAAATCTACTGCTGAGAAATTAATGGTATAGCAATAGCATAAGGGAAGTCACACATGTAGGCAGTGTGCGATTTTCCTGTGAAAATGGGGACAGTATAAACATTACAGTACAATTCCCTTGTTCAGAGTCTTCCTTAATGTGGGACCCTGCTTTAAAGTGACTAATTTCTCTAATCTTCTGTATCAATGGATATGTTTTATTTATTTATTTATCTATCTATCTATCTATTTATTTATTTTAATCTTTCAGTTCTATTTCCAGGTGTTTTCTGTCTGGGCATTGCCATGGGAAAATAAATAGTTTGTAAGTAAATATATCTGCGTGCTTATCACAGTGAGAATTAGGATGTAAATAAGAGCTATGAAACAAATTAATGCAAACTCCAAGAATGCTGAAACAATCCAGGATACCATGTATATATTTGTTAGTCCCTTGTGTACGTAACTTTTCACTTCCTAGGCATTTCGCTCTTCTGGGAGAAATATGTCAGAGCTAGCAGAGATCTGGAACAGTCTGCTTGGGAAACTTTGCTAAGTATGGCCAGTCCACACTGCTGTTGCAGTTCATTGGCTCTTTCTTAAGGAGACAGGAGTGGAAGACAGGAGAGAACTGTGGTTGTGGTCCTCTCTTTTTGCCAGCAATCCTAAAGCAAGTAGAAGCATGAACTCAGAAGAGTCCCCTGTATTGTCCTCTGTGGAGTCAGTATCCTAGATCTGTAGTCAAAGATTTTTAATCTTTAAATAAAAATAAAAAAAGCCACAGCTTCAGTGTGCTATTAGAAAGCATTGAGGAACAGACATTCTTTGATAGAATCCAAAGGAAACTCAGATTCTTATGTGTCAGCTAGCAAATGTACAACACTTTACAGAATGGGGCCCGTGTAATTAAAAATAAAAATAAAAATTTGCATCTGTCTTCTAAGCAGAGGAAACTCCTTCCTGGACCTGACCTACTGGTAAATTTGTTTATCTCCAGAATGTGAGCAAAGCACACTAAACAAATAATTGAAAGATTTCAGTGTCACTGCTGCACAAAAGTATTTGATTTCTAGCTGCTGTAACTGATAATGCTTCAGAGAAAGGTAAAAGAATATCCCCTACCAATAAAATAATAAAAAAGCTCACAGGTGAAATTTTACAGTGCTTTGCCATCTAGACCTTAACTATAAGTGAGGGAAAGACAAAAGCATAGTGAAATGTGAAACTATTTGCATCTGTTTGCTGAATCTCCACATTCAGGTCTCATTCAGGTCTCATTCAGTCAAATTAAAGCTTCTGTATACTTACTGCGTTTGAAAAGGGTGTTTTTTTTGTGCAACAGAATTATAGATAGAATTACTTTTGTACCAGTGCTAAAAATGAAAAATTATACTGGGGAGGCAAGTCAAATTTTTCTCTGTCATATACCGTGTATCACATTTTTTTCTCTAATAACAACTGAATGGCATTCTGTGAGTTCCTTGAGAAAAAAAAATGTTCTGTGGTTTGATAACTCATCCTGTTGAGCAACTTTAATATTTGTTCATTTTCTTTTTAAAGTTCTTTTTCATTTTTCCTGGTAATTCTTGTACGCTTCTGCATAACTTTCTTCTCAATATTTTCATCTTAGACTTCTTGCTGAATGTTTCCTTGAACATAATGAACCAGGCACCTGGTTAGTTCACTTGATCTTATCATGTGAACGTCCTAAAAAAATTTTTGTACTGTTCTCTCTTTCATATGTCTCTGTAAATATTGGGTAATTAAATCCTCTGAACTAAACGTAGATGTGGTCACTACTCATTTGCAAGTTCAGTCAACTCCCACTGAACATAAGGAATCTTCTTCTTTCATTAACTGGACTTGGCTTAAGTTCATAATGAGGAGTTAGTTCTTACTTCCCTTTTCTATGCAAGAAAACTCCAGTGATATCAGCTTAAAAAGGTTTTATATATACATATAAATTAATTTACAATTAATTTAATTTTGATGATCAACAATTAATTTAACTGGCTGTGCAATAACAGTTCTTGGTTTCTTTCCCTATTTTTTTTCTTATTTGTATGGGGTTCTTTCTCAGCTGGGCATCTGAATTCCACCATAATCTCTGTCTCACTCCCCCTTGTCAAAGGGAAGGGGGAGAAAACGTGATGAAAAGGGCTCAAGGGTTGACATAAGGACAGGGAGATCACTCAACAGTTATCATCATAGGCAAAACAGACTCAGCATAGGCAGATTAATAAAATTTATTACCTATTACTAACAAGCTAAAGCAGTGAGAAACAAGCAAACAAAAAACTAAAAGCACTTTCCCTCCATCCACCTCTTCTATGTCCTCTCCCTGAGTGGCACAGGGGAACAGGGAATAGGGGCTGCAGTAAGTCCCTAACACTTCGTCTCTGCCGCTCTTTCACAGTCACTCTCTGCCCCTGCTCCATGTGGGGTCTGTCCATGGGATGCTGTCCTTCCCAAACTGATCCTGCGGGGGCTGTCCACAGGCAGCAGCTCTTCAAGAACTACTCCCACATGGCTCCGTAACATGGGGTCCATCCATCAGGAGCAAACTGATCCAGCACAGGTCCCCCACGGGTGGCAGCTCCCCCCAGACCCCCTGCTCCTGCGTGGGCTCCTCTCCACAGGCTGCAGCTTCATCCCGGGGCCTGCTCCTGCGGGGGCTCTCCATGGGCTGCAGGCTCCTCCAGGCCACATCCACCTGCTGCACTGGGGTCTCCTCCACAGGCTGCAGTGTGGAGATCTGCTCCATGTGGGACCCATGGGCTGCAGGGGGACAGCCTGCTCCACCGGGGGCCTCTCCACAGCCCACAGGGGAACTTCTGCTTTGGCACCTGGAGCACCTCCTGTCCTCCTTCTGCACTGACCTTGGGGTCTGCGAGGCTGTTTCTCATCCTCTCTCTCCCAGCTGCTGTTGTGCAGCAGTTTTTTTTTTTTTTTTTTTTCCCCTGTATTAAATCTGCTCTCACAGAGGCGCAAATAGCATCACTTACTGTCTTGGCTCTGGGCAGCGGCAGGTCCTTTTGGAGCCTGCTGAAACTGGCCCTTATCTAACATGGGTTAGCTTCTGGATTCTTCTCAGAGTGTCCAACCCTGCAAAGCTCCGGTACCAAAACTTTGCTGAAAGAAAGAAGGAAAGAAAGAAGGAAGGAAGGAAAGAAGGAAAGAAGGAGGGAAGGAAAGAAGGAATGAAGGAAAGGAAGCAGGAAAGCAGGAGGGAAAGAAGGAAGGAAGGAAGGAAGGAAGGAAGGAAGGAAGGAAGGAAGGAAGGAAGGAAGGAAGGAAGGAAGGAAGGAAGGAAGGAAGGAAGGAAGGAAGGAAGGAAGGAAGGAAGGAAGGAAGGAAGGAAGGAAGGAAGGAAGGAAGGAAGGAAGGAAGGAAGGAAGGAAGAGCCATTCTCATATGCCATTGTTCTGGACTACCTTCACAAACAGTAAATACCTGAGCAAGTCATTCTGTGATCTGCAAGAAGGTTTCAGAAAGGGATTGAACTACTGGAGGGATGACCTGTGGATGTTATTGTCTGCCTAGATGGGACAGAGGAAGCTGACCATGGACATACCCAGCTCACTACAACCTTGTCTTGGTGCATGATGGCATCATCGTGAGACTGGGCATTACTCAGATACTGCAGCATGTAGGTTTAGGACTTCGCTGTGGAAGCCAACCTTCAAGTTCATGTTCAAAGCATTTTTCACACACTTGTGCTGTACTCTTCTTCCAGCAGAATAGACCACTGTGTGCCCTGGGGGAGGGGAGCACTGTCTCACATGAGCACTGCTGCATGTGTACTCTGGAGCTGATCAGGTCTGGTCTCCTGTACACACCCAGTTCCTGAAATGTTACTCATCAGTTGCTCCTGGGAAGAATCTGCCAGACAGAGATAATGAGCAGAATTCTTCTCATTTACTGGGCAGGAGAGAGCCTGTCTTCCACAGACCTTTTCATTCCCTGAGTGTGGCAGAGACTGAATGCCAGAAACCCCATATGAAATGCAAGACTCCTCTGCAATTTATTCTTGACATTTTACACCAACCTGTTATATATGCAGTCAATTAGAGTGTTTGGTATTATTCTTCCACTTTCCCTTCTTCTAAAATATATCCTAACCCTAGCTTCATTTTTACACAAAGGCCAAAAACCTCTCTATGCCTTAATGCCTTTTGTGAATCATCAGATATGCTTGTCATGAGCCCTTGATATATGTTGGCAACCCACTAACCTGATGGATTCAAACTCAAATAACATTCACTGAAGAATTCATAACTTGTAATTTCTTTACTTTGGAAGCTCCTTATAAAAGCCCTTTTTATCGTACCTCTTTTCTTTCTCTTTCTCTCAGCTTTTACCCTACCCTGACCTGTAAAAATTCATGTATAATTCATTGAAGATGTTTATTGGTAACCCTTTATTTCATTTTATTTTATAAGTGCTTCTTAGGGATCCTATTCACTTGTGGCCCAGTATTTCTTCTGCAAAATATAATCCTAACCTTAAGTCTGGCCTGACAGACAAACCAAAATTTGAACCTAAGTATAATTTATTAAAGATTTCATTTGATTACTCTCAATTCCTTTGGCCATCATCCCTCATAGATATAGTCTTTCTATGAAAGAAAACTCTCACTGTGTATTTAAACCTAGTTTGACTTAAGATCTGCCTAAGAGTGAAGCATTTCTCCTTGATTTAATCCCTAACTTTAATCTCAGTTTCATAGAGAGGTTAAAGACCTGTGGTAGTCTGAAGCCCATACACTTGTTAGAAATACTATGAAGAGTCCTTGGTTTATAGCTGTTGCGAAATAAATTGTTTGTCTTTGTTTTACCCAGATTATTCTAGTTTTATCGATGATGAGCTGGTGATTGACCAGCCTCTGCATTTTATTTGCTTCACAGGTGCTGCAGACTGTGGCCCATTTTTCTCTCTGGGTACCCTTTATGAATCCCATTTTCCCGTCAGACTTTAATACCATTGCATTTGTTTTGTAAGAGATACTTTAATAAATACAATTATCATTATTATCTCACATTAGCTTACTAGATGAAGTTATATGAAAAGTAGATCAGGGAATCAGAGAGAATTTTCAGGCCCAAAGCCATTTAGTCTCATATATAATTTCAGGACTGTGTCGTACTACACACAGTGGATTACTATCATAGAAAGCTGACTCAAATTTTTAAATTTCATATCACTTACTATAATACTTACAATATTTTGCATTGTATATATATACATATATATATATAAACAAATACCAAAAATATTACTTTATATACTCTGTGTTTATGAAATATTGTTTTCTGTTTCTTCAATATCTGCACTGCCACTAGTAAACCCAATGTAGAGAGAGAGAGAGAGTGCTAATACTGGCTCAGACCTATGAGATTCAGCTGCCCTTAGTTAATTAAGGTTTGGGGAACTGGAATGTGCACAGTGAATCAGTTTGCTTTAATAGTCATGACTGTGTTAATGTCTGCCACCCAACAGTTTCTATTAACATGATGAAAGAAAGAGGGGATAGAGAGAAGTGAGAATGGTGTATGAATCCCCCCCCAAAAAAAAATCATCTTGAAAAAAGAAAGTAGTAGTACTCTGGTTTGTGTGAAAGTGACAATATTTCTAGTTTTGCAGAAGATAGTGACAGGAGCATTATTATTAGTTAGTTTTTTTCCACGATATTTTTCTCTTTTGGGTGAGCTTGAGGGTTACTTTTTTTGTGTGTCAAGCTTTTCTGTGAAGTCTGGGAGGTAATCTCTTGGTGTCATATTACTCCTTAAGTATCTCTAAAGTAAATATACTTATCTTTATAAATATAATAATATGCAACATTGAATGATTGATTGACAACCTTAGACTACAATAAAGCTTAACATTGTGCAGATGTGCACAGCAGGTGAGGACAGTACTTCTTATCTGAAACTGAAAACAACTAGTGCTTTCTTCTGCAGAGTAGGTAACGCAAATCCATGCAGATGTACGATTCTTAAGTCTACTTAATTATTTTATGCAAAGTGCTAGTGGACTGTTACTAGACAAGTTAAGACAATTTGAAACAGTTTATTTATATGTAGCATGAGTGCACTAACAATAAAAAGAATGCTTGCTCTGCATAATTTATTAGGTAATATCACAATGAAATTTATGTTTTATGACTTGAAAACAACTAAGCACCCACTACATCTTGCTAAAGATGACAGTACTTGTCAGTTGTCAGTGAAAAGTAAGACCTTATGCCTCTCTTGGGACAGCTGCAATGTAAATCATAGAACATAAAGAGATGTTTTTCATCAGCTGAGCAACACTTCCACTGATAACGAAAATTGAATGCTTTGTATTTAAAGATTTTTAAGTGTAGAATCTAGATTCAAAATTTCACAGGCAAAGTCCTTTATTGAATCTGCAGAATTTATCCATGGCGGCCAATAATGATAGAGAGTTCCTCAAGCCATCCTTGTGCTGTTTTATTCTTCAGATCTTCATGTGGTGAGTGAGGAAGAAGCAAGCCTGGCTCTGTTCTCCAATCTACTCTTGTTTTACCACAGAAATTATGATGCCTTGTCTCAGGAGAGCTGAATAGGTGAAATAATTCACAGTGTGGCAGCTGCACTTACAAGTGTTTCCATTCTACCAACATTGTTTTTTGCAAGTCACTGAAATGCCATTACATAGTAATTACTTTTGACCCCTTCCTATCCGAGCTTGACAGAAACTAGTGGCCTAGTCTTGTAAAGCTTAATCTCTGATTACTCTTCTTTCTTGACACTTTTAGTCTCTCTTTCATTGCATTCAATTATAATGTCTACCACTCTTTGCATACACATGGTATTATCATGTGTTTGAAACGCTCATAAAGATTCTTGGAAGTAGTATTAAGAAAAAGGGAAAGAAAGATATTTGAGATTTACTTCCATTAGTTCTGATGTGAATAAACAATGATTAAGCCGTTTTTAAGCAACTTTCTCAATGTAGTTTATACTGGTTTTGTATAGTGCACAAAACTTTCTTCCTGATTCTTTTTCTCAGAGTAGCATTTATAGGGGATCACGTGCAACCATTTTTACATAACACAACACCAAAATGTAGAACTTTGATGAAAAATAAAGGTGATTAATAAAAATAATGAGAAATCTAGCACAAAAAAAAAAAATAGCAAGCTCAGGCTGTTGCATGACTATGTTTGACTCAGAGAGTTATTCATTGTTTGGTTTGATCTTGGATCTTGGCTGGTTGCTAGATGCCCACCCAGCTACTCTCTCACTCCCCCTCCTCAACAGGATGAAGGGAGAAAATGGAAAATATTATGAGTCAAAATAAAACAGCATACCATCACAGTAAAAACAGACTTGAGAAGATTAATTTACTGCCAATTAAAATGGGTTTGGACAGTGAAAAACAGACAAATTAAAAGAACATCTTTCTTTCCACTACTCCCACCTCAACTGTTTATTTCCAGCCCATGTGTCCTGGTTTTGGCTAGGATAAAGTTAACTTTCCTCCTAGTAGCTGGTATGGTGCTGAGTTTTTGATTTAGGATGAGAATAATGCTGATAACGCAGTGATGTTTTAGTTGTTGCTGAACTGTGCTTTTTCTAAACCAAGGACTTTTCAGCTTCTCACACTGCCCTGCCAGTGGGCAGGCTGGGGATGAAGCAGGAGCTGGGAGGGGACAGATCCAGGACAGCTGACCCGAACTGGCCAAAGGGGTATTCCATACCATCTGACGTCATGCTGAGCAATTAACATGGGGGGCCTGGATTTGGCTCGGGGATAGGCTGGGCATCAGTCAGTGGGTGGTGACCAATTGCATTGTGCATCACTTTTTTTGTACACATTATTAGTACCAGTACTATTATCATTATTATTATTATTTTCCTTTATTTTCTGTTCTAATAAACTGTTTTTATCTCAACCCACAAGCTTTCATTTTTTTTCCAATTGTCTCCCCCACCCCAGAGAGGGAGAGAGGAGTGTGAGCGAATGGCTGTGTAGTGCTTAGCTACTGTCTGGGTTAAACTACAACACCATGGCTGTTCCTTCCTCTGGTGTTCCTTCATTCTCACACTTTTTTTGGCTCTCGTGGGCCCTCTCCATGGGTTGCAGTCCTTCAGAATAAACCTCCTTCAACATGGGGTCTCCATGGACTGCAGTTTCTTCAAGAACCTCTCTACAGGTTGTATTTCCCTCAAGAAATACCTACCTGTTCCACTGTGATCCTACCCATGGGCTGCAAGAAGATACGTTTTCCAATGGGCTCTCTATGGGCTGAAGGGGAATATTGGCTCAGAAACCTGGGTGACCTCATTCCCACTCTCCCCTTGCTGTCTGTGCAGGGCTGTTCTTCACACCACTCCCCTCACTGCCCCCTGCCGTGCAGTGTTTGCCCTCCCTTCCCCAGGCTGCCCCCGAGTTGAGGCACTGCATTTTGGCTGCAGGGCCTGGCTGTGCCCTGCAGTGGGGCTGTTGGGGCCTGGCTGGGGCCAGCACAGGGCAACCACAGCATCACCTCTTGCAGCAGCTCTGCCGTGCCCCTAATGCCAGAACATTGACACCTATGCCCAATAGAGCCATCTAAAAAGTTAGGGTATCTCTGTGTACATTGCCCACTTTGCCAGACTGTGTGAGCCATCTCTATTGATAGCATGACTTCACTGTCACGTGTCTGAGAAAACAGAATTATGGACTTGAAGTTTCTCTTATGGGATTTCTTTCAAAAATATTTTTTTGTATGATTGCTCTTGTGCTGTTTTACCTGAAAGTTGTCTACATGTGATCAGTTTAAGTGAAATAAGTATTTGAGTAGTAACGGGTGAGGGGAGCTAAACTGACATAGGCTCAATTTTGAAATGGTAATCTATCTTCGGTATGATAGAACAACCGATATTTTTATTCTGATGTAGCAATTTGGATGTAGCAATAACATTTGACAAATAGACTGATTTTCAGAAAACTTTAGGGACTACAATAATGCATTTATTTGCCTTTAACAATCAGATTGGTCATTCAACCTGACAGAAATGGGCATATAATCAGAGCTAGACCATCAAACTTCAATAATCACCAATCTCAAAAAAAAAAAAAACAACCACACACACAAAAAAAAAAACACTTATGGATGACTTTATTCACTTGAAGGTGCGTTGTCTGATGTACCCATTAAAGTTGTACTACTTCGGCAGACAATCAGTGGAAAATTTTGTGATTAACATTTTCTCTGATAAGTCACTCACACAGACTGATAAATTGCTTACAACCACGTACTGATATTCCATTGCTGTTTTCTCTTACAAATGTTACTTTCCCACTGTTTGCCATATGTTTCTTTTCCTTGCTCAAAATAACGTAGAACTGTATGAAGAGGGTTTGTTGTTATTATTGTTGTTGTTTTAATTCTCTTTCCACTTGCATATCCCTTTTTACCTTTGAAGGTATTAATATGTATATATATATTTTTCATTAAATGATTTTTGGAATATTCTGAAATATAGTCATTATTAACTTGCTATGTTTATGACTAGTTGTTCTAGGTCACACATTGCTTGAAGCAGACCTCTATTAACATGTAAATTGCAATTTTACACCAGTAGCCTCTTTAAAGTCAAAGGGGAAATAAAGTTTTTAGATTAGAGTTAGACAGTTAGCATACCAAAAGGGATAAAAAATCAAACAGAGTGTTTTTATATCACTATGAGTTTGCATGAAGATTGTAAATGGATTTCTTTATCCTCAGTAGGATACTACATTTAAAAATTATAAAGTTCTTCCAGGTGATAATGCTTTCTATAATACTTATTTTTCTATTTTTTTCTGGCCATTGTTTTGCCTTTCTGTTCTTCATAAAGTATGTGTTTGGGAGGACTGAGTCACCAGTTTGAGGCCTTTGTTGTCAAGAAAGTTGTGTCATGCAATCACAATGTAATGTTATGTAATCAAAAACATGGCTTTATGAATTTGATTTAAATCTTTTGTTCATACAGTGGACATCCTCACTCTAATTTCTGGTCTATTGAATTGAGATCTTACTGACATTCATGGTTGTGTCAACATAATCCCTTAACTTTACCTGTCTATTTTAATCAGTGTTACAGGGGTTTATGATTTTTATTCAGAGAATGTAATCACCTACTTTTTCAGCCTTTGCTTTATTAGCCAACATTTGACAAGTTTTTCTGGTTACAGTGGGTAGGATGACAACTCTCCTTGCTATCTGAACTCTGCTCTTGCATTTTTGAACACTGCGACAAGTTGAGCCTGGTGTAATATAAACATCTCACCACATATATCTCTCTTGATGATCTTACAGATTATTTTTAAACACTGCTCTCATGTTGTTAATCCATATTCAGCATCATTCCTTTACTCAATAAAAACTTCCATGCGAAATAACACCAAGGAACTATTTTAATTACTGGACACTATGGGTGGGCATTGTCAGCTGAGGAAATTTGTATAGCTGCTTCCAAGAAAAATCAGTTTGGAATCACAGCGGCTGAGCATCTGGTCATCTGCCTTAAAGATGCTGTACCATCCCAGGATTAACATCTCTGGAAACAAAGATGTCAAGACTGTCTGAGCTCTGTTCCCAACGGCTTTCTATCTATGTTTACACATAAATATATATAAGGCTTTACAGAGTTTGTGTTGAGTCTTGTAAACCCCAGAGCACATAGAATTGTGAGGTTTTCATGTAGGTAATTACATTACTTTTTAGACAAATGGGAAGAAGAAGAGAAACCAAGGTGGAAGTAAACTAGACTCATTGTTGTGGTACTGGCAAAAAAATCCAGGAGTTTATTGCTGTCCTCATTGTTTTCACATTACAAAAGAAAAAAAAATAGTGAAAGGAAAAGCAGTTAGTTCATGCATTCAGAAGTTATTAGATAAAGTTTTGATGGAATTCATCCAGCTCTGTAGAAATTGTTTTCTGAGATACACAAATAACAGGTAAGCTAATTAACTTCTCCTACAGCATTTCTCTGTTAAGATATACTTAATTAGTATATAGTGATAATAGATTTGTATTCATAAATAATTTTATTCCGTTTTTTTTTTTTTTTTTTTAATATATATGCAGAATTGTGGTGATTTAGCCCCAGCAGGCTACTAAATGCCACACTCCTGTGCAGTGGAATAGGGGAGAGAATGAGAAAAAAGGTAAAACTCATAGGTTAAGGTAAAGACAGTTTAATAGGACAGAAAATAAGGGGAAATATAATAATAGCTATAATATTTACAAAACAAGTGATGTACAGAACAAATCTGACCACCCACTGACCAACCAGTGCCCAATTTCTTCCCCCCCCCCCCCCCCCCCCCCCACCATCTCTTTCAGTTTTTATTGTTCAGCATGACATCACATGGTATGGAATATTTGGGTCAGCTGTCCTGGTTCTGTCCCCTCCCAGCTTCTTGGGCACCCCCAGTCTTCTTGCTGGCAGGACTGTGTGAGAAGCTGAAAAGTCCTTGGCTCTGCAACAACTACGCTGCTCTGCAACAACTAAAATATCTGTGTGTTATCAGAATTACTTTTTCTCCTAAATCCAAAACACGGCAACAGCCACTACAAAGAAAATTAACTCTATCTCAGCCAAAACCAGGACAAGAATTCAACTCTAAAAGACAGAGAAAAAATATAAATCTTGTTTTCAGTGTAAATTGCATCCAAATAAGGTAGTCTTTCTTAAGTCAGTCTTAAAAATAACTGAATTACGAATTTTATTTATTTCTTTATTTTTGAGCCAGTTGCTGCTTAATGAATTGACTATTAACCACATTAATTTAAAATCAGGCTCTTAAAAAGCTTATGTCTGGATTCTTAAATTGTTACTGCGTTGTGGTTTAACCCAGCCGGCAGCTAAACACTACACAGCCGTTCGCTCACCCGCCCCCCTCCCTCTCTGAGATGGGGAAGAGAAACGGGAAAGTGAAGCCTGTGAGTTGAGATAAAGACAGTTTATTAAGACAGGAAAATAACAATAACAATAATAATAATAATAATAATAATGGTATTACTAATAATAATGTGTACGAAACGAGTGATGCACAATGCAACTGCTCACCACCCGCTGACCGATGCCCAGCCTATCCCCGAGCAGCCCGCCCCCCACCCCGGCCAGCCACCCCTATATTGTTTAGCATGACGTCAGATGGTATGGAATACCCCTTTGGCCAGTTTGGGTCAGCTGTCCTGGGTCTGTCCCCTCCCAGCTCCTGCTGCACCCCTAGCCTGCTCGCTGGCAGGACAGAGCGAGAAGCTGAAAAGTCCTTGGCTTGGTGTAAGCGCTGCTCTGCAACAATTAAAACATTGGCATGTTATCAGCACTCTTCTCATCCTAATCCAAAACATAGAACCCTACCCGCTACTAGGAGGAAAATTAACTCTGTCCTAACTGAAACCAGGACATACTGTAATCCTACTGACCAAATAATAACTCAGAAGTTCAGAAAAATAGATAAATAAGTAGCATACCTAAGAAGTCACTTTGATTGCAGATTTTGTGTTGCCTGGAAAAAAAAATCATAAAAGAGATGTATTTCTGACAATCTCTGTTTTGTAATCTCAAACTAATTACAACCTGATTAAATGTTTAAAATGTGTAATAGGATTATTGTCTATGAGCTTCTGGAAACTAACTCTTGCTTTCTTCTGAAACAAGATGGGAGAAGTTATTTTTGAGTACGATCTTACAATGATTCAGAAATTGCTTTGTGTTTAACTAATAAGTTTTTTTTTCTCTGAACAGTTTTATAGTATTTTTCATCAATATTTCTCAACAGTTCATAAAATATTACGTGTATAATTGTGTCCAAATTTGAGCTTGAGAACTAGGCACTTCTGTTAGGCACTTACACTTCACAAGTTACTCAAAATCGTATTGTAAATTTTTCCATAACTGGTTGTGAGATCCATTTCCTCAATCTGTCTCCTGTTGCTAGTCTAATTTTGATGAGACCAGCTAAATTGTGGTAAAGTGACTATCTAATGAACTAGATGCTTGCTTTTTAGTAATTAGGTCCCCTTAGGTCTTCTATTACTTTTCAAAATTAATAATCGCTTTGATTGATATCTTAAGAGCAGTCATAATAAATTTAAATAAATGTATCACTTTTTAAACAAGACTGAGTAACTAATATTTTTAACTCTTCAGCTTAACTGTCTTTGATGGTATTAAATGTAAACAAAGAATAAGATAAAAATACAGTCTTTATGGAATGTGGGTGATATTTGTGGCTATATCAAGGAGTTAGAAGAAATAGTTCTAAGTTGCACAAAAAGGTGACTAAGTCAGAACTCTGGATATCAGATTTAGGGAGTTGCTTTGTTTCCTGTGTACAGTATTTTTTAATAACATATGTTGACAATGGTACAGGCTAGCAAAATATTTTTAGTTATGTTGTACTTGGAATGTAAATGCCTTGAGAATGAGATGTGTAGTAATACAACTGGATCAATCTCTTTAAGGAACACGATACACTTTATTTTACTTCCATCTCTGTTGAGGAGATGATAGAATTTGAACATCATTACTAGAAGAAAATAACAATATGGAAGATATGCAATTGGACTTGTCAAATACAAACATAGACTTACAGTCCCATGAAAATACCTCATGATGAGCATGTTTTTTTATATTGATGTTGCTAATATAGTATTAGCCATACTTTTTGTCCATTTTTATATTAATGAAGTGGAAGATCAAAATTCATTAAGACCATGTCTCTTTATCCAGATGTCACAATCCAGTTCAGCCTCCTTCACTGAAAGGATATTTCTATGTGTATTCGTGCTAACAAATGAATTTCACGTGCTCCTGGGTAGTGCCCATGGTTACTGGTAGTTAAGGTATTCCCACAAGATCCTGTGGGTGGTTCAGATGACAAAACGTACAAATTCAGGAGAATTCTCATAACCTCCCATCAAATGCACAGAGCAAGCTAGCTGTGGCAGCCTTAATTTTCTAGCTTTCACCATCCTCATTTTTTGAAAGGATACACCTTTTCAAAAGAGACTTGTCAGTATCAAATCAATTGTCTTGATACCCAAATCACTTGGCTATTATTACTTTTGGATAGTAGTTTTAAAATATATTTACAGCTTGAATCTACAATTTCAAAAGAGACTGATGCATTTCCATATTTAAAAATCAGTCCTAAACCAGATAGATCATTAGATTATTTTTTTCTTGTAAATTCTGCAGAATTTCTATATACAAAAAAATGAACATTACAAACCATATTACTGAGCTACTGACTAAAAGCAGATTATGTGTATTAAAAATATCTTGTTCTTGAGTATTCTGTATTGAATTCCAGACAGGGACATCTCAAAGATTAATATTGGAATGCTGTAGAAGATGTCATTATACCCACAATGGTTTATTTATTTATTTATTCTCCAAATAATCTTGCTCTTATAAATAAAGACCTCAGCTCTTACAAGAAAATGGATTGTTCCAAAAAACAAATAGAAGATTTCATTCTAACTATGGATTTTATCATCTCTCGGAATAAAAGATTTTGGTTTGTAAACATTAATAAAAATCATGAGTACTATTACATTAACTTCATTTTCTTCTCTCCATATCCAAACCTGGCAATTGTGTTAGACTCAGAGAGATCCCAGCTGTCATGTAAATTTTTCTTGCTCAACTACATTAAACAACAAATGCAGTAAAAATACCACTGTGCATTATCAATCGTAACCAAAACAAATACTTTAAAACTCTTGAAAATGTATCAGTGATTGAAGAACTAGGAAAAAAATATTTCTTTGTTATTTTACTGGCAATAGTTACATAGTAATACATAGGGTAATTCTACTATGGTTTTGACTTTCAGATTTATAAAATTAGTCTTTCACTTTATTTTCTGTACTTTGAAGCACTAATATTAAATGTTTTTTAATAGAAGTTAACTGTACTTCTTTACAGAAGTGTAAATTTTTCAGATAGCTCAATCTGAGAAAAGCTGATCTACAGTAGTTTAATTCTTTGATATGAGTTTTTTGACATGTTTTTTATTCCTCAGGAAATGGGTGGGAACAGGTATTCAGAAAACAGTGGAACTTTTGCTGTCAGAAATATTGACAGTTTCATAAAATGAATGTGTCAGTACTTTGATGCCTACACAGGAATACATGTGTTCCTATTCTGATTCACACTTGAATATGAAATATGCCATAAATTAAGTTCAGATCTAAATCTAAACATTATTTTCTTTGCCATATTTGTCATTAGGTTGTCCTAAAACTCTCTTGAATATAAGTAGTTGAGATTGTCACCTCTGATTTTCTTATGAACTGAAGGGATAACAAAATTGCAGTCAGTCAGTGGAAACCTGTATGATATGTGTCTACCTTATTCGCAGCTAGATGTATTCAGCCTTTTGCTATTTCAGAAAACTCTCAAGTATCATGGTCATGAGGAAATCCCTTGCATCAGCTATTTTAAGAAGTTATCTTTCTTAGCCAGACACTCTGCTCATCCAGACTGCACAGACTACATGTTTTAGTCTTGATACAATGGCTACTACAAGGACTTCTTTTTGTGCACTTTAATGTCACTTGTACATTTATTAGTACCATATTATTGTCGACAAAATCTATAATGAATTGTTTGTGGAAATACTGATTACTTTTAAACATATGTCATGTTGTGTTCTTAGGAGATATAATTATAAGACCTTGTAGTTAAGCTTGGAACTGACAAGATTTAAGAGCTCTTTTTGAAGTTCTAGGGGACTTCTGTCAGTGGACCTATAATAATGTAAATAGTGCCAAATAGATCATTCACCTTAGCAGTTCAGTAAGTAGCTAGCAAAATGTCAAAATGAAATCCTGCAGATTTCATTTTTCTATAGAATTGCAGATAAAGCTTTGAAGCTGTAAAGTCATTATGTAGAAGGTAAATATAAAAATCAGCACACTGTGTATTAAATTCTAAAATTTGCCAATGAGTACTGTAATTTTAGACTGTCCAATATTTCAAGTTGAGTGTAACTACTTTATTTGTTGGATTGAATTAGACATGGATCTGGAGCTAGAGCTTGAATTAGAGCTCTTTCTGAATGCATGTGGCTGGGAAAAAAAAAGAAAAAAAAAGTCTATGTTTGCTGCAAACCCATCTCTAAAGAAATTCTATGCTAGTTCCACTGCACAAGAATATCATGGTAAGTGTCAGACCATCTGGTATACATATATTAAAAAATATAAAATACATTAAGAATGTTTTTAGGAGTCTAAGAGAAAGAGTGCCAATGACATTCAAATAAATTTTTTGACTATAACATTTCCTTCTCTTTTTTGAACTTGCATGTAACTTAATCTTTATTATTATTTGTTTACGTTATTTGCAATAGAAAAAAAAAGTCAAAAATAACATCAACTAAGTATGACCCTCATGTTTCTTCAAGGTTTTGCTTTTCTTTCACCCTCCAAAGCCTAGAAATGGAAAAGCTTCTAGAAATGGAAGCTGATTGTATTCTAAATTGATCCTTATCTGTCAGATGCTTTAGTTAATCAGTGCCAATCATTAACACTCTTGTCTTCTGATGCTGTACTACTCGAATGCTCAGATTTTGCATTTTGACAACTCAGGTGTGTAGTAGTTAGACTGTATGTTCTATTCTGAAAGTGACCTTGAATCTTCAGTGTATAGCAAGAATCAGCCTCAGTAAGTTAAAATATCTGCTTTTTTTTTTTTTTTTTTTTTTTTTCCTGAAATGATATATTTAGGGTTATCAGTATTCACTTCTGTTCTATGGGGCCAAACCCTTGTTGGGCCAAGCAAGACTAGGTGATATATTGCTATTATGAATTGGAGATCAATGAAACTCCATTAGAGGTTTTGTGATAAATCAGTGTTTATTTAATAATTCAAGTTGTAATTGCCTTTCTTCAAGATATCAAGAGAGTTAAGGAGTGTACTAGAATGTTGGGGGAGGAAAGAAAGAATTTATTAGAAAAAACAGATTTCTTTCAAATGATTAATCTTTCTAAAGCTGCAAGTTCCAGCCAACTCATAATGCAGCTACCAGCAACAATATGAGTTCCACAAAGAATGATCTGTGAAAGATAAAACATTCTACAGTGATTTTACAAAGGGAGATTTCTGCTTGTTATGTATAAAAATGAAATATTCTCTTCTGTTTTAATAAAAAAGAAATCATCTGTCTTTTTTTGTATGCTAAACATCTTTTTCTCCGTGCTCATTCAAACTCATATTAAACAGTACAGCAGGCTCACTTTATTACACAAATAAGTATATATAACTCTGTTCTAAATCCTGTCAGATGAAAATAGCTATATTCTAAATAACTAATATATTGCATTTAAATGCCAATATAAATGTTTAGGAGCCAATGTTAACTGATAACCTATCCTGCTGATTAAATTACATGTATATTAGGTGCTTAAAATTTGGTAACATTACTGTGAAAATTATCCTCATATGAGTACTAAGTTGTCTCAGGTTATTTAATGAGTAATGACTATGCCTTGGACTTAGAATGCGCATTCTTCAGTCCTTCATTGATTATAAATTAATACATACAGACCTTTTTAGAAAATAACCTTTTTCTCTTTAGGTAGCAGATCAGTTTCAACACTTCTTAAGAGGATACAGTGAATTGCATCTGGAACATTATTCCAGGTGGTATTTTTTATTTGATTTAGTGTTTGGGAACTGAATGCACAAAAATGTGTATTCCAAAGGCCAGATAAGATCGACTAACCAAGTCTATTCATAGTGACATGCCTCAGGCTTTCAAAGCATGGAGAGATTAATCTTGGATATGTTATCATTATAAAAATTCATGAGAAATCATTTAGATCTGTTCCAAAGCAGGTTGTTCCAGATGAGTTCTTCACTGTATGATTTATGTTTTTCAACTGTTCAATCTGCCCCTTTTCTTCTTTTATGTAGTTTACATCTTGCCCTTGAGATGTTGTGATTTAACATGCAGCATTTACTGTATAATATTAAGGTTGCTCTGTACTATGCATAAGTCATTAGCTAAGGCTTAATCATCCTGAAAGACTGTTTACTTCAGATCAGAGCAAGAAATAAAAAACTAAATAGGCCCAGTATTGATTTTTTATGATAATGATGATATGATATTTGAATATGATAATGAAATTTGATATTCTGTTTTAATGATATTTGAAATTTACCTCAGCTTTAAATTTCCATGTTAGGAAGAATGGACACTTTTATATACTTTTATACATAACATAGTATAAAGTATATACTATTAAATTAAAACTACTTTTTTGTGTGTGTGTTTTGTACTTGTTACTTTTACACTTACTGGGGTTTGATCTTCAATTCAGAATTCAACAGTTGCTAAACTTGCCTTCAGGAAACATTTAACATATTTACCCTTAAACAAACCCACAAACATAATAAAATTGAAGTAAGATTGTATAAGATGTCTGTCTTTATTGAATACTAAAAGAGTTACACAGAAAAAGGTTGTAGTCTTCCATAAGGTATATTGTAGAGTTCCTTCTTTATTTTAGATTTAGGAAGTTTTTAACACTACTGACATTTTTTTCCCCCTCTGGAAACCCAGCTTCTATTATGATGATCAAATACATTTACAGGTGTTAGTGGTTATTCTACATAAACAATGCAATGTTTACCTGCCTGAATCTGACTTGAAGTGACTTTGTGAACTTCATATTCTTTCTTAAAGATAAGCACATTGGGAAAACGCTTAGCATTAAATGTGAATTCGCTGTTATCCCTAAAATAAAAAATAAGTTTATTGTTTGAATGGCCTACTCATGACTGTGACCAAAACTCTTGCCAAAATGTCAGTTATGCAGTTCTCAGCTAGAAAGTGATCTCCGTTGGAATCCTACAATGAAAAAAAAAAACCAAAACATTTTCAGCACTGCACATGTTCCAAACCCAAATTTTACCCTAAAAATTACTGGATTTGGTAAGATACATGTTCAGCCATAGATGTCTATACAAAAACATCAGACTTGCAATGAAAAATCTAGAAAATCTTCATGATATATATTACTTCCTTCAGCTCTAATATCTGTGTTTTTCTGTATTCCTGTAGTTTAAAAATTATGCCTTCAAATTTAAAACAATTAGTTTGGCAAAAATGTGTTATTACTAAAATGAATAAACCCAGCTAAGTTATTTGAACAATTTTATACTTAAAAAATAAGCATTTAAAATATATAAAAATCAACATTTATGGAACATGCATTGAATAATTCCACAATATACTAAGTTTATGAACTAAATCAGTTTAATTGGTATGGATTTCATTGTAAGTCTACATACTTTTGCTGTTAACGAAACATAATGATTAGCAAAGTATTTCCCAGTTTTCTGAATGTGAGCCAAAAATTTCAATGAGAGTCAAAAAACAGGACTCTCTGGACTTCAGCACATCTATACTGAATGCTTTATAGGGAGTTTAAGCATGCAGGGATTATGTGTGTCAGGTTAATTTTGGAGTGTGAAGCGGTATGTGGTACATTAGGAGCTGTTAAGATTGAAGATAACTTTGAGCAACTCCCTTGACATTTCAAGAATAAATAAGAGTCAATAGAATGTGCTAGGATTTGGTATGTGTTTTTAAAACCTCAGTTTGAAAACTCCTCAATAAAATGATATATTTTCAGGTAAAAATGACTTTGAGTATCGCTGAACCTTTTCTGAGATTTTGTTTTTCTCCTATTATGAGACACCTCAGTTGTATGTTCACAAGTACCCACAGCCTGGGAAAAAAAAAAAAAAAAGAAAAACGGAAAGGGGGGGGGATGGGACTAGAGTTCAACATAAGCATTTTTTTGTGTTAATCTTCACTGACTAGAAAGCCCAGAAAATTGGGGATTCAAGGACAAGATGAACCTGGAAATTGGGGTTCAAGGACAGGATGAACTAACTGCCAGTAGTAAAAGAAGATTCTGTCAGGAATATGCTGAGAAATCCCAAAGCAAGTGTGTTTTGTTAAAGCATGCTTTGATAATTTCCTTCCCTATGGAAATTACTGAAGCTTTGGGTGAAGTTAGGCCAGTAGTTGTTGCCTACCTTGACTTTAACAAAGTTTCTGATATTGTCTTCTACAGTACCCTTGAATCCAAGATGGAACAACAGAGTCAAGATGAGTGGAAAAAACTGACTGAATCACTATTGTCAAAGGGTAGATAGATATGTTGACATGGAAGAGCAGACAGAAGTCAATACCTCATTTATTTATTTGTTTATTTATTTGGATTACAGCACACTGGAGAAGCAATTCATACTGCTTCAGGAGGACAGGGCTGGGTTCCTTTCTGTTAAGAGGGACCTGGACAGTCTGGAGGAATAGCCCAACAAGAAACATGTAAAATTCGGCAAGGAAAGATAATGTCCTGCACTAGGGAAGGGGAAAACTTTGGTGGTGATTTCAGGCTGGTTCTTGACTGGGTGGGGAGCAGCTTTGTGACAAACGCCCTAAGGATGGTCAGCTGAGCAGGAATCAGTAGTCCAGGGATGAAGGCTGAAAGCATCTTCATCAGCAGGCATGTGGTCTGTGGATTGAGGGAAGTGATTATTCCCCTTTACTCCCCTTGTACTAGCTCTTTGGTTTGCAGTTCTGCATCAGGAATTATACTCTTAAGAATGCACAAGAATGACTTGAGCTAGCTTTTTCTGTACGTGAAAGGCTGTAGGTGAAAGGCTCTTTCTACCTCTATGCGTTTTTACCACTATCATCAGTAACTAGAGAATAGCTGTTTTAGTAATAATATATTTCACCAAAGAAAATGTAAAATCTATCAAGATATGTATTAAGATAATTGCAATGTCTTAGTGTCATCTGACACTACAGAGATTTGTGCACTATTATCACCAGTCACTCTCCATACACTGTCCCTCAGGGGTTGGTCTTGGGACCGGTGCTCTTCAACATCTTTATCAACAACATAGACGACAGAATCGAGTGCAACCTCAGCAAGTTTGCAGGTGACACCAAGCTGAGCAATGCAGTCGATACAATAGAGGGAAGGGGTGTGATCCAGAGGGACCTGAACAGGCTGGAGAAGTGGGCCCATGAAAACCTAATGAGGTTCAACAAGGCCAAGGGCAAGGTGTTACACTTGGGCTGGGGCAATCCCAGATATTTATATAGACTGGGAGAAGAAGAACTTGAGAGAAGCCCTGCGGAGAAGGACTTGGGGCTCCTGCTGGACAAGAAGCTGGACATGAGCCAGCAGTGCATGCTTACTGCCCGGAAGGCCAACTATCTCCTGGGCTGCATTAAAAAAGGGGTGGCCAGCAGGGAGAGGGAGATGATTGTCCCCCTCTACTCTGCTCTTGTGAGACCCCACCTGGAATACGGCATGCAGGCCTGGGGCCCCCAGCACAAGAAGGATGTGGAGCTCTTTTAATGGGTCCAGAGGAGGGCCACTAAGATGATCAGAGGGCTGGAGTACCTCTCCTGTGTAGAAAGGTTGAGGGAACTGGGCTTGTTTACCTTGGAAAAGAGAAGGCTCCAGGGAGACCTCATTGTGGCCTTCCAGTACTTGAAGGGAGCGTATAAACACGAGGGGGAACGCCTGTTTACATGTGTTGATAGTGATAGGACAAGGGGGAATGGTTTTAAACTAAGACAAGGGAGATTTAGTTTAGAAATTAGGAGAAAGGTTTTCACTCAGAGGATGGTGAGGCAGTGGAAGAGGTTGCCCGGAGAGGTTGTGGATGCCCCATCCCTGGAGGCATTCAAGGCCAGGCTGGATGCGCCTCTGGGCAGCCTGCTCTAGTGGTTGGCAACCCAGAGCAGGGGGTCGAAACTAGATGATCTTTAAGGTCCTTTTCAACCCACGCCATTCTATGATTCTATGATTCTATGATTCTATGATATATC
Source organism: Anser cygnoides (assembly GCF_040182565.1). Classification (NCBI taxonomy): domain Eukaryota; kingdom Metazoa; phylum Chordata; class Aves; order Anseriformes; family Anatidae; genus Anser; species Anser cygnoides. The sequence continues at coordinate 107,592,164 of NC_089873.1, read as the reverse complement.
CCCCATAGCAAAACTCTGCAATATTTTCCTGTATTTATAAATTATTTTCATTGTACATCATCTGTCTTTGTTTCCAAATTCCCAATATTTCTTCAAGTGATTTTTTTTTTTTTCACTGAAATCCTCTCACTAGGTGTTTGAAAGTAAATTACGGTCTGTGTTTTCATGGCTCTTTATCATTCTCTCCATGGCTTGAATCTTTGGATATGTTTTCTTTTTTCTTTCTTTTTTTTTTTTCTTTTCTTTGTTTTTACCCCATAGTTGTTTATACTTTGTCTAACTTCTGCCAAATCCATCTGACATTGGTTCCGTGTCATTCATGCATCATGGGGCTATGCCTATTATTAGGTTAAAATGTCAGAAACCACATGGAATAAAAACATCAGTACTGCTTTCCATTACAATGAGACTGAAAAAGTGATTGGTCCTGACATGGCCTCAGGACACATGACCTCAGTGAATCACGGTCCATCAGAAAAGCCAGTATGCAGACAAGCCAATATCTGATCTTCTCATTATCATATAATACAATATATACCGTATTCCATTTAATTACACTAGCTGCTTTACTGGGATGCCTCCCAGGGATATCTGCTGACTTCATCCAGTGAATAGCAGTGGCTGAGGCTTAACTGGAATACTATTATCACAAATTTCTTGATCCCTTTTTATTTTTAATGGCTACCACTATGACTAATATCACCTGATTAAACACTGCTTAATTAGGTGTTAAAAATTATGATGTTTTTATATCTGATGCAATAGGTGCCAACTAGTAATGGTAAGGAAAACCATCAACAAGCAAAGACCTCGCAGCTAGTGGGAAAAACCTGTTCTCACACTATTTTAATTACAGCAGTTCTCTCCTTGAAATTTAAAGTTCTGTATAGGTGTTGGATTTGACAGTATCAAAGATTAGTAAGTGAGGGTTCAGATTCATGTTCTGAGCCAACAGAAACAGTGTACAGGAAGCACCAGTTATTTTTAGTTCCTGTGTATATGTGGAAGAGAAGCCAAGATAACTAAGAACTTGCAATGTATTTCAGATTGACCAGAATGGTAGTAGTCAGATTCAAAGAAGGGCAGTTTGGATGAGATATTTACGTTACTCCTAAGGAAGTAGCTGTTAGTTACTGTGTGTTACCAAGACAGTACTTACTCTGCTATCCTGTTCTGGTCCCTCTCTGGTCCCTGGGGATAACCTTTGAGTTGTAACTCAGTAATTGTATCTATATGTTTTCTGATTTCTTGGATAAATAAGAAAATACATATTGATGATTAATGTGTAAATCTTGTCTTACAGAATACCTTTAGAAGCTGAAAGTACTAACGGTAAGAGAAATATTTCAGTTACATTTTTGTTGTATTGGTTTTCACAGAAGATCTCTGTATAAATCCACCCTGCCAGGAGAATGGTTAGTCTATTATTGTAACGAGCTAGAGCAGTCTCAATGATGTGGTGGTATGTGGTGTGTACAACTTTTGGAGTTGCCAGATTCTGATTAATTTGTCCACGTATGTATTTACGTATATAGTAGTCACTGTTCACTGTTGTGGGGGTGTACTACAGGTCACACTGTTGTGGGGGTGTACTATAGGTCACCAGATCAGGAGGAGGAGGTCGATGAGGCCTTCTACAAGCAGCTGGTAGTAGCCTCACGATCATGGGTGCTGGTTCTCATGGGGGACTTCAATTATCTAGACATCTGTTGAGTAAGCAACTCGGCCAGGCATGCGCAGTCAAAACAGTTCCTATGATGCACTGAGGACAATTTTCTGACGCAGGTGGTGGAGGAGCCGACGAGGCAGGGGGTGCTTCTGGACCTTGCCCTTACCAACAGGGATGGGCTTGTTAGGGATGTGAAGGCTGGGGGCAGCTTGGGATGCAGCGACCATGAAATGGTGGAGTTCAAGATGGAACTTGGTGGAAGAAATAAGGCTAGAAGCAGGATTGCTACCCTGGACTTTCGGAGAGCTGACTTTGACCTCTTCCGGGACCTGCTTGGGAGTATCTCATGGGCTAGGTTGCTAGAAGGCAAGAGTGCTTGTGAGAGCTGGGCTACATTTAAACAACACTTCTTCCAAGCTCAGGATCGGTGCATCCCTAAGAATAGGAAACTGGGGAAGGGGGGTGGGAAACCTGCGTGGATGAGCAAGGAGCTCATCGATAAGATCAAAAGGAAGAGGAAGGCCTATGAAATGTGGAAAAGGGGCCTGTTCTCTTGGGAGGAGTATAGAAGTGTTGTCAGGGCCTGCAGGGACGTGACAAGGAAGGCTAAAGCCCACCTAGAGATGAGGCTTGCAAAAGAGATAAAAGATAATAAGGGTTTTTTTAAGTAGGTAAACAGTAAAAGGAAGACTAGGGATAATGTGGGTCCCTTGCTGAATGAGGGGGGTGTCCTGGTAAAAGGAGACGCCGAGAAGGCGGAGATACTGAATGCTTTCTTTGCTTCAGTCTTTGCTTCAAGGACTCCCCCCCGGGACTCCTCGACCCTTGCAGGAGGACAAAGGGTCTGGGAAATGGACTGCTCCCCCCTGGTTGACGAGAGAGTGGTTCAGAAGCGTCTGAGTGGGCTCAAGGCACACAAATCCATGGGCCCCAATGGGATGCATCCATGTGTGCTAAGGGAGTTGGCAGAGGTGATCGCTGAACCACTCTCTATCATCTTTGAAAGGTCCTGGAGAACAGGAGAGGTGCCTGAAGACTGGAGGATAGCCAATGTCACTCCGGTTTTCAAGAAGGGCAAGAAGGAGTATCCGGGAAACTACAGACCAGTTAGTCTCACCTCTGTCCCTGGAAAGGTGTTGGAACAGCTTGTTCTGGATGCCATCTCCAAGCAATTGGAAGAGAAGAATGTTATGAGGAGTAGTCAGCATGGATTCACCAAGGGGAAGTCGTGCTCGACCAACCTCATTGCCTTCTATGATGGCATCACCAGCTGGGTAGATGCGGGCAGAGCAGTGGATGTCATCTACCTTGACTTTAGCAAGGCTTTCGATACTGTCTCCCATAACATCCTGATAGAAAAGATGAGAAAGTGTGGGATACAGGAGTGGACAGTAAGGTGGGTTGAGAACTGGCTGACTGGCCGAGCTCAGAGGGTGGTGATCGGTGCAGAGTCCAGCTGGAGACCTGTGACTAGCAGCGTTCCCCAGGGGTCGGTGCTGGGTCCGCTCTTGTTCAACATCTTCATCGACGACCTTGATGAGGGAATAGTGTCTGCCCTCAGCAAGTATGCCGATGACACAAAGCTGAGAGGAGTGGCCGACATGCCAGAAGGCTGTGCTGTCATTCAGCGAGACCTGGACCGTCTGGAGAGATGGGCAGGGAGAAACCAAATGAGGTTTAATAAGAGCAAGTGTAGAGTCCTGCACCTGGGAAGGAACAACCAGATGTATCAGTACAGGCTGGGGGACGACCTGCTGGAGAGGAGCTCTGAGGAGAAGGACCTGGGGGTCTTGGTGGACGACAGGTTGACCATGAGCCAGCAGTGTGCCCTCGTGGCCAAGAGGGCCAATGGGATCCTGGTGTGCATTAAAAGGAGCGTGGCCAGCAGGTCAAGGGAGGTGATCCTCCCCCTCTACTCTGACCTGGTCAGGCCTCACCTGGAGTACTGTGTCCAGTTCTGGGCTCCCCGCTACAAAAAAAGACAGGGATCTCCTGGAAAGAGTCCAGTGGAGGGCCACAAAGATGATACGGGGCCTGGAGCATCTTCCCTATGAGGAAAGGCTGAGAGACTTGTGTCTGTTCGGCCTGGGGAAAAGAAAACTGAGAGGGGATCTTATTAGTGTTTACAAATACCTTAAGTGTGGGAGACAGAGGGATTTGGCCAACCTCTTTTCAGTGGTCTGTAGGGACAGGACAAGGGGTAATGGCCAAAAGACAGAGCACAGGAAGTTCCGCACCAACATGCGAAAGAACTTCTTCATGGTGAGGGTGATGGAGCACTGGAACAGGCTGCCCAGGGAGGTTGTAGAGTCTCCTTCTCTGGAGATATTCAAGGCCAGTCTGGACGCCTACATGGGCAGCCTGCTCTAAGGAACTTGCTTTGGCAGGGGGGTTGGACCCAATGATCTTTCGAGGTCCCTTCCAACCCCTTCAATTCTGTGATTCTGTGATTCTGTGATAGTAGTCACATATGTGCACACATGATCATTTTAAAGAGTTCGGATAGACAACATCTTATGAAGCATTCATGCAACATTTATGGTGAAGTCAAAAACATTTGATGCTACTTTGAATCAAACTTCTTTGTCTGGTGTTGTCTTTGAAGTACCTAAATACGTTATGGAACGTAGTTTTAGCTCTGTGGAACATGTGCTTTTTCAATCCACTTCGTGTTTTTAGTAGACGTTAATAAACAGCAACTCCTGTGAAATTTGTATTGAGCTTTTCTAATTTATTGTGTTCTAATAATGTAAGAACTAAAGAAAAGTCTGAACTTCCTGGAATTCATCTGAAAATGTATTATAAAATAACTTGGGTATTGCCTTTTATTCTTTCTTCTGCCTTTTTGAAACTTGTAAAATAAGGCTGCATTGATCAGGTAAATCCTGATGACTATTTATAAATTTTGCAAGTATATATCTGTATATTCCTAACTTTATTCTTTTGATGACAAGTAAATAGATGAGCAAAAGGATTCCTAGACCTGGTTAATAAATAATAATAGTTTTAATAAAACCCAATTATAGTTTATCACAAGCAAAATTTTCTGTGTAAAACAACAGGTTTAGGAGATATTATTTTGATCTTTCAGCAGAACCTGAAAAAGGAAGCATTTTAAAATTATTATTTTGAAGATGAGGAAGCTATTAAGACAATATTTGCAGCACTTTGTTGTAATGATAAAGTTCATACTTATGTATTTCAAGAAGGCTTTATATGAATGGAAGATGAATATAAATTTAGGGATTACACTGTTTTCTCTTTTCATGAAAAAGAACTTTGATGCTGTAATCTGAAGTAAAAAGAAGTGACTCTCTAAAATACTGGGTTCATTATTTTCTTGGAATTGATGTAACAGACAATCTGACCTCCGATCTCTGTGCACCGTGACCTGTGTTGCATCATGAGCTGGAACTGAGAATTTTATTTGGTAATAGAATAAAAAGAAAATATATATAAAAAAATCCTTTTACAACTATATAAAAGGCATATGTGTGTACATCTTTCTAAGTGAGCTTTGAAAAGAGAGAGACATTTACTCAAGCACCTCAGGCCTGGAAAGTTTCTGGGGAAAAAAAAAAAAAAAGAAAAAGTGAATTATGCGAATAAATGAGGTATAACACTATAACACTACAGGCTGTATCTCAGACTAGCCTTAGATTATAACTATATAAAGCATAGAGTTAAGGTATATTGACAAAGGAGGAGCTTTAACATTTTAATTTGCCAGAATAAGTGTAAATGCAATGTCTTGACTGAGAGTCAAAGAAGAGGTGAATGGCTAAATACTGATGTTTTCAATCTGTTTGTACTTTACTGGTACCCTGAAGGACCTTTGACAATTACTGTTACATTTTTTTTCATGACTACCGAGAGAATGTTCTTGTGAAATTTTTCTCTCTTTCTATTTAAAGACTTTCAGCTTTCTACATACAAAAATAAATAAATAAATAAATAAAAATAACAAAGCAAAAAAAAAATCATAGACTACTGCTTCATGACAAAAATATTATTTTATGGAATCTGGGACCTCTTTTTGATTGAGTAGTTGAATATTACCATGAGCAACACAAACAGTTATGATGAGATCTTTTATACTGCATGTTTAGTTTTATTTTCTCTTTGGACCAGTACATTGGTATGTTCCTATAGTTACCTCAAGAAAGTAACTATAGCAAATTTACCTCAAGAAGGTAACTAAAGCAAATGACTAGAGAAGTGAGAAAGCATCAGAAATCCCATCTGCCAAGATAGAAGCCACCCAATCAGCTGTGAAACTCAGCCCACAGCAGTTGCTGTGACACTGAATGAATGTTTTTTTTTAGAAGTTTAAGTTTAATAAGTTTTTTTTTGGGGGGGGAGTGGGGTTGGAATGGCTCCAGGTGCTGTTACTATCGCTGTATTCTCAGAGGCTAACTGAAGAAAACAAATTTTTGAAAGGAGGAGCAAGCACTCTCACCTATTGTTCTACAAGAACTATCATGGAAAGTGTAAACTATTTTTTGTTGGCTGTTAACTTTATTATTATTTATTTATATATTTTTTTGCTGTTAAGTAAACTATATTTCAGTTATGTAAATGATATTTCAATTAAAAAGAAAAAAAGAAAAAAAAAGAAAGAAAAGAGTAATCCCAGTGATTTCTATCATTTTAAGGCTGTAAAAATACCATGCTTAATTTTCTGTAGTTGCCCCAGTGGTATCACATCTCCAGTTGGTTTGATAAATGCTCAGTCTCTGTAGCTGTTAAAATGGTATTTCAAAGAAACTGTGTGAAGCACCATGTCAGTGCTCTGAGATGTAGGGATATCTAATATCCAGTACTGGAAAACTGCCGCTCCAGACGATCTGCAATTTGTTCCAAACTCAATAAAAATTTGCTGAACTGGTGATAACCAAAATTCAGAATTCCGGTCCTTGAGATGGTCTTTTTTACCATGAAACTCTGTTTAACTAGAAAAATATATATATATATATCTTTCCAGATCTACTTGAAGCCAGTTCAACAAATCCTTATAATAATCAGCATCTTTAGTTTGCTTATTTTGCTAAACTTAAGTATGGTAATCCAAATACTCCTTAAGTACATCTGCATCAAGAGCACAGACACACTTAAATGATGAATCTCAGCTAAACAAAAGTTGCTTTTTTTGATATGATTTTTTTCTCTGGATTGATCTTGATATAATTGCTGTATATACCAGAGCTTTAAACCTACTTAAAAGTATGTTAAGATAAAATTAGTAGCTTCTACAGTGCAAATGTATTTGCATTTATTTAAAAAACACATTTTAATAGGGATTATTTACCTTTCTACTAAGCCTACTTTTTTTTTTTTTTTTTTTTAGACAAAATATTCAGACCAATGCAGGGCCAAATTTAATCACTGGCAGAAATACGGATTTCCAAAAACTGCATGTCCAATTCTTTCATAACAAAAAATTAAACCTTATATTATCATTGTAATACATAGCAAATGCCATAAAAACTAGTTTTTTGAAAGCTAATAATGTTTTATTTATCTATCCATGTCTGTCTATTGACTAAAGTTTTGTTCCTTCTATAAAAATTATCCTTGCCAACAGTGGCGTTTTTTTTTGTTTTTGTTGTTTGTTTGCTTGTTTGTTTGTTTTCTCTTCTTTTCTTTTTTAATTTCAGTGTTTCTATACTGATGGATTTTTCTTAAAAAATTTCCTGGAAAGTCATTATAGCAAGAGATTCAAATAAAAAGAGAAAAAAAAAAAAAAGGAGAGAGAGAGAGAGAGAGAAAATATTTAGGATAGAAAAACATCATAATGTTGTGCTTGGAAGTGGAAGATCAAGTATTGTTAGTTGGGATGCTTTCCTAATTAAGTAGAATCTTTCTTTTTCAGCTTCTTACTGAACAGTTAAAATTCATGACTGAATAGGTGTAGGCCAGAATATTCGCTGTTAGTTTCCAGTGCCTTTCGATCTTTTCTTTCACTTCTGATGGTTTTGTGAAGATTCGTTATACCCAAGTTCTTATGCAGGCTTGACAAAATTGATCTTTCAGTGAAAAATAATTCGAGCTTATATTGCCTGAAATTAATTCAAACTATATCTATGCAACTGTAATAAAAATAATTGAAACCATAATGGATAATAATAATAATAATAAAGACATATTAAATGTTAAAAGCTAGCTTTGGTATAAACTGAGGATTTACGGCACAGAAATACATAATATTTTAATATGAATTTGTAAAATAAATATTTGATGTAGATGTAGTTTCATATTGGTAGCATCCAATGAATACACATATTAGAATAAATAGCACATTATAGATGTATTCTGCTTTTTAATGTCATGAGAGTTCCATTTTAAAATACAATAACCCAAAGGTCAGCCACAGAGTATAATTATATTAGTAGCAATTGCACCAAATGATTAACTCAAATTTGCTAGTTTTTAAAGCTTGTCTTAATGTCAAGCATAGTGCTGGAGAACCAGTAATACTAATTGAATTATGGTTCTAAAGTAATTAGAATTTCAAAATAAACAACATTATTTTGTGTATGTATGACTGTGTTGCTGGAGATGGTAAGCACTACTTCATTAATTAATAAAGAACCCATATGTTCTGTTTTTAGTGGTGCTGGAGGCTGAAGTATTTTGTTTATCAAGGCATAAATCTTTCATAATGGTTTACCTCTGCAAGCACATAAAGGATATGAATCATTTTTGTGACTTCCTTCATCCATAAGATCTTTTTAAAATTATAATTTAATATCAGCATTTGTATATTACGTCTAGCACAAAATGTGAATGGAAAGCAGATTAAACTATTTTAGCAAATCGAGTCATTGCTCATAATATTTGAGCTTTATCCTGAATATATTAAAATGTTGAGGTGTTCTGGTTTTGGCTGGGATAGAGTTAATTTTCTTCCCAGTAGCTGATATGGTGCAGTGTTTTTGATTTGTAATGGGAATATATTGTTGATAACACACTGATGTTTTAGGTGTTGGAGAGCAGTTCTTACACAGAGCCAAGGACTTTTCTACTTCTCACACTAGGACACAGTTAGGACAGGTTATGCAGGCTGGCCAAAGGGATGTCCCACACCACATGAGGCTCTGTTCAGCAATAAAAGATAGAGGAAAGAAGGAGGAACTGGAGGGTCATTTGGTGTGATGGTGTTTGTCTTCCCAAGTAACCACTACTGAACCCTGCTTTCCTGGAAACCTTTGACCATCCACTTGCTGATGGGAAGTAGTGAATTAATTCCTTTACTTCGTTTTGCACACACAGCTTTTGCTTTACTTAGTAAATTGTTTTTATCTCAATCCACAAGCTATTAAAGTTTTACCTTTCCAATTCTTCATCCCACTAAGGGGAAGTGAGCAAGTACCTGTGTGGGGGCTCCATCGCCTACCAGCGTTAATCCACTGCATGAGGTCAAGTCATCAGTCAACAGTTTCAACTGGAGAAAAACTAGACAAAACTACTGACTAATGAACTCTCCCTCTTCATATTATTTTTGCTGTCATTTAAATCTGTATGTATCTGTAAATCTAGATTAAAACTTTGATTACGATTTTTTTAGACATCTACTGGCTCCTGATAAATGATTATGTACTCTTTCCTGATTAGTGTCTTTTATCTTCAAATAAATCTTAAACCCTAATGCACACACACAGGTCTACTCATTCCTGATCTAATCCTAATTAATAAGTTATTAACCTTTTGTCACACTTCTGTTTCCTGAAACCACATCATTCTTGTTAGTGGCAGGATAGTCCAGTTATTGTGCTTTAAATCACAATTACTTTAAAACTTTTGGACATTTTTAGAGCAATTATTTTCTGGATTCACTAAATTTTTGAAGAATTTTGCTCTAAATAGTGGGCTTTTTTGTAAAGAGGAGCAAACTTGTATCTCTTCACACTAAACTAACTGGGATATGTTAAAAAAATAACATGAATGTCCCATTCCTTTGTATGATGTAAACTCTCGTCCATTCATTTCTTGTTGTTAACTAATCTTTTATTGCATTTTTTGAAAGAAGGATATGTGTAAATCATTCACCGCAGATTTTCATAAAAATAACTTGAGATCCTTGCCAGCTTTGAATCAAATTACGGTTTGGTAGCATCAGACATGTGGGTAACATTGGGTTCTCGATTTGTTCCCAAGTACTATAGGCATCCTGCTTATGAAGAATCATGTACTAATAAATGTGTTTTTAATACAAAATTCTCAAGACTGCCCTTTGATACTCGATATATTAGCAGAGGAAGAACAGGACTATAAACAGCATATATTATTCACTGCTGTGTGTGTTTTGTTGTTGTTTGTGGTTTTTGTTTGTTTGTTTGTTTTTGTTATTTTTGGCAGGCTTTCAGTAATGAGAAAAATATTATAGCTGCAAGATACATATGGGCATTTGCCATTCACTTTATTGTAATTATTAGATTATTATTAGGCAATGCCTTTATCACTGTACGGAAATCGTGCTGAATACCAACATAACCCTTGGTTGAATTATTGCAGGCTCCAGCTATACTGAATATCTCTTTCATCTGTCTATAATTACTATATATCTTTGGACAAATTGAGTTGCTTATATTCTACTTGTTGTATGCTCTCTTTGTGCATGTGGCATGATTTTATGAGCAGTAGTATTTATGCATTATTTATTTATTTACTTACATGAGAAACCTCATGTTCATAAGATGTTTCAGATAAACTTTTCCAGTCGGAATTAATAAATACTCAAACTGGAAAGTGACTTTTTTTTAAAACCCAATTCAATATTTTCATTTTTTAAGACCTTAAGAAACATCTTTACACAGCTGTGTCTCTAAATTAAGATAATGGCTTCCTTCAGATGCAGTTTTTGTAGCCTAGGAAGCCAAAGCCACAACAGTTCAAGCAGTTAAAGTCTTGATAAATCAGATGTCACCAGTTTTATTTCTTTTCTATCATTTTCCAAAGTCTATTTATTCCTTCTAATATACCAACGTATATTTTGTGCAAGACTTTTTTTTTTTCCCTTTAATTCCTCAAGTCTTTCTAGAAAAAAGTCTGACTGCCTTAAGTCTCTATGGTGTTTTCTTCCTAATTTTACAATTTGCCTCTTGTTAATCCCAGTAAAGATCATAATATTCAAGATAATTGCATGCCAAATATTTCCTGTAGACACCTGGCCTATATATATATATATATTTTTTTTTTTCCTGCCAGATGGTTGTGATAATGAAAAAACAAAAAAAAAAAAAAAAAAAAAAACATTCACACACACACACACACAAAAAAAAAAAACAAACACTGGGATGTTGCAATAAATATTTGGGTATAATGCTAATAAACTATTTTGTTCATCTTTCTTGACATGCAGCTACAAAGAATCACCTCTGAGACATATTAGCCAGTTTTTCAAGGTTTTTATAGCAGTCTCTGGAAATAAGAGTCATCTTGAATTTCTCTGAAGTCAAATTTCACAGTTTATGCATTAAAAAATAGTAACAATAAAACCTCTCTTTCTATACTTTGCCCATTGCTGCATGCAGACTATTAATGTAAAAGAAACTTCTCTCTCTCTAAAAGACTTTGGTGAAAAATTACCTTTCAGACCAAGCTTTGCAACTTTTTTTCTTACTTTGTATGGAAATTATTGTGAAATTACTACTGAAGCTGATTTTGTTACTTCTACATACTTCTGTAAATAGGAGTTGCATGCATCAAAGAGGCTTGACATCAAACTAGTTGAGCTCAGTAAAAAATAACTAATCTTGGTGCAACAAATAATATATTCCCTGATGTGATTGAAATGGCTTGTGAACACTGCTGTGGTAAAACACACTACTCTTGCAAGTATATCTTTAAAGCACAACAATCTGATGCATTTTATAGTTTTAAAATTGTCATAATAAAGTGATGGCCCATCCCTGTGCATTGTTATGCTTCCAAAGGCAGAGGTTCCTGTACCATGTCAGAACTCTGGGCATGGATGTTTCCCCCAACAGTGCTATCATCTTCACTATTGCTTTCTAACTTATGTGGTTGGCATCACTAGTCACATCACCCCAGGCCAATCTCTGTCTTTCTCGATATCTAAAGCCAGTTAGTGGTTATTAACTGGGGTACTATCACCTCCTGGTTGTCTGTCATTCCCCAAATGTGTCACAAGGATGAGAAACTGTTAATAGTTCAGCTGTGCTTCTTTCCTATGTGCACCTAACCCCACAGAAGAGTAGCTGTAGGCCAGAGCTAATGGGTAAACCGTCCCCAAAACAGTAATCTGTGTTTGGTTTGTTTTCTTGGTACATAATAGCATCACCTACTAAATTAAAGCTGTGCATATATGAAAGTCTCACGTGTCTGAGACACATTTCACCCCAGGATGAGATAAGACCTGTTTTCTTTATGAGGCTATTCATTTCACAAGGTCACTCTTAAAGTAACACAGGTAATTTTAGGTACAAAGACACAGAGTTTCAGCCTTTGAATTTTATACAGAGATTACGTTCTGTCTGACACTCACTTGAAAATGTGTCAGGGTAGAGAAGTGTATATAAAAGAAAAAAATTCCATTATACACTACCTGTTCTGAGCTACCCATCTAGCAGAGGTGAGAAGTTTTAAACCTGGATGCTTAATACAGGTTTATGGCTTCACATTCCTGCATCATTTCTAAAGTGGCTGGGGTAGTCTAGTCAGTAAAGCCAACGTATTTATATACATAAACCTCCAAATATCCTAGAATTGTCCTATGTTATATTTTATAATTATATTTATATTTATATTTATATAATTTATATTTATATTTATATTTATGTTCACATTTATGTTTACATTTTTATTTTTATTTTTATTTTTATTTTTATTTAAATACCTGTCACCATATTGATAAACATTCTTTGGAACCACTTTGATGGCAAGGGTAAGAACAGGAGTTGGCCTGTTGACCTCAACACTTGTTTCCAACCAATTTAAAAAATAAACAAAACCAAACAAAAAAGACTCCTGCCAGTAGGCTAATAATTCCCTGAAAAGACATGTCAGAGGGAATGTGAGTAAACCATAAACTTTGCAGAGACCCCTACTGCTCTGCCATGTTGTAGTTCTCATGGCTGCACGTAGGCTGCATGCCTACTTCCAGGTACAAGGGCTCCTATCTGAACCTGGAAGGCATCAGACCTTTTAGTCCTACTTTCTTAGCACCAATTATCTCTGACATATTAATCAGTTTTATTCTCAGTAGCATACTTTCAGTTCACCAAGGTTTGGGCATAAAAATGAATGTATACAATTTCAAACTTACCCATTTTTCACTCATTTGAGGTTTTTGTTCCAATATTCTTCTGCCTTTGTAAATATGTGATCCTCCCTCACCTTTTTTTTTTTTTTGCCAGTTCCCCAATCCACTCATTCTTTCTTCCCCTTGTTGATAATTTTGATCCTGCACAGTTCTCTCTATCTCTTGTCTGCTGTTTAAACAAAACTTCTTTCTTCTCATTCAGACAGATTCTGCCTTCTACCCACCTCAGTAATCTTCATTTTTATTATGACTCCCTTGTCTTTCACACCTTCTCCTCTTTCCCATACTTTGGGAAAGTATCCATAGGTTTGTTGTTCCACTCACTTCGTGACTCTACCTTTGTCACTCTTTTCATCCTTCTCCCATAGTACTCTGTTTTCCCCCATTCTTTTTGTTTCTTCCCGGATGTTTATCATCATCTTTTAAAAGATCACTAAATCTTATGCACATACTTTTCTTTTCTGTCCCTACCTTTTGCAGTGCAGAGAAGAAAAGAAAAGAAAAGAAAAGAAAAGAAAAGAAAAGAAAAGAAAAGAAAAGAAAAGAAAAGAAAAGAAAAGAAAAGAAAAGAAAAGAAAAGAAAAGAAAAGAAAAGAAAAGAAAAAAAGAAAAGAAAAGAAAAGAAAAAAGTAATAGCAACAGAAGGTGATATTTAAGTCTGGAGAACAGAAACGTTTGTGAGTTTGTGAGAGGAGGTTTCCAATGGTGTAAACTGAAATGTCACACACTGAAAATGTCATATAGATGTCCTTATTTCAGAAGGTGTACTACCATCTATTTTCTACTCTGTTGCTTATCCAGACTGATAAATTGATATTCATGAATCATTGCGTAATTAGAATTAACCTATAATATACCTTTTTTCAGTTTTCAGTGTGATTTTTCTACCATATCTGAATACAAATAGATATGCAAATATTTTGTTTCATTTTCTTTTTTGTGCTGTAATGAAAAAAGAAGGAAACAATACTCTGTTTTCTAAGTATTATACTATTCATAGAATCATAGAATCATAGAATCATAGAATATCCCGAGTTGGAAGGGACCCATAAGGATCATCAAGTCCAACTCCTGGCACCGCACACGTCTGCCCAAAAGTTTAGACCATGTGACTAAGTGCACAGTCCAATCGCTTCTTAAATTCAGACAGGCTTGGTGCAGTGACTACTTCACTGGGGAGCCTGTTCCAGTGTGCGACCACCCTCTTGGTGAACAACCTCTTCCTGATGTCCAGCCTAAACTTCCCCTGCCTCAGCTTAACACCGTTCCTGCAGGTCCTGTCACTAGTGATAACAGAGAATAGGTCACCTGCCTCTCCACTCCCCCTCGCGAGGAAGTTGTATACTGCGATGAGGTCTCCCCTCAGCCTCCTCTTCTCCAGGCTGAACAGGCCCAGTGGCCTCAGCCGCTCCTCATATGTCTTCTTCTCTAGGCCCTTCACCATCTTCATTGCCCTCCTCTGGACACTCTCCAACAGTTTAATGTCCTTCTTGTACTGTGGTGCCCAGAACTGCACACAGTACTCGAGGTGAAGCCGCACCAGCGCAGAGTAGAACAGGACAATCACTTCCCTCATCTGACTAGCAATGCAGTGCTTGATGCATCCCAGGATACGGTTGGCCTTCCTGGCTGCCAGGGCACACAGCTGGCTCATATTCAACTTGTTGTCAACCACAACCCCCAGATCCCTCTCTGTGGGGCTGTTCCCCAGCGTCTCATTGCCCAGTCTGTACGTATAGCCAGGATTGCCCCGTCTTGCTTTTGTTAAACTTCATGGGGTTGGTGATCGCCCAGATCTCCAATCTGTCCAGATCTCTCTGCAAGACCTTTCCGCCCTCATCCGAGTCCACAACTCCTCCAAGTTTAGTGTCGTCGGCAAATTTGCTCAGAACACCTTCTAGTCCTACATCCAAATCATTTATAAAGACATTGAAGAGGACTGGCCCTAAAATGGAGCCTTGAGGGACCCCACTAGTGGCCATCCGCCAGCCAGATGTGGCCCCATTTACCACAACCCTTTGAGCCCTGCCCGTCAGCCAATTGCTCACCCATCGTATGATGTTTTTGTTTAGCTGTATGCTGGACATTTTGTCCAGTAGGATCCTATGGGAAACCGTGTCAAAAGCCTTGCTGAAGTCCAAAAAGATCACATCAGCTGGTTTCCCTTGACCGACTAGATGGGTGATCTTATCATAAAAGGAAATCAAATTTGTTAGGCAGGACCTACCCCTCATGAACCCATGTTGGCTGGGACCAATGACTGCATTGTCCCCCAGGTGCGCTTCAATAACTTCAAGGATCATCCTCTCCATAATTTTACCAGGCACTGATGTGAGACTGACAGGCCTGTAATTGCTAGGGTCTTCTTTCTTACCCTTCGTGAAAACTGGGACAACATTTGCCAGCTTCCAGTCCAATGACACCTCTCCAGATTCCCAAGATCATTAAAAAATAAATGAGAGAGGTCCCGCGATAACGTCTGCCAGCTCTTTAAGCACCCTGGGATGAATCCCATCGGGACCCATGGACTTGTATGGATCCAGGTGGAGCAGCAAATCCTGCACACGTTCAGGGTCGGTTGGGAGTTTATCATTCCCACCGTCATGGTCCTCCAGCTCAGGGTACCCTGGGTCTCGAAGCCCATCATCAGCATTGAAGACAGAGGCGAAGAAGGCATTAAACGTCTCTGCTTTGCCTATGTCATTGTCTGTGAGGAGACCTTCCCCGTCAAGTATCGGACCTATGTTTTCTTTAGTTCTCCTTTTTCTGTTCACATATCTAAAAAAAACTTTTTTATTGTCTCCCACAGACATGGCCAGCTTCAACTCTAGTTGGGCTTTGGCCACACAAATTTTCTCCCTACAAACACAAACAGCATCCCTATATTCCTTCATCGTCGCCTGACCCTCCTTCCAGCAGCTGTACACTTTCTTTTTTCACCTAAGCTCCAGTAGAAGATCCCTGGTCAGCCAGGCCGGCCTTCTGCCCTGCTTGCCTGCCTTCTGATATTTTGGAATCACCTGATCTTGAGCTTTTAGGAGGCAGTGCTTAAAGATGGACCAGCGCTGATGGACACCAATGCCTTCAAAAGCAGTTTCCCAGGGGACCTTGCTGACTAGTTCCCTGAGCAGCCTGAAGACTGCTTTCCCCATATCCAAGGCTGAAGTTTTGGTGGCTGTTTTCCTTCTGTCACCATAAATTCTAAACTCAACCACTTCGTGGTCACTATGACCCAGACGGCTGCCAATTGCCACGTCTCCCATAAGACCCTCTCTGTTCTCCAGCAACAGATCTAGGAGGGCGCCTTTCCTAGTTGGCTCCCTTACCACCTGCACCAAGAAGTTATCATCTAGGTGCTTTATGAACCTCCTGGACTTGCTCGTGTCAGCCGTGTGGTGATCCCAGTTGACGTCTGGCAAGTTAAAATCCCCCGTTAGGACGAGGGGAGTTGATCTCGAGGCATCTCTTAGTTCTGCAAAGAATAATTCATCAGCACTGTCGTCCTGGCCAGGTGGTCTGTAATAGACTCCCACAACGACATCCCCTTTATTTGTTCGTCCCTTAATCCTTACCCAGGGGCTCTCAACTTTGCCATCGCCAACTTGAAGTTCGACACAGTCCAGCCCATTCTTCACATACATCGCCACCCCACCACCTCGCCTACCCTGCCTGTCCCTCCTGAAGAGCCTGTAACCATCTATTGCAACACATCAGCCACAGGACTCATCCCACCAGGTTTCACTTATGCCAACGATGTCGTAGCTGTGGGACTGGGCCAAGACTTCCAGCTCATCCATTTTATTCCTCATACTGCTTGCGTTTTTGTAGAAGCACTTCAAATGCGCCTCTACACACAGCACCTTGTGTATCTGACCAAAAGGCCTCACTAGCACACAGTCCCTCTGATTCTAGCACACCATCTCTTAGCTCGTCACCGGCGTGCCTGGTTCTATCCCCTTCCCCCTTCGACTCTAGTTTAAAGCCCTATCTATCAGCTCAGCCAAATCCTGAGCAAAAGTTTAGAGAGTCTAAGGTAGATTTCTGCTGTCTTTTGGGTCAGAAATAGTTTTCTTTTTGCCATTTAAACAGCAGAACATACAGGCCTTCTTGCAAGATAGAAGGTAGAATAGTTCAGTTGGAAGAGACCTCCCTGAAACTTCTCTGGCACTGCTTTATGCCATTTCCAGGCGCCCTGCAATCAGTCACTGGGGGGGGGGGGGGGGGGGGAGGAGGAGGTGGGTGGGATGGAGGAAGACTGCCAGCACCCTCTCTGCTCTCTGCTTCACCTCCCCAGGACATTGAAGGGAGAAATGAGGTTGCCTCTCAGACTTCGCTTCTCCAGACAAGACAACCCAAGTTGGTTGGACAATTCTTAAATTACTTTTTTCAAAAGTCTGAGATAAGAAGTACACTTTGGTGGATACTTTGATGGTCAAAATATCTGTGTATTGAGATCAAAGAGGAAAGTTTATTCTGAGCTGAGAATGTCTTACTAAAAATTTATTAGTATTTTGGCAGTTTCCTCCTGTTGAAACAACATGCTTCTGGGTTTCCATATTTCAATATCAACCTTTGCTAGTACCAGGAGAGGGCAAGATTTTAGCATAGAAATTTTCTACAGAAAAAAGATGTATTTGGACTACAAAATATATATCTTCACCCATGCTTAAAAATATATATATATAAAATGGTAGGAACTAGTGAAGACCCTTGAGATAATGTATGATATGGTTATTGTGAAAGGATGGATGAAAGTATAGGAAAGACTGTCAAAGTTCTAAACCAGAAGGTATTATAGAATTTGTTAGATCTGTAACAAAAGGGATTTTAAAGTCTTTTTTAGTTACCTAGAGGCAGTTAACCTCACCACTTCCAGAAGAACCCTTTATCCACAGATAGTGGATAAAGTTAGTTACACTGTTAGTGTTGCCACTTACCTCTCGTCTTCCTGGAAGTTTGTGCTCTTCATCAGACAAAAAAAAATCTTCTATTGGACACTTTAAATATGCTGAAACACCTATATATATATATATTATATATATATATATCTTACAAAATTGCTTCAATAATTTTTTTACTGACAGGGGAAGGTGAGAGTTGGGGGGAACAGGAAGAAAGCAGAGGTAATATATCTACCAGCATAAATTTCAGTATAATGTTGTTATCATTGTTATGTTTTGACTTTCTGCGTGGACTTTTTCATGAATTCTTTGAAAAAGTTGTTGATCTTGTATTTTCTTCCTAAATAATGATTACCACACTTTTGGCTAAACATGAAAAAAGATTATGTACCCAAATAAAATATAAACCATTTTCTTTGAAAATCTTTTGATATTGAAACTGGCGCTTGCATCATATTCATGTTTCTTTGTTTGTTTTTCTCCTGAAAATGTATTTCTAGCTATTCAAGAAACAAAAATCAGAACAGTTCACCTTAAAATGCTAAAATAAAATGTTTCACTTTTCATTTTCCTTTCAAATTTTTTTTGGGGTAGGGTGGGGGTGGAGAGGTGAGGGACACATTTGACTTTATTTTTGATTTTTACTTTTTAAAAATGAAGGTTGTGTTTCTTCTGGAAATAAAAATTAATTACTAAAAAAAAAAAAAACACTCAAAGTGACTTCAATATATACCTGTCATTTTGGCAAATTTTAGAAAGAAAATTGGAAGATAAGGTGGGCCGTGGAATGAGAATGAAAATGGTAAATGGAATGGAATGGTAAATGGAATGGAATGGTAAGGAATGGAATGTTAAATGGAATGGAATGTGGAAAGGAAAGGAAAGGAAAGGAAAGGAAAGGAAAGGAAAGGAAAGGAAAGGAAAGGAAAGGAAAGGAAAGGAAAGGAAAGGAAAGGAAAGGAAAGGAAAGGAAAGGAAAGGAAAGGAAAGGAAAGGAAAGGAAAGGAAAGGAAAGGAAAGGAAAGGAAAGGAAAGGAAAGGAAAGGAAAGGAAAGGAAAGGAAAGGAAAGGAAAGGAAAGGAAAGGAAAGGAAAGGAAAGGAAAGGAAAGGAAAGGAAAGGAAAGGAAAGGAAAGGAAAGGAAGGAATGGAAAGGAAAGGAAAGGAAAGGAAAGGAAAGGAAAAAAGGAAAAGGAAAAAGGAAAGGAAAGGAAAGGAAAGGAAAGGAAAGGAAAGGAAAGGAAAGGAAAGGAAAGGAAAGGAAAGGAAAGGAAAGGAAAGGAAAGGAAAGGAAAGGAAAGGAAAGGAAAGGAAAGGAAAGGAAAGGAAAGGAAAGGAAAGGAAAGGTTGGAAGGGACCTGCAAAAATCATCAAGTCCAACTGCCTGACCACTTCAGGCTCACTAAAAATTTAACCACACTATTAAGCACATGACTGTTTGCAAGTCTATTTACAATCTCTGTTTACAAGTTTGTGGCAGTCTGCATCCTTTATTAGCAAATAATATCAAAATATTTTTAGACATTTACTGAAATGTAGAAATTTTGTAATGAAAATATCCTTTTTCTTACTCTGTCAATTATTTAAATCTCTTTTAATCTTGGTTGTTCATTTAGAAGAAATTTGAGTGTTTTTTTGTTTGTTTTTGTTTTGTTTTGTTTTGTTTTTCCTCTGTAAAAGTTTTCTTAGGAAGAGCAGTGGACTGATAGGCTTTCCAAGAGAATTATTTTCCTCCTTCCCACTCTATTTAAGCCCTGGAGTGCTGCCTTCCCTCTGCACAGTTCATACCGTGTTCACAGCTTATTAAATAAGAAATTAGTTGGAAAATACAGCAATGATGAGTGGTTCAAGCACAGTGAGACTGGAGTCACATTCTTTGAAGTGTAAGTAAGGACTGGCTACTCTTTTTTAAGGATGTAAAAGTAGAATTTGTTACTGTCTTGAAAATTAATTAAAATAGCTTGATTATCTACAGAGTAGGTATAAAAATGAATTTAAATACCATTTAAGAATTAAGAACCAGAAAAAAAAAATTTGAACTCCAGCAATACATAATATACTTGTATTAAATTACCTTGGTGTTCTCTAGTAGTATTCCAATGAAAGGGATGGAGTGGTCACTGTTCGTTCTTGCTACTGGTTTAACAAATTTGTTACTTGGACTAAATGAAAAACTACTAGAAATATATAGTTTGCCTTGTAAGTGTGCTTATGTTCTGAGAGTATCTGAGGTGATTCAGGTACAACATTCCACATGATATCCTTGTCTCCAGATTAGAGAGGCGTGGATTTGACAGATGGACCACTTGGTGGGTAAGGAATTGGCTGGATGGTTGCAATCCAAGTTGTGGTCAATGGCTCAGTGCCCAAGTGGTGATCAGTAATGAGTGATTTTCCTCAGTGGTCAGTACTGGGAGAGGTGCCATTTAACGTCTTTGTCAGTGACATGGGCAGTAGGATCGGGTGAACCCTCAGCAAGTTTGCTAATGACACCAAGCTGTGTGGTGCAGTTCACATACTCCAGTATGTGATGGGAAGGGATGCCATCCAGAGGGACCTGGACAAGCTTGAGAGGTGGGCCTGTGTAAACCCCATTAAGTTCAACAAGGCCAAGTGCAAGCACCAGAATCTGTGTTGGAGCAATCCCAAGGACAAATACAGGGTGGCTGGAAAATGGATTGAGAACAGCCCTGAGGAGAAAGACCTGGGGGTGTTGGTTGATGAGAAGCTCGACATGAGAAACTGAACATGAACTGGGAATGTGTGCTTGCAGACCAGAAAGCCAACAGTATTTCGTGCTGCATCAGAAGAAGCATGACCAGTAGGATGAGGGAGGTGATTCTCCCCCGTTACTCTGCTCTGCTCTTGTGGGACCCCACCTGTAGCATTCAGCTCTGGGGCCCCCAGTACAAAAAGGACATGGATATATTAGAATGAGTCCAGAGTAGGGCCAAAAGGACGATTAAAGGGCTGGAGCACCTCTCATATGAAGACAGGCTGAAGGAGTTGGGGTTGTTCAGCCTGGAAAATAGAAGGCTCTGGAGAGACCTTATACCAGCCTTCCAGTACCTGAAGGTCATACCATAAGAAGGATGCAGAGAGAGACTTTTTACAAGGGTATGTGATAGGGTAGTGATAGGAGAGGGGTCCACGATATTCCCAACTGTTTTCTATCCAGAATATGAGCTAATACACCAAATATTTTGTTTTTCTTTCTCATTAAAATCCAGAACATTTCTATAATACTCTTATTAACTAAATGGTTTTTAACTTTTAAAATGCTATTGATTATCAATTTGTAATATATTGTTGTTAAATATTGTTTTTATCAGATTCTGCTGACATGTATGGGCATTTTAAATAAAAATATTTATAGCCCATTTGTTCAAAATAAATATACTCAATAACTTTGAAGCATCAGTATTGTTGTAGTGTTGTTGTGGTTTAACCCGGCTGGCAGCTAAACACCACAAAACCGTTCGCTCACCCTCCCCCCTCCCTCTCTGGGATGGGGGAGAGAAACGGGAAAGTGAAGCCGGTGAGTTGAGATAAAGACAGTTTATTAAGACAGGAATATAATAATAACAATAATAATAATAATAGTGATAATGATAATAGTATTAATAATAATAATGTGTAAGAAAACAAGTGATGCACAGTGCAATTGCTCACCACCCGCTGACCGATGCCCAGCCTATCCCTGAGCAGCCGGCCCCCCACCCCGGCCAGCCACCCCTATATATTGTTTAGCATGACGTCAGATGGTATGGAATACCCCTTTGGCCAGTTTGGGTCAGCTGTCCTGGGTCTGTCCCCTCCCAGCTCCTGCTGCACCCCTAGCCTGCTCGCTGGCAGGACAGAGCGAGAAGCCGAAAAGTCCTTGGCCTGGTGTAAGCACTGCTCTGCAACAATTAAAACATCAGCATGTTATCAGCGCTCTTCTCATCCTAATCCAAAACATAGCACCCTACCAGCTACTATGAGGAAAAATTAACTTTGTCCTAACTGGAACCAGGACACTTGTGTAACTGATAATTTGGAAAATTTACTTTATTTCTAGATGGATTTAATAATTCTTATTACCAAAATTGCCTACAAGACATGTTTATATTCACATTAGTGAACTGATGTGGCAGTAATGATATGCTTGTCTGCTTAGTTAAAATGTTTAAATGTTCACTTCTGTCTGAAAAGACAGAACAGAGCAGACAGTCAAAGAAGAGAAAAGACCTGACTATGTAGGGAAAGGTTGGGAAAAGTTGTGTCACATTTTGTAGTCTATGTATTTTTTACTTAATTCTTTACAATCTTCTGAACTTTAGGACTTTCAGTAGGAAGGAGCTCCTGCTACTTTCATATTTTGTTCCATTTTGTTATGAGGACTCCTGTATCTGATCAGAGAGGTGGGACCTTGTGACTTGACAACATGTGACTACTGGTGACATTTTTAAATGGTTATCTGATAGATAGGAAGTAAGATGAGGGTGGTTGAGACAAAGGTAAATTTTAAGTCAAGCAAATAAAGAAACTTTATATTGTTATGTCTTTTCTCTAAACATACAAAAGATCACTGATGACACAAGATAATTGGGATTTTATTTTATAAATGTATGTATTCAGTAGTTTGTAGCTAAATTAGGAGAAAAAAAAGAAAAAGAAAAAACCACTCTCTTTTATTTGTCAACTGTCAGAGTATTTGTTCCTTCTCTTTCAGACTTCACAACACCTGCTGTAATACAGGTGTAAGGGTATAAGGGCTTTCTCTGTCTACCTACCAGCAGACTCTTCCATATTTTTCTTATGAGTTAACAACTATTTCAGGATTTTCATTATCTTCTTTTGGCTACATTTTGTCAGTCTTATTTTATATCCATTTAACTACCCACTGAAATGTGGACAAAGGCCATTCAACTTGATAGTCTTCGTCAAATAATCTTAGACTTCAGAGTGGTTACATGAAGTCAAAACCTGGAAAGCGAACAACTATATAGGATGTAAGAGACAGTAGTAGTTTGCGTATATGGGTATAGTTCTGTATGTCTCTATATATGTAATATTTATAAATCTCTAAGACCTTCCATCCTCCATACTATACCTGTCTCTTTTGACAGATTGTCACTGTGGTTTACAGTCTAAATAACAGATACTTTGCAATTGGTTAGTGAAATTTCCCAGTATTTCAGGAGTCTAGAGCATGAAAATGACCTTCATCTTCCTTGGAATACTGAAGATGTGTTTTTTGTTGTGAATTTTAGGGTAGGTTTAAACTGTTAAAAAATGTTGGGAAATAATTTGTGGCATGTGATGAAGTTAGTTGTGGAGTAGATATTCCATGAAAAATGCCTGTTACCTGGCCATGAGCTTCCCTTCACAGATTTCTTTCAGGCTAAAATGGGTCACATGTTTGAGATTTCCAGGCTTAGATTACTTCAATCCATATTATATCAGAATGAATTTTCTTTAAAAGTTCTGGACAGTAAATAGGTCTCCTGTTGCAGAATACAGCACTGAGTGCCCAAGGTCAGTTCTTCTGTACAGAAATCTCTAGGATGCCTCGTTAACTGAACAAAAGAAAGAACAGTTCACCAGACATAATGGAACAAAAAATCTGTAAGTAATGAGATTTTTCATATTCAAAATGTTCAGTTCTTATCCTTTCCCTTTCTAAGTTTGTTTACTGTGCCACTTATGAATAAAGATGAGACATTTATGAGAGGGTTCATATAAACTACAGCTTTATTAATATATCTTGAAGATTTACTCAGCAAGAAATCAAGTAGTGCAGGCTGTCGTCATTTTTTAATCACTTCTACTTGTTTGAAGGTTGCCATTGAATTTTCCTGTTCAAGTTGTGTTAGACAGTAGTCCTCTGTGTGTTATGCTGGTGGCATACACCTCTAACTTATCTCTGTATTTGAAATTCACCCAGCAGGAACTGTTTTCCAGTGCTTTCTATTTTTAGTCCAATTTTCCATCTGCCCTGTCAAGCTGAGTGGTTGTATAAACAATGATATGTTTTCCCAGCTTGGCTTTGATTCTCAATTAAAACACAAATACAAGGCAAAAAGCATACTTACTCATTTTTATGTATCCTGAATGTTCATGCATTCGAAGTATAAATTTTCTATACTGTTTTCTACAAGTAGGCAAATATAAATTATTGGTTTCTATAGTTTCTGAAGTAGCATAACTGCATAAATCTGAAATCTGCTTGTAGAGTGAAGATGTTGATAAATATTGACAGGAATAGCCAGCCTATATTTATATATATATATTAAAAAGCTTTCTACAAATAGGAAGAACCAGGGAAATGGTAGATTTACTAAAACCTTCAATGGACAATGGAGTAGCTCATCCAAATGTACATTTTCAGATTGCATGGTTTGAAGAAATAGTGACTTGCTTTTGCATCTCAATTTTTGTTTTTTACCCAGTGTATTGCATTCAAAGGGAGATTTTTAAGAGAAATATAAATATTACTGTTTATTTATTTATTTATTTATTTATTGCCACTGTTTTCTTACTGTCCTTGGCTGTTTGAAAATATGAACAAAATGAAAGTGAGTGAAGAAGAATTCAAGCACGAAAACGTGACTGCCATTTCTATTTGTCAAGTGAAGGCCATCATTAATTCTTTGGTTTCTTTTTAACATTGCACTTATTCTTGATTGCTCATGAGTTATAAACTTTACAGCCTTTGATCTACTATTCTTCTCAGGAGTCTTTGCTAGAAACCACTCGAGAACACCCATTTTCAGAGTCAGCCAGTAGGAAATGTGGTGCTGTCAGGACCATGTGGAGCAATTGAAAGGGCTGATTGAGAGAGGTGCCCTTTGGGCAATAAGCAGTCTA
Source organism: Anser cygnoides (assembly GCF_040182565.1). NCBI lineage: Eukaryota > Metazoa > Chordata > Aves > Anseriformes > Anatidae > Anser > Anser cygnoides. The sequence goes on along the minus strand of NC_089873.1, from coordinate 107,567,459 downwards.
CCTGTCACTCAGCATGACCATGGCAGCCATGAGTGCCAGAGAACTCATTACAAACAGACTTGCTGGCAATCAGAGCTGTGTTGGAGTTCTTCAAAGCAGACTGGTTGTGTGCAGAGCCCGCTACAGATAGTGTAGTTAAGGCAGATAGTAAATATAATTGCTGAAAAAGAATGATAGAGTACTCAGAACAGTACTGAGACCAGTGGTGCCAAAAAGCTGTTAAATTTCAGTAATTAAGCTCAGAAAAAAAGTGAAAAAGTAAAGAAAACCAAGTTTTGAAAATGTTAGGTATGCAGTGAATATTCACTGTATAAAGAAATAACAAAAAGGTAATATTTTTGACCTGTAAAAAGAAATGAAATTGAATTACTTTGATGTCCAAATGAATTATACTAAGATACTCTGAGCTTTACCCTATGCACAAATTCCTGTTGATTTAGCTGGTATTTTGTAGAAAGAAACTTAATTTTTCCCACTATGTGTGAAATAATATGTTCTTTTAGTGATATTATGCCATAAATATTTGGAAAGTGGTTACATCTACCCAAAAAATCAAAACATTTTGTTAACTTTTGTTGTCATTTAATGAGAACAAAAAATCATATTATTTATTTTAATATGACTTTGCCAAAATTTCTGACCCAAATAGCTAAATGAGAAATGCTGAAATTGGTAAACTTGCAGCCAAAAAAAGTAATAATTTTCCAATATTTTTCTCTTTGCTTTCTGTGTTCTAACAACATTTGCATCCATATCTGTTAAAGAAGCTTTCCAAATACGTATGAAATGGAATAGATAGAATCTATTCAGCTATTTTGGGTTCTGTACCATATATCCATGAAAATGACTGCACAAGGAGTATTTTAAATGGAAATAGATACATTATTTTAGAAGGTAGTATCTAGTTTGTAAGAGAGCTTCTTTCTGCTTACTGCTGATTAGATACTGCTGGATCTCAAAATACAATAGGAAGATAATCCTTTAAATCTTTGTGATCATACTAGCCCATGCTGGCTGGGGTCAAATCAGTAATATATTCACTTTTATTGTTACTTTAACAGAGACATCACATTTTCATAGAAATGCAGGGAGCAAAAATAAAAAGACTGAGAAACCCTTACTTAATACATGTTGATTTCAGTAAAACATTCCTTTATTAAGACATGCAATAGTAGCCATTATCTCAAGCAAATGTTTAAAAATACATGTCAATAAATTCAGTGTAGAAGGAGATAACCCTACACAACAAAAGTCACACCTTTGACTGACTTATAATTTTAATTTTCAGGTGTTTAGAAACTTTCTTTAGACCAAGTAATGAATATTTTTATTCAGATCACCTTTACAAAGTTCTATTTGGCAAAATGAAAAATTTGCTAAAACTTGTTCCTGCTTGCTTTTCATCTCTGATTGTTTGTATTTCTATAGGAACAAAGAGAGGGACAAATAATTAGCATTTTCATTTGCTTTGCTTTCATTTCTTGCACTTTTATTTAATTTTCTATTGGGAATGCCATCAGATCTATTATTATGCATATGTTTTCAGAAAGAGTGTAATATATGTCACATATATAAATGTTATTTGTATTTGAAGTCAATAGATAGCCACTTGAGTATTTATCATTTTTATTTTTATTTTTTTTCTTTTTAAACAGCATAGTACAGATCACATCAGAATGAGCAGAAGTTTTAAAGCTAACAGATTTATAAAGAAAAGAGGGAAATGTGAGATAATAAATAAAAAAGCATATTTTTTATGCTGTTCTGAAAAATAATCAAGATTTGGATTACAGATATGAAAGAAAACAAAACCAATAACAATTAGCAGGCATTATCTTGAAGATGAAAATGAAGTCTCTTCTATTGCTTTCATTTGATATCGGTAAATGACAAACTAAAACTTAAAAAGAAAAGGAATGTGTTTAAAGTTCTATATAGTAGGCTTAATAAATAGGCTATAAAATCAATTTAAAATATTGTTAGACAGGAGCTTGTTGGAGGAACAATATAAAAGATATGTAGAACTCAAGATCTTAATGTCAGCCAAACCTTGACAGTTCATCCTTCATCTTAGGCTTCAAAGCTCCTGTCTTATGAAGGAGGGAAAAAAAGAGGAAATTGAAAAGCACTTAGGAAACTAGAAATGTAACACAGAATTATTTAGTTCTTCTAAACTTCAAGATGCTATTGACTGAATGAAAAAAACATGCTTCAAGGCAGGTTTGTCATTAAACCTTATCATAATATGCATGAACTACATTTAAGTAACACTGGCCACTTGAATGATGTTTTCTTTAAACGTTTAGAAGGGAAAACCTTATCAATTTATGAATAGTTTTATTGTGCTGCTGTGAAAAGTCACTTTGCTTTTTAGTTTGTTTTGATTTTTGTACTTAAAGGATCGACTTCAAGCAGTTTATATACTCAAGTTTTAAGCAAATAAGAGGAGAAAAAGCAATTTGTGTACTGCTAGCCTATTGAAGATCTTAAATGCAGCATAAAATTATACTAAAAATCTATTAATGATGTTAGCATAGGATTTTTAAATTATCCTACAAAATGAACTTAAATATTGTTTTTCTTTACATACAGGTTCTTAGATCACCTTAGTATTTCATCTTCTAGTGTGAAAGTCACATGGGTGACAGGTTTTATCCAAAATTTTTCAAAACAATAACACTCAGCAGAGGCTTCTCTCCTACCACCCCGTACGTCTTCTGGAAGTTAGAGGAACTTCTTCATAAGCACTTATAATTTTTAGCTCTTACTATAATCATTGAGCAAGACTGGACCCTGAATCTTTAGATTTGATAAAGAAGATGAATAGATCAATGGAAACTTTATTGGGCTATTGTCTTTACCCATTGTTAAGTTTCATTTGCTGTATTGAGCTGTATTATGGCATTTCTATGTTAACATATATGCTGTTTTTCCCATATACAGGACATGTAAAGCAATGGCCTATTACCTTAAAAATTAAGCAAATACACCTTATTGGTCTATATGTATATGGAATCATTGCTTAGTATTATAGAGACATAGACCAGAGGACAAGAATGTATATATACGTAAATATTTACTTATTTTCTTTATTTGTTTAATATATCACCATCACCAGAAATTTCTATATTATATGCTCTGCAGGCTTTTTCTTTCCTTCTTGAAAGCAGCCTTTCAAAGTACTGTGTGCACACAGTACAAACCAAAGTGAATGTTACAATTCACTTTTTTTCTTCATCTCTGATACATTACAGGGAATATACCTACACTTGTTGTTGAATAAACTATTTAAAAAATCTGTCAGTGTTGTATTACACCATTTGTGAAGGCTTTTCAGAGTATTTTAAAAGAATGTAAATTCAACAGTCTACTTGTTCATCACTTCACTGAAGCGTCTGTTCATTGCCAAGAGAGTGATAAAGCAGCAATTTTTTAAGAGCTATACAACAGAAATGGACATAGTTCTTGGCCACTTGGTTTCCTCATTGGTCTGCCTGATCTCTGTCACAAGCAAGTCTGGTTTTGTCTTTGATTTCAATATCTAATGTTTGTTTTGTTGTTGTTTTATTTCATTTTTGTTTGTTTGTTTGCTTAGAATTCTGTGGAGTCTTCATGAGCAGTAAGCTGGGATGAAGTGAGTTTTTAAAAGCAAAATATGTGGATCTCATTCTCGTTTTGTATAGCTAGATAGTCGCTTTCATGCAGGCCTGAATCACTTTGAGTGATTACTAAGATTATTAATAATGCCATTTTTCTAATAATTATTAACCTCCTTCCTCTGTTGAAGACTCCAGTTTATTGAGTTCCAGTCTGACTGCTTTTCCTTTGTACAAGAAACTAAGATTTATATATTCTACTATTGTAAAACTGTTGGTGGGCTTGTGTTAGCTCCCTGGAGATAAAGGTCTCCTGCTGGTGCTCTATCAAAGACTCTGATAGGTAGCCCACTTGTGTTGCAGGAAAATCAAAAATTGTATGAAGAGATATGGGTTAGAATTTTCTAAAACATCTGCACTGTAATATCTGTACAGTAGTGTACAGTTTCATCTAAATTGTCAGATCTCTCAATATCAGCCTTTGCAATTTCTACATGTACTGAGTAAAAAGAAGACACTAAGAAGGCTGCATAAGATAAATGATCATTTTGGATGATCATCACGACTGGATGTGCAGAATTAAAATCAGTCCATCTGAGGCCTTAAGAACAATTAGACTGGTAATGTTGTGGTATTTCTCAAATTGTCAGGGAAAGCCTAACACTTTCCTCAGCAAACTCTGGTGCACTGGGAGAAATCTCAGAAGCAAGCAAGCCACTGAAAGTGTGGTTTCGACTGTCCATATCTGGAATTCTCCTATGAGCTCTCAAAAAAGAGCATTACTTATACAGAAGAGACATTTTTGGCTGAAAAATAGAATTTTCAGATAGTTCTAGTTTTCAATACTTCTCAGGTTTTCTCTTTCCTCAGTGCTGTCTTCATCACAACTCCATTTTACTTTTCATATGTAGATAATAGTATACTGAAAGCAACATAGAATCACAGAATCACAGAATCACAGAATCACAGAATTGTCTAGGTTGGAAGAGACCTCCAAGATCATCTAGTCCAACCTCTGTCCTAACACTAACAAGACCTCCACTAAACCGTATCACTAAGCTCAACATCTAAACGTCTCTTAAAGACCTCCAGGGATGGTGACTCAACCACTTCCCTGGGCAGCCTATTCCAATGCCTAACAACCCTTTCAGTAAAGAAGTTCTTCCTAACATCCAACCTAAACCTCCCCTGGCGCAACTTTAGCCCATTCCCCCTCGTCCTGTCACCAGGCACGTGGGAGAATAGACCAATCCCCACCTCGCTACAGCCTCCCTTAATGTACCTATAGAGAGCGATGAGGTCACCCCTGAGCCTCCTCTTCTCCAGGCTGAACAACCCCAGCTCCCTCAGCCGCTCCTCGTAAGACTTGTTCTCCAGACCCCTCACCAGCTTCGTTGCCCTTCTCTGGACTCTCTCGAGCACCTCCATGTCCTTCTTGTCCAAAACTGAACACAGTACTCGAGGTGCGGCCTCACCAGAGCCAAGTACAGGGGGACAATCGCTTCCCTAGACCTGCTGGCCACACTGCTTCTTATACAAGCCAGGATGCTGTTGGCCTTCTTGGCCACCTGAGCACACTGCTGGCCCATATTCAGCTGACTATCAACCAATAGTCCCAGGTCCTTCTCTGCCAGGCAGCTTTCTAACCACTCATCTCCCAGCCTGTAGCGTTGCTTGGGGTTGTTGCGCCCCAGGTGCAGGACCCAGCGCTTGGCCTTGTTGAACCTCATACAGCTGGCCTCAGCCCATTGGTCCAGCCTATCCAGATCCTTCTGCAGAGTCTTCCTACTGAAGGGATGCAAGACATGGACTCCTGATGGCTCTTGAACAGGAGACCTTTACTGCCATTTTTCACCACTACATATACTTTCCCCGTTGCCCCATGCGCTGTCCACGCGCCCAAATCTGTCATACAATTGGTTAGAGACCCTCAGACATGTGCCTCGAGCCAGTCAGCAACTGGCCACTGCCCAAAGCTCATCTTTAACACTGTAGCCAATTTACTTTATCTCGACCTTGCTCAAGTTTTTGGTTCTACCGTTGTTTTTCTCATTATCTCTAACTCAGGGACATGTGAAACAGCAGAAAGCTCCCTGCGAATTCTTTTCCCACATCCTACTCTCGAAAAGATCGACACATGCAACTAACTTGGTGTCATCTGCCAACTTACTGAGGGTGCACTCGATCCCCTCATCCAGATCATCGATAAAGATATTAAAGAGGACTGGCCCCAGTACTGAGCCCTGGGGGACGCCACTAGTGACCGCCTCCAACTGGATTTGACTCCATTCACCAATCTTTGGGCCCGGCTATCCAGCCAGTTTTTAACCCAACGAAGCGTACTCCAGTCCAAGCCATGAACAGCCAGTTTCTTGAGGAGAATGTCGTCGAAACGGTGTCAAAAGCCTTACTGAAGTCAAGGTAGATCACTTCCACAGCCTTTCCCTCATCCACTAAGCGTGTCACTTTGACTTGTAGCATTTAGACTTCACATTTAGACTTGTAACTACTCTGTGTCTTTGTGCTTTGCTTTTCTTCTCAAATTCTTATTTTCTTATCATAAAAGTCCATTTCATAATAGATTTATGGGAATTACTGCAATTTTCCTGTGCCAAAATTTGAAGAAAAGAAAATGGTATCATAAGTTACAAATGTAATGGAAATTCTCTGTCACCTGCAGATATGGGCATTAGGTTGATGTTATAAGTAATGAAACTATCCTTGAAATAATAAGCTAAAAAGCAACAACTGGTTGTTAAAATTGACTTAACATCAAATCAGCTGTCACTGGTATACCTGTGGAAGGAGGAGGATTTATTGATTATTACGAATGCATTCAAAGACACGGTGATCTTGGTTTTGAATAAGCTATATTTAATGAAAAGGCCTGAAAAAGTTCTCTCATAGAAAGTGACATTACTTTGAAAGTATCTTTTTCTCTCATTTAGTATAGATTTTTATTTTAATTTATAAAATTGGTCATCTATAACACATAATCCAAGAAAGAAGTACTCTCATTCTGACTCTGATAGAACTAGCCATGCACTGAAAGCTATTTCAAGATTCTGAGGTTTCCTATAAAATTAAACTACTAACTGAGATTTATCACCATGTTAATTTGAAACAGCAGAATAGAATCAACAGTGCAATTGATAATATGACCATTAGAGGGAAGATACAATAATATATATACATATATTTTAATCTTTTTTTTTTGCGACTTCAGCATTACAACTTCCAGAAGAGTCCATACCTATGTCAACTGCCTTGTGGGCTATCAGCAGAGTTTATAACATGTCCAATAGGCTGGGATCCAAAACAGCATTGTTCCATGGGCTTGGAAATTCACTGGTGAACATTATTGACAATAGCAGAATTTACTAAGGTATTACGTACTATGATGAATGTACTTGGTGGACGACAGGTTGGCCATGAGCCAGCAGTGTGCCCTGCTGGCCAAAAAGGCACTCCCCTCTACTCTGCCCTGGCCAGGCCTCACCTGGAGTACTGTGCCCAGTTCTGGGCTCCCCGCTACAAAAAAAGACAGGGATCTCCTGGAAAGAGTCCAGTGGAGGGCCACAAAGATGATACGGGGCCTGGAGCATCTCTCCTATGAGGAAGGGCTGAGAGACCTGTGTCTGTTCAGCCTTGAGAAAAGAAGACTGAGAGGGGATCTTTTTAATGTTTACAAATACCTTAAGTGTGGGAGACAGAGGGATTTGGCCAACCTCTTTTCAGTGGTCTGTAGGGACAGGACAAGGGGTAATGGCCAAAAGACAGAGCACAGGAAGTTCCGCACCAACATGCGAAAGAAATTCTTCACAGTGAGGGTGACGGAGCACTGGGACAGGCTGCCTGGGGAGGTTGTGGAGTCTCCTTCTCTGGAGATATTTAAGGCCCACCTGGATGCGTACCTGGGCAACCTGCTCTAGGGAACCTGCTTTGGCAGGGGGGTTGGACCCAATGATCTTTTGAGGTCCCTTCCAATGCCTACAAATCTGTGATTCTGTGATTCTGTGATGCTCTCTAAATAGGCAGTTCTTAAATTGTTGCAGAACTGAAAGGTAAGCAGTAGTCAGGATACATGCTAAAATGTTGCCATGTCCAATGTAAAAAGCAAAGCTACATATGATTTTTAAAAGGAAACAAAACAAAACAAAACAAAACAAAACAAAACATTTTTTTAAGGAAATAATGTATTATTCTCTTGCAGAATAAGACAGAAGAAATATTTTCAAGTTTAGATTCTACATTACACTGTCAAAGTCCCTAAAAGGTGTCTCTGTTTCTGACTGTGGTTACAGTATCAGCTACTCTGTAGAAATTTCCCCTGGCATGATGTAATTCTTCAGGGACACAGGAATGAAGAAATAAAATCTGTCTGAGTTTCCTCTCTGTTTTCACTATGAATAGCATTCTGGTAGCTGAAAATGATGGGAAAATAGTAGAGTGAATCCTTTCATTTAATGGTTGCTCTTGTGCCTGCAACATGGTGCAGAGCCCCCCAAGCTGACTGGTAAGAGTGAGTTTTATTAGAGGCTACACAACAAGCTCATTTATAATTTGCACAAAGTTTAAGGATATGTTTAGTTATCTGATTTTATGCAAACGTGTTTTTACACAAAGAAACTGTATGCCATGCAGTCTACCATAAAATACTTATTTTAGATTAATGTTTGCCACGGGATTCATTCTTTGTGCTGATGATGCTTTTGATTACATTGGTCTAAAATATTTCTTGCTTTATCAGACAAATTAATCAGATCATGAGTTATCAGAACTTGTATAGCACTCTTGAGAATGTGCATCAAAGGAGCATACTGACAGCTTTTTATTGTACAGTCATATTATCAATACAGTATGTGTTCCAAGATCTAGGACAGGTCCTATAAAACTATATTGACTTACAATAGCAAAGGATCTGAAGAACATTGAGGCCACGTGAGTGTACATCAGTAAGGACTTATCAATTCCATTCTTAAATAGTGCCAGTTAATTTATTGAAGCTAGCTTATATGTTAAGAGATTTTCTTTGCTGAGTCATCTGACCCTGGAGAAAAACAGCTGGTTGATTTTCCCAAACTATTTTTTTTTTTTCTGCAACAACTAAATTGCTGACCCGGTTTTTGAAGGTGGACAATTCTGAATGAGAGCATGTCTGTAAATAGAATATGAAATAACATATTTTCTTGTCTGCCTCGTATGAATTTATTTCTCCAAGCTAAACAACCTCCCTTCCACAAGCACATACAAACATGCACCTGATTTATCTCCATATCTAATCATACGTAAAAGACATTGCTGGTTCCCATAGCAACTATGGTTCAGTATATTCATTGACCTTTTTCTTGTCAGTATTTACCTTATTATTCAGCATAAAAAATTGTTGTCATTTCAATAAGAATTCTAATATAGAGAGTTCCTAATGCTTTTCCTCTGTCCAATCTAAGACAAATTACTTTTCAGAGGTTCAGTCCATCACTAGAAAACGTAATTTAAATGTAAGAAGTATAAGGGCTGCTCTTGAGTGTTATTTATGTATGCTGCATCTATTATTTGAACACACAGCAAGGTGGTTTTTTTCCATCTATTTTGACAGGCTCAGCTCTTCAGAGAATTTATTTTATCTCTAATGTTAGCAGCTGATTCCACTGGCACTTCAGGCACAAATTTAAAACACAAAACACAGAAGAGCCAGTATGTCTATTCTTGTCTTGGAGAGAGAAAATTTAATGTAGAGAAAGGAAAGAGCTACAAATATTCTGCTTGACTTTCAAAAAATTTTAATGGAAAAGGAACCAAGAATGCAAGCTGCAATCCTTCCCTGTATCACTGTGTAGGGTCTGAGCTTTAACTTCTAAACATATTTGCCTTTCATTTGTCTTGATTCTGCTATTTGTAGAGCAAAGGTGGGCCTCTTTGTTTTCTTGGCTTAATCCAGTTTAAGTATTAGAGCCCTAAATGTTTTCATTACTATAGTATGTGACTATTACTTATTTTTTGTTTTTATTCTTTTCAAATATGTATACATATATATATATACACACATATATTCTAGACACACATACATTTATTCTGTTTACTTATACAGGAGTAATTTTATATACAGCTTTTCTATTCCTATCAATAAACTATTGATAACTTAAACATATTAAAAGTCAGATGCAATCATGAATAAAACAGCAAAATATGTCTATGTTTATATTTTAAAAGTGCTGCAAATGGAATAATATTTTAAACAAAAAACATTTTTAGCTTTTGATATGAGACAAGTCATTCTGTGAGTTTAAAAAGCAGTTCAAACATAATGAAACACCAGGAACACAGAACTCAAAGTGTCGTTATTGTTTGAAATTCAGGCAATGAGGGATTTTTCTGTCTTTTTCTGTAACTGCAATTTTAGTAGTCTCTTTCATAACTCTATAGACAGTTGATCCAAGTTTTGTTTCTGTCTACATTATTTACGGAAATTACTAATTTACTGCTGAAATTCACAAAATGATGCTCACAGAAAGCCATTTCAGAAGCTTATAGATTTGGTTTTGGGGAGATTTTTATATTAAGCTTTCATACTGTAAGGGTAAGGTGAAAATCTTGTCTGAGATTTTAATAATCGTAATCATAATTTTAAAAGTAGGTTAACTGATGTTCAATTCATTCAGAAACTATGGATATGAATGATGCAATAAGCATACAGACATGTAAGCGCATAGTAATCAATTGTGTTTTCTGTTTAATGAAATTTGAAGCTTTCTAAGAAAAGAAGGATCTCACAATGTTTCAGGCAACCTACTCAAAAGACATTTCAATGGCTCTACTAAATCACTACAAAAAAATCACCAAAATCAAAATAATGCATGTTTATGAGTTTAATTAATTAACAGATTCACAGGATAAGGAAAAGAAAAATGGATAGGAGACTAACTGTAAAATTCAGAAAGTGTGCTATACATTTACACAGCACTCTCTGTTTAGTGGTCATCTGCTACAGGAAATAATATTAACCAGTAAATTTTCCTGCACTGTTTGGGCAGTTTACAGATTTACTAGTATTCCGGGGAGACCAAGATAATGTTTATTCTGTTTGTGTCCTGAGCAGGGTTACCTCCTAGGATTTCTGACCCAATGAATCTGTTCTCCTCCGTATTCAGTTGCTGTCTGCCTTTGAGAACCAGTCCTCTCCATCTTGCACCGCATTACTGACTGCAGTTTTATCAGTCCAAGTCTCTGCACCTGCTGTTCTGATCGGTTTGATTACCAGCTATCTCCTATCTCAGCCTGCTTGGTAGAATCTATTATGTGAGTACATGCCTGCAACATTTCCAGATTTTTATCTAATATTGTATTTGCATCGGCTGTCAGGAGTGCAAAAGGTATGTTAAGTGAATTTTAAGTTAGACTACTCGCTCTTATGCACAATAGTAGATAAAAAATTATTACACTGTTGCCATGAAAATGTAAGTTGTGTAAAACTTTTCCATTTGAACAAAAAGCATTTTTTATTTTAAACACTTCCTTCCTTCACTTTTTTTTTTTTTGAAGTAAACATTTTTCTATAAATGTTTTTACCTCATGGTAGAAAATGTTTATTCTTTAGTTCTAACCATAATTACCCATGTTGCAACTTGTGTCTTTTGCCTGTCATTTTGTTGCCATACGCCTCTGAGGCAGAACTTGGCTAAGCGTGTTACTGAAGAATTAGGGCTCCATTCTTCCTCAGTAGTCTGCTAACAACCTTTTAATTTGATGTGTCAATAGGGTGTTGAAGAGACCCACAGTATCAAAAACTGTGAGACACAAATTTATTAATAATGTTTTCAAAATTTCTTGAGTATGTCTTTCTCAGAATTTTGCTTGTGTCTGGCAGTCACAAGAAAGAAATTTAAGGAGTGTAATCCTTAATGGAAAAAGAGAAAGAGAGAATACTAATAAATAAATAAATATGGAAACTTTTACCTGTCTAGTTGTTGAGTATATCATGAAAGGAGGCAATTCTTCCTCTCTGCTCAACACCATTGAGGCAATATGTAAAGTATTGTGTCCGTTTCTGGGCTTTTCAATGCAAAGAAGATATGGACTTATGGACTTATGGACTGTATATGGAATGAACCTAGCACAGAGTCACTTATGGTTATTAAAGGACTGTGACATCTTTCTTAGGAGGAAAGAATGGGAAACATGGGACTCCAGCTTGGAACAGTGAAGATTCAGGGTGATCTTTCATATATAAATACCTTATTGAAAGGCATGAAAAGGAGGAAGCCAGGCTCTTTTCAGTGCCGCTGACAGAACAAAAGGCAAACAGTACAAATTAAAACCCATGAAATTCCATCTGAATGCAAGAAAATACTTTTTTTTTTTTCTTTTTTTTCTGTGCCAGTGACGAAGTGAAGCACAGGTTGCTCAGAGAGTTTGTGGAGTCTCCATCTACAGCGATATTCAAAACCTGACTGGACATAGTCCTGGGTAACCTGCTGTGGCTCACCCTGCTTGAGCAAGGACTTAAACTAGATGATCTCAAGAGGTCTCTTACAGCTTCAAGGATTCTGTGATTCTTTTTCTAGGTCATCAGCCTGTACTTTGCTGTTAACCTGGTATGTTTCTCACCAGGTAAATGTTACAATATCATTTAAGAAAGAGGAAGGGAAGGAGGGAGGGAGGGAGGGAGGGAGGAAGGAGGGAAGGAAGGAAGGAAGGAAGGAAGGAAGGAAGGAAGGAAGGAAGGAAGGAAGGAAGGAAGGAAGGAAGGAAGGAAGGAAGGAAGGAAGGAAGGAAGGAAGGAAGGAAGGAAGGAAGGAAGGAAGGAAGGAAGGAAGGAAGGAAGGAGGTGGGGGGAGAGAGAGGGAGAGAGTTCTAAAACAGAGGAAAGGATCCATTAACTATAGGACCTAGTCCAGTTATCTTCAGATATTTTATTCTTTATTCTGTTGTATGGCCTAGAAGCATCACATTGAGTTTGCTTGCACTATATCTTTTGAGAAATACCATATTACTTCCCCAGACAAGATTATTGTTGGTTGCAGGGGTAACAGAGGAAGTCAGAGAGTAGTTTTTCCCTTGGCTAAACACATACAGAAGCATGTATACAGAATCGATGCAGCATTTTTGAAAGACATCTTTACATGCCTACTGTCCCAGCTTTGTTTGTTATCTATAGCTATAACCACAGGGTAGGAGCGTGAGCCTTTGATACTTTTAAGGTAATATATTCAGACATCCTGAAGTTCTACAAACATTCAAGATCACCTTGAGTCTGGTACAACAAATAACTTGTTAGAATAACTGGAATCTCATACTTAAGACTGTATGTGTTGTACAAGCAATATAGCAGACTGAATGACAACATTTTCCATAAATGAAATATATTTTCCCCCTGGGGTTAGACCTCCACTTACTTTAATTTAATCAATTTAATTAAATGGAAATAGTGGCACAATCCCTCAGGGAGTGTGTGCTTCACTTATGAGGTATTTCATCAAAACTATTTGAAATCTGAGCATTTTTTCTCTCAATAGATGTGAAGAGCATATTTAAAGAACTGCCAGAGTTAATGTGATTTTCCAGTTATGTCAAAAATGGCAGCTTTTATTGTACAGAGAAATGATAAAATAGCACAGAAAATGTATTTACATATAAAGTTATCTTATTATTGTATGTCACAATTTACACTGATTTGTAAGTTTATGAAAACTATATGATATTAGATAGTTAGCATGCCTAAATGACAAACTAAGCATCAGCTGAAATGATTTTCCATTTACTTCATTTAAATTATTATAAAAGAGAGGATACATTTCTCAAATTTTAGAGAAAATTAGCAATTCATAATTTAGAAAATTATTATATAATTTGGCTGTTATTTTCTATGAGGATGCAAAATTCTAAAAATTACTTTTCATAGTGAAGCTATTGTTGGTAGTGATGACAGAGTTGTACATGGTGATACAGTCTGTTGGTAAAGTATAAGTTTCTTATAGGATCACTTTTTTTGTTTTAACTTTTATACACACACAAAAAAGAAAGATTTAAAAATGAAAAAAGAAGAAAAATAGTAAATATGGAAATATTTTAAAACAACTCCACACTAATTATTTGGAAGACTATGTTTTCAGGTGATTTACACCATTGAACAGAATTTTAGAAAGTTTTCATTCTGCTGTTATACCTTGCAGCACAAGTGAGACAAACGTTGAGTACAGAATAGATCTAGTGAGAATTTCAAAGTGACTTTACATGACCTTCTAAATTGGTTGGATTAATCCATATAGGCTCTGAACAAAGAGAGTGGAAGAAGAGCAAGAGGGAGGACTACAGGGCCCCATGGGTAGAATCCAAGTAGGTGGAACCAACCATCCCTGCCTTAATAGATGTGGTAAAAACATTTTAAAATCACAAAAACATATGGGTTGGAAGGAACATTGGGGAGTTCCCTAGTACAACTCCTTGCTGAGAGGAGGTTTGACTGACATTACGGAGGGTTGCTCAGGTTCATGTTTAGTTAAGGGTTGTTTTTCTCCAATGATGGAGGTTCCACAACCTTTCTGGGAAACCTGTTCCAGGTTTAAAACAGTCACATATTGACATGTTTTCCTTATATCTAATCAGAATTTCCCTTGATGACATCAGCCAGCTCCTTTAGCAGCCTTGGATACGTCTAAACTAGTCCCAGCTATTGTGACACTCAAGCAATTTTAATACTTGGGTTATTTTTGGTGAAACAGGAGCCAAAATCCTGAAGATACAGGAACTTAGTATTTTAGCAATACTTTACAGCAAATATGTATTAATGTAAGTATGCTTCAGCTCTGTGACATCCTGGAGATGATTGCAGCTTTGTTTTATGTTTGGCAACTTAACCCACTGTGAGAAGTATCTGGCTTGTCATATATAATATCTGATATATAGGAAGTTATTTAACTTATAAGAGTAATTATTTTTTGTATCTCTCCTTCAGTGTTAATCAGAAATATGCACACAGCTTTATCAAAATGTTTAGGTTTCATCTTGCCTTTTTTGTCTTTTTATTTTATTTTTTTTTAAACTAGGTTTTGTGCACTGCCCTCCTAAATACGAAATTTTGAAAGGAGAAAAGGAAAACCAAAAAGCCCCAAATCTTTGTTCCTAATGCATTAAATCAACAACTTAGTCAGTGCAGAGGCAAAACAGGAAGAAGTGGAAATAGACTATCACAAAAGATTTTGAGGTGTAAAACTAATAATATACAGATAATGAACTCTATGTTATTGCTGTATGGATCTCAAACAGGGAAAGAGTCTCTGAGAAAATTCTTATGATGGTGTGATATTTATTTGATGGATAATACCTTCTGATTAAGAATGCTTTTCAGTGAGTATTGATTTCAGTCTGTATTTAATCAATGCTGTGGAAGAACAGATGTTCCTTAAGGATATCAGTTACACAGGTGGCTTAAAACTGAGGTAAAGAGAATTGGGACTATGAATTATGAGGAACACAGTAATTCCTTCTCCCTCATGACTACCTAGGTGCTTCTTTTGCTGTTTAACATTAGCATGTTTTTCATAACAAGCTTTAAACTCTTTAAGACTTGACATGCAACTGATAGGTTGGCTGCTTGGTAAGAGGTCCCCTAATGATCCAATCCTTGCCTTTGTGTATTAGTATAACCTCTGCAGTGACATTCGAGTACTAAAGTGTCTGTACATATTTGTGGTAGGTGTGGTTATGACTTTGTTGGTTGAATTTGAATGGGATTATCTGATTTAAGAGGAATTCTTGATTAATCCTCTCTCTACTGTTCATTTAGTGGCTCTGTCTTAGGTTTCTTTAAGAGACAGTATTCTTAATATTAGTGAGAAGTGTAACGGGAATATTTGACAGTGATTGTTTCTCTTCATTTCTTGTTATGTGGAGTAGGTTTGATTTGTCATCAATCCTTTAGACTAAACTTTTTGTTAAACTGGCTAAACTATTCACCTAATAAGAAATGTGTCTTCTCCACACAGTTAACTTTTTTGAACAGGTTTGTATTTATAGCTTTTGAAAACTCCTCACCTAAAAATAATTACTAATATTAGCAATGAACCATTTTTTAGATGTTTGCTTAAAAATTTTATCTCTGGCAATTAAAGAAGGATGGGATCACATTTTTCTCTAGAAGCTCTTGCTTAACATATAAATTGTGTGATCGTGTCATGTCATGTGATCGTGTCTATGCAGACTTGGGATTGATAGATATTCAGCCAGATTGTTATTAAAAATCTATATAGGTTATTGATCTGCATGCTCACATTCAGAAGTTTTGGATATAACTTCATTTTTTACTTTCATCCATGTGGCCAAAATAATTCAATTTCTTTTGCTCAAGAATGACAACTGGAAAATGCATTCTTATTTGTTGAAAAGATGTTGAATATAGAAAATTATTTTGTTAAATGATTCCTGCTTCAACCATATTTCACCATTTTAACTTTTTGAAATTTGCTGTTCTTTATACCAACTGAAGATTTTGTTTCACTATCAATTCATTTACCTAACGTAATACATTTAGAACAGCTTCTGAATGTTACATCCCCTAAATGTATAACACAAAATATACAAAATATAATCCTTCATCCAATAAGCCTAAAAGTTAACATAATTTTGATTATTAGAATTAAAACAAAATATCATCTAATGAATATATGCTCCTGTCTTAGTATTAATTACATGCTCTGTGTGTGCTTCCCAATCTATAGAAAGTAATTTTGTCCTTTATTTAGACTTTCTGAATGATGCACCTATTAGTATGACAGGCAACACACTGAGATGCTGATAGCATTCCTGCAGGTTTTCTCTTTGTGGCTAAAATATTATATATTTATTTTTTATAAATTTTACATGATTCTAATGCAGATTATGCCACTCTTGCTTTGAAGGGGGACTCTTGTCACTGGGGAAGACTTTACAATATACTGTAGTTAAATATAAATGCATTTAGTATAAATTTATAAATGCATTCATGGTTTATAATTATCAAGTTATCATATATATATATATGATAAAGTGAACAATATATTCCCCCATATCATTTTTCTTGTTTTTAAACTTTGGAAATGTACATATTTTTATATATATATATATATACAAGCAAAGATCTGTGAAAAGCTAGAAGACAAACCTGTTAAACACATTATATTCTGTTAAGTTGCATTGCAAGACCAAGAAACAGAAGATGATCATTTGTCGTGGAGAAAATTCTGACACAATACTCAAGAGAATTAATCAACCTTTTCTCTTTCCATCTGCTCATCCTTGCACAGCTTGGCCCTTACTCCTCTAATGTGACTTCTAAAACCACAGAGTTGTTCAGCAATCTTTTTTCTCTTGCATGTAACCAGTCTAAAAGGCTTTGGAAATAGCCACGGGGCTCTGCAGAGATACCTGAGCTGGTTTTGAATGAATTAGCTGTAGGTTTGGAAACAAAATAATTATATAAGCATTGAGGTACCCAAGCAACACATGAACTCCTGAGCTCACCTAACTAATTAGCCTCGTAGGGAAGCAACACTAATTAGTTTGTGGGGAATGACCCACTACTACTGCTTCTGGGACCTGACATTCAATTTTATGTATGGTGTGGCTCTTTTGATATACAAGTTATTTTGTGTTTCTCTCTAGAGTAGCAGGCATTGTATAGCATAGACAACCTTTCAGATTTAGTACCTGACAAATATGGTTCTTACCTTCCTCCTTTCTACAACTCAATTCTTTCTTTTTCTTTCGTATGACTTTCAGTGACATCTAGACATCCTCCATGCCTGATTGTTTTTCATTTGTATTTGCAGATACTTGTAAGAAGCCTCACTGGTAAAATTCATGAGGTATATAGAGATCTTTCATAATTCTGAACTCATCAGTAGGCACCTCCTAGTTATGCTGTCATTTATCAGCAGTCAGATATGCCACTTCTATCAGGCAGCTAGGAGTTTTCTGTTTTAGTGGCCACAATCCCTATCCTGTCTTTGTCATATTTAACTGAATATGCTCAACTCATTTGAGTATTGACAGGTAGCAATAGTTTTGGTAGCCATAACACTTACTGAAATGGTTGGAAAAACTACTGGTCAACACCATTTCTTTGCACAAGCTCCAGGGTCCTAAGTAGGATAATGTTCTAGGCAGTGTCTACAGTCTTAAAAGACTAAATACATAAGTAGTAAACTAAGCTTAGAAAAATATTTTTGCTGAAAGCTGTTCTCTGACATGTGGACATGCTCAATCCACATAATGTATAGAATAATTTGCTTTAAAGAAATTATTTCTGTGTTTCACCTGTATTGTGCAAAGAAAGACTTAGAAATTACCTTCAAGTCTAAGCTAGTCAAATGGAGTTCTCAAAGCATCTGAAAACGTTTCTTAAATGCAGATGTGATGTATAAAGCACATCTTAACCTGGAAATGCAGACTCACATCTTAACCTTAAAAGTCTAGTGGGGACTATTCTTTAAGGTTAATAAAGTCTTTCATTGTTTTGCTTGAAGCAGTAGAATCAATAAACCAGCCAGAACCATACAAGATCACACAGTTTCTTTAAAGCCTCTTCTCTGTTCTCAGTTTTCCAGTAGCCCTGTATGTAGACAAACATGGACCAACAGCACTTCAGGAACATATAATGTGCTATTGAATTCATCTCATATGTAAACCCATAGGCCTTGAGAAAATAATCAGCAAAAGTTCTCTACAAAATCTATGGAGAAGGATACAGAGTAGCATCCCACATTTACACACATAAATGTGTTCTGGACTAGGTCACCAAGACAAAGAATATATAAGGTAATTCATTTCCTAAGAATAATTTTAACATTTGTCAATACTTCCGCATAATTGAACATGCTCATTTACCAATAAAATCAAGTTTATCATTTTATCTGCTTTGCAGAAAAGGTTCTGGTGGTCCTGGCAGACACCAAGTTGAACATGAGACCCTGTAAATGTGCTCTTGCAGCAAGGCTAACAGTGTCCTTTCTGGGCTGCATAGAGGGACTCTTTCCAGAAAGTCTAAAGAGGTGATTCCTCCCCTCTGTTTAGCACTGGTGAGGCCACACATGGAGTATTGTGTCCAGTTCTGAGCTCCCCAGTGCTTGAAAGAAATGGAAATAGTTCAAAAAAGAGCCAGTAATATACTCATACTATGTTGGGGACTGGAGCATCTCTCCCAAAACAAAAGGCTGAGAGCTTGGACTGTACAGCACATAGAAGAGAAGGCAATCTTATCAGTCTATAAATACCTGAAGGAAGGGTTTAAAAAAGGCAAAGACAGGCTCTTTTCAGTGGTTTCCAGTGACAGCACAAGAGGTGGTGGACACAAACTGAAACACAGGAGACTCTGACTGAACTTAAGGAAAAACTTAAGGATGATTGAACACCTGCCCAGGTTGCCCAGATATGTTCTATGGTCTCCATCCTTGGAGATATTCATAAGCTGTCTAGATATGGTCCTGTGCTACTGGATCTAGATGACCCTTCTTGAGCAGGAAGTTGGACCAGATGGCCTCCCGAGGTCCCTTCCAACCTCAATCATTCTGTGATTCTGTGATATTATGACCTTGTAATAATAAACTCACATAAGCATATATGCATATCTAAAGGGGTAAAATAGAAAAGTTTTTGTTTGTTTGTTTTTCCCACAATACATGACAAAAGCTCTTAAAAACTTATGACTGTTAAAAAAAAATAATAACAATGATGGGAAAAGAAAAGAGGTCCGTGAAAGTAAGTTTCATATCTCAGTCATGTGGTTGCTTTATGATACAGGAGATACAGATTAATACAAATGGTATGAAACACCTCTCAGTGGCAGTGGTTCTCTATTTCAGAAACAGTTATGGAAGACAGTCTGTGAAGATGACATTATAAACAGTGCCTCAAACCGTATTATGAGTGATTTCAGAAAGCTTTTCTTTCTTTGGAGAAAAAAATCTGGTCATGTTGTGTTAACAGAAACAAAAAGGTGTGGATGACAAAGCTGAATGTTGACCTGACGTTGTTTTGAAGTTTGTTTTTAAAAAAATCTCTCTCATTTCACCTCAGTTTGTCATACTTGTTCTGGGTTAAATTAGTGTTTGTTGACTTTTTGAAATTCAGTGATTTATACTGTTTTAATTCTAGTTCTGCCTTCACCCTCAACTCTAATTTCTGTAAAATTAGTGGCTAAACTCTTAAACTAAAAGTTTTTTTTTTTTTTTTTTTCTTTTTCTGTCTTGAGTAGTTTTTACCCTCTTGGTTCTTACGCTATCTCTCTGTTAATGTTGCATCCTGGTTTTCTCAGCTGGATTTTTCTCCCATGGAAAATGCTGAAAATACTTTCACTGGGGCATGCTAAAAGGATGATGAATCAGTAGATATGATTTCCAAGATAGTTTTACACTGGTCTGGCAGTGGCTCTCATGTCATAGCATTTTTTTTCTACTTGTCTTTTCTTTCATTCTTTAAACAGCTATAACGTCAATACTGACCCTAAAGTAATTTTTGTATGTATTACGAAATTGATGGCAAATACTGTTTCCTTTTTACTGGGTGACTGGGAACTTAGGGCATTTTAAAAAGTGATCATCACCATATATCAGATCTTACTGTTTAGATACTATTTGGACCACCTTCCACCTTCAAATTAATTTTCAGTTAGTGACACAAATTTGGGGAGTGCAATTTATCCAGTCATTGTGCTCATCTATACAGCAAGTTAGAGGGCTAATTGTCAGGATAGCCTTCATTTCATTGGAGGAAACTGAACAATAATTCATACACAAGCATAATTCATACACGAAATTTCACCCTCCACCTCCCCACCCCCCCAAAATAAATAAATATATATAATCTGAAGACTTAAATGTCTTTAAAATGTCTGTTTCTTCCCATTGATGAAAAAAAGAGACCATCTTCGACATAAATGTTTACATGATGGATACAGTTCAAGGACAGATTAAATGGATTAAATGAATTCTGCCACACATAATCAAACATATTCAGCTTGAAAACACACACTGATGATATTTATGAAATTTAGTATATGGGTGTGCTTTGGGGTATACTTAAATAGTCTGAAACCCTGGAATAGGTGAGATGGGTTTGGAGAGTGAGCTGGGAAGAAGAATAAGGTAAAGCTTTTAAAGAGCCAATTGCATATGCAAGCTAACAAATTTGGGGGATTTTTTAAGACATAAGCTTCAGATATAGGTCAAATAGTTTAGACTGACATTCCCTACAGCTTCCATAAAGCTTCCATACTTTTCCTTCAGTATGACATCTGAAAAGTGTCTTATGTATAAAATGGTTGATATATTCATTAAGAGAAATTTATGTAAGACTTGTCCTTTCTTCTGACCATGTGATTGCACACCAATCTTTAAATTTGATAAAATTGAATTTGTTCACTGTCATAACATTTTAAAGACAAGATTATTCATTTTATATTCTGTATTTCCAGAAATTTTCCATTTAAACAGTATTATAGTCCCTCTGAAGTTTTGCGCTATTTTTGTAAGGTACTGGTTATATTTATTTCTGTAAACAGATGATCTTAAAAGATGATCTGAGATTCTGAGAACAATAAGGAAAATGGGCTGCAAGCTCTTCAGAAAGGAGGCAGAGTTAAAAACTAATCAGAATCAGAATATTTCCTTGTCTTGTCTTGTACAATCTTGATCCTGTAAATTGTAATGATTTTTTTTTTTCCTAGGTGTGATTGTAAAATTCACAGTAAATGCAGTTATAGAATATTTTATTTTCCAACTCTTCGTATCCATGTTGGATGTTGTGAATTCTATATATTCACTCTTTCTTTATGATTTCCAATAATATTTGCTCTTTTTAAAATTACAGCCTATCCAGTGTCTGTAAATTTTAAGTATACGAGGTAGCTAAACTATTTCTCTGTTAGTATCCTCATACACATAGGTGAAAAATAAAATTTAATCTGTGCAATATTTACTGAAAATTAGGCTCTAATAAAAAAAAAATCTGTAAATTCCAAAAGTAGTTATTCCTAAAAACTTAGTTGGTATGAATGTCAATATTTATATGATAAGATTTAGGAATATGAAGGACAATAAGACTTCATATTTTTGCTATACTTCCTTTTAAACCTTCTTACACTGCATTTCTATTTATTGGATTATCTTTGGTTTGACTTTTTTCTTCTCACTTTTCTTAATTAATAATGCACACTTCAAGGTCCTACTCATTTTGAGAAATTACAGAAAAAAAAAGTCTTTAATATTTCTCATTGTTCTGAGGAATATTTAAGGCAGTTATTATTATTGTTACTCAGATGATAGCCAAGTTGTTTTCTGACTGAACAAAGTGCATGAGGTGGAACAATGACGAAGCTGTGGAGGTAGTACTGTTGTTTATAGTGAGCGAATCAAACTCGTAATGCTATTGATTTATTCCAGACTTTTCTTTGTCTTCCCAACCTTTACTTTCTTTTTGATTATATCACCTACTCTAGTGGGCAGTTCTAATTACGGCTGTTTTCTTTTGATTTACAACATACAAATATCCATTTGTATGAAATCTACTTAAAGCCAAAAATAGTAAATAATTAATCATTATCAATTAACAGTTTTTGCTACAATATGTAATAATAATAATAATAAAAAATCTTACTGTTAATTGCTAATAATTGCTATGGGTGTGTAATACAAAACATCCTCCTAACAGTAGTATATTGCTGTAAACACAATTGAAGCCATATCATGACTTCTCCAAAATTCTCAGAAATCTTTTATGGATCTTCTGCTGATAAATAAACTGGGTTAGAGAAAATGTGCTGTATATGTTGTTAGGTAAGTGCAGTAAAAATGATTGTTAATCTTTCTTAATAGCTTCCCTGGACTCTTTTAACACAGCAAGACATGTAAGAGTGATCTTAAATCATTTAGCTAAATCTGCTGAACAAGTGCTTAACTTAAAGTATATTTTTTGAAACCTTGATGAATAGATCTTTTTCTTAATAAAATTCTATACAGCACAGATATTTTTTCCATAGTTCTTCACAAGTAATCTTAATTCCCACCAAACTGAAAAATATTTGCTTAAATCAGTTTAAGAATATATAATACTATCTTCGTAGATAGAACAAAAAAAAAAATGTCTTATAGTTTTAAAATCAGAAGTAGTAAACAAGATTCACTACAAATCCTGACAAAAAATCTAGAATAATAATAAATTCAAAATCATATAATAGTAGGAGATACTTGCACATTCTCAGAATTATTATTTCAGCTCTATTTCTGATGGTGACTTTATTTGCTTTCAGATTAAAAGAGCTGAAGCTGAATTAATTGTCCTACGAATTGTTTCCTTCTGCCCTCCATTTGGTATAATAGCCTTAATATTATCAATACATACTTTTTTACAGAATGTACAATAGTACAGACTGTTGCAGTCTATTACATATCCTCATTTTTGAAACTAAGAGATTAAGAAACAAAGATCTATGTAATCCTTTCTACCAAAATATGTACAGAGAGCAAAGACCAGGAAAGTGATGCAGATATCATCATCTACATTATACAATGTTGACAGGGAGAGAACACTGCCCAAAAAAGTGCTGTAAGGATCAGAGTTCCACACGTATTCATCATTTCATTGCACCTCCAAAGGTCACAGTGATCAGACACATTCACAACCGGAACAGAAAGTCTGATTAACCTAGTGGGGGGGGGGGAGTCTCTGTAGTAGATTTGTGGGACAAATCCTATTAGCAATGAATAAAGAATAATTTGACCCTGAACATTACATTTTAAGTAGTGGGGAAGGGGAGCAATATACTTTTTAATTTTGGTAGAGTTTTTCCTTCAAAAAGCCTCAGAATCCTCCATAGTGAACACTGAATGAGTTTTTGTAAAATGATCACTGGGATGTATTAACACAGCTTTAAACTAAAAGAGGGTAGATTTTGATTAAATATAAGGAAGAAATTCTTTACTATGAGGGTGTTGAGGCACTGGCACAGGTTGCCCAGAGAAGTTGTGGATGCCCCATCCCTCAAAGTGTTTAAGGCCAGTTTGGATGGGCCTCTGAGCAACCTGAACTAGTGGGTGGCATCCCTGCCTATGGCAGGGGGTTTGGAATTAGATGATATTTAAAGTCACTTCCAATCCAAACCATTTTATGATTCTACGACAACACATTTGGGATATTAACTTAAAGAAAGGGGAAAGACATGTCATTGCAATTAAGACATTTTCTAAACAACTTCCTGCAGTTTTCTAAGAAAATTACATAAAATACCTAAATATATACCTAAATATATATAAATATACCTATATATATAAATATACCTATACCTAAATATATACCTAAATATACCTAAATATAATACCTAAATACATAAAATATATATATATATATATACCTTTTTTTTCTTATCTCTCAGTGCCATGCAAGTTTAGAGTGTTTGAGATCATCCAGAACTATTCTATTCTGAACCTCTCTGTAGAATTGAAAGAGAAAATGAAAATATCTTCATCTGCAGCCTTCTGTCCTCTTACCTCACTCACTTGGCAGAAATAGTGAGTTTAAAACTAATTTGCTTGGATGTGTACCAGTAACCACTACCAAAAAAAAAATAAAAAATTAATAGCTCAGTGCTTGCAGTTTTATGATAGTCTTCTCTGAAGTTTTGAATTTGTGTGTGTTCTAGCTTTCAATTTTAATACCTCCTTACCTCCTTGCAAGAACTGAATATCAGCAAACACCCTCTCTCAAAAAGGTGCTAAGGGATAAAGGGATAGAACACATGAGGTACTCAAATGGATTTACATGAATTTTAAAACAATATTTGCAGCAAGGACTATCATGTCTTCAAAATGAAGAAAGAATCTGTTATGAAGGATTTTTTTTTTCCACTGGATATGATCTTTTAGTTCAGACAGGAAAAGAGAGTAATAAGGAATTGATCATGAAGTAGATGTTTTTGGTTTTGAACAGAATGTAAAAACAATGATACACATCTGTCCTTTCTAATATTTCTCCTTCTCTTCACCCTTCTGGTGCTAGAACTTTACTCCTAACTAGACTTTCTAGAGGTATCATCACAAATTGCACAGACAGGGCCTCCGTGAGATTTTCTTTCAGTTCAGCATGTTCTTATTTGGAAGCATTTTTCTTTCCGGCAAAAATGACTAGAGGCACGGTAGTCATTAACTGGTCTTTCAGGTTTCTTTACTGACCTCTTCACTCTAATAGTACAAGAAAGTTGCAATGATGTGAACTGTTAATATGATATGTGCAATGGTGTGAGGGTCTGGGAAGAATAAAGACTATCATACATAGAAAAAAATGCAAACACCCTCCCCTTCTCATCAGCAATCAGAAGAAGAGTGTGGAAGGTTACTGAATGCTTGCACAAGAACTGAGTAGGAAACTAACTGGAAAATAAAAATTCACTATGATATTAATTGGGATATAACAGGGAATTGTACTGTAGTATTTGATATGGCAGTTTGTGATTGCATTCTCAAATAACAGTGCAACATAATTATTCCAATGGACTGTAGACAATCACTTTGGATATTACAAAAGCACACTGAGTATAGCAGTGTTTTTGCTATGGCAATCAGGAAAGTAATAGTAGCTTCAACCTCAGATAATTAACAGAGCTCTCTTAAATTATACTGAATTATGACTCAGCTTTGGCCAGATTAGAGCACTATAGAAGGCAAATGAAAGCATATACTGTTACATACATGAGATGTATCTACATACATTATTCAATATTTTTCTCAATACTTGTGTGTAGCTGGCAATTGCAATTTTAGTGTTTTCTTGTTGAAATCTGAGAAAATAGAATAGAAATAGAAAATTCTGTTGTTAACTTTGTGTATACACCTGCGTGTGTGCATATGTGTTTTTATGCAGAACAATATTATAAAAACCAGGACCAATATATGTTTTCATTATCAAGATAATACTAACAATTCAAGAATATCTAGTTGTTGAACTTTAGAAAACTGGAAAAAATGGCTGTTAGTGTTTAAAGGACCTTGTAACTTTCTCCTGTGTGCACTCAGCCCTAGTTACTTTATACACATCTCTGCAAGCATGGGAAAAAAAAGCAAAAATCCTACTGAGGGCTAGTGTTCAAGCACAGCATTTCTATGTATATCTCATGTACTGTGCTACTACTATACTTCTGCATGCAACTTGTTACATACAGTATGCTGAGGTGATGAGCCTGGTGCAAACGTGCATTATCCACATTTAGCACAAGAAGAACTCAAAACTCAGAGACACTTTATTAAGGGATATAAAGTTCTGAATGGATCCCATTTTGCCAACATAAAAGCTGTTGCTACTACCAGGTCAAAATAAACACTGCTTGATAAATCATATGTACATAGTAAGTGTATATTGAAAAACTGCATGTTATGTATTTCTTATATGTATTTTTTAATGTATAAACACCATTAAGTTATTTTTTTATACCCTGTTTCACCAAATTAGATTCTTCAAAATCTTAGAACTAGTGATGGAGAACCACACAATGTTTATTCTTGTCTTTTCCATAAATCTTACTTTTACTTTTAAGAAATGCTGTGCTGTACAGCAGGAAGTACTTGAAGAATTAAATTATGGCCTCAATTCTAATGTTGCAGTTCAGCAAACACTTGATATTTGTATCAGAATACAGACGTATAAGATTGTCTAGATATACCACCCTCTTTTCAGCAGTTTACAAAAGTGAATGTATTTTAACATTACAATCTGTCACAAGAGGACGTCTTTTCTCCTATAACAGCTAGTGATCAAGGGCAAAAGAGAAATTCTGATGCTGACTTACTGTCTACCTATCTGAGAAACACATCTATATGCTTCTGTCTTTTATACTGCAATCAGTTAAGCTAGGCAACAGGTATTCAACTTTTCCAGTGGAGGGGGGGGGGGGGGGGGGTCCAATTTCTGCACTCTCTTAGACTTGCTGTGAGCATTATATATGTATATATTTTGTGTATATATATATATACACACACATAAAAAGCCTATCACCATATTGATAAACACTCTTTGGAACTACTCTGATGGCAAGAGTAAGAAAAGGAGTTGGCCTGTTATTACCTCAATACTGCTCCTTCCAATCAATTTTAAAAACAAAGACACACACACAAATGAAACAAAAAAAAAAAACAAACAACCAAGTCTGTGACCCCTGTGGACCTGCAAGGGTCCTTTGATAGGTCAATTACCACACTTACAGTAGAAGATAGACACATTAATTTTTCCCACTGTACATGAGTCATCTCCAGTTTTATTCTAAATCAGAATATTCTTTAATGCTGTTGTTTTTTAAATCACAAAATATTTAATTCAGTATACATTAATAATTAGTAAATCACTATAAATTCCTTTGAGATCTGATGCAATATAGAATCATAGAATCGTTAATGTTGGAAAAGACCTCCAAGATCATCTGGTCTAACCATCCCTCTACCACCAATATCACCCACTAAACCATGTCCCTAAGTACCACGTCCAACCTTTCTTTAAACACCCCCAGGGACGGTGACTCCACCACCTCCCTGGGCAACCTGTTCCAATGCCTGACTACTCTTTCTGAGAAGAAGTTTCTCCTAATTTCTAATCTGAATTTCCCCTGGTGCAACTTGAGGCCACTCCCTCTAGTCCTATCACTAGTTATCTGTGAGAAGAGGCCGACCCCAGCTCCCCACCACTTCCTTTCAGGTAGTTGTAGAGAGCAATAAGGTCTCTCCTGAGCCTCCTCTTCTCCAGACTAAACAACCCTAGTTCCCTCAGCCTTTCCTCATAAGACTTGTGTTCCAGACCCTTCACCGGCTTCATAGCCCTTCTCTGGACGTGTTCCAGGGCCTTGATGTCTTTCTTGTAGTGAGGGGCCCAAAACTGAACAAAGCGTGTACCTGTCCAAGCCGTGGGCTGCCAGCTTCTCCAAGAGAATATTGTGGGAAACTGTGTCAAAGGCTTTGCTGAAGTCTAGGTAGACTATGTCAACAGACTTTCCCTTATCTACCAGGGGGGAATACTCACATAATTTACCATTTTAGTACCTCAGACACATCTGTCTCTGAGACAACACAGAGAGAATAAATATCTTAATCTTCACTGTGTATTAAAAAAAAAAAAAAAAAGGTTTCTTTTTGCACTTACATTTAATTATTGTTACCAGAGGTCCAATAAGTGCCCAATTGGCCTTGTTGATATATAGAGCACATGAGGAAGATTCATCATTGATTGTTCAGCACATAGACAAATTAATATATAATATGTAATTCCCTGATTATTCTTTATAAAACACATGACTAACCATGGAAAGTATTCACATTGGTTCTGCTAAATCATCCCGCTTTGTGAGTGGATACAGTGGGGTTTAATTATTAATTATGTGTTGCCATGCAGCAGCATTAAGTGTGTATGTTCTGCTGACCTGCTAATACTGTCTTTTCAAAGATCCCAGTAGATTCAGGTTAACACTATTGAAAAGGCATCAAGGCAACTCTATCAAACAGAACTGCTTAACGTCTTATTAGTGCAAAGCCATGTAATGAAATAGCAAATAATAATAAAACAAAAAGCAGCTTTTTGGATTTTATAGTTTAGTCCTGTTCTCAGTGGTGACTCAGATTAGCTACTTTTCAGGTAAAATAATGAAGAATACCACTCAGTATTTCCCCATGGAACAAACGACCTTAATTAATTTTGGGGTGAGAACTGTTTACTTCCTCTGTTCAAGTTCCTTTCTGCCTTTCCTAGATTCAAAAATATTTAACTTATATTTAATAAACCACAAAGAAAATATCTTTAATATCTTTATTGATGATCTGGATGAGGGGATCAAGTGCACCCTCAGTAAGTTTGCAGATGACACCAAGTTAGGTGCATGTGTCGATCTGCTCCAGAGTAGGAAGGCTCTGCAGGAGGATAGGCTGGACTGATGGGCTGAGGCCAACTGTATGAGGTTCAACAAGGCCAAGCGCTGGGTCCTGCACCTGGGGCGCAACAACCCCAAGCAACGCTACAGGCTGGGAGATGAGTGGTTAGAAAGCTGCCTGGCAGAGAAGGACCTGGGACTATTGGTTGATAGTCAGCTGAATATGGGCCAGCAGTGTGCTCAGGTGGCCAAGAAGGCCAACAGCATCCTGGCTTGTATAAGAAGCAGTGTGGCCAGCAGGTCTAGGGAAGCGATTGTCCCCCTGTACTCGTCTCTGGTGAGGCCGCACCTCGAGTACTGTGTTCAGTTTTGGACAAGAAGGACATGGAGGTGCTCGAGAGAGTCCAGAGAAGGGCAACGAAGCTGGTGAGGGGTCTGGAGAACAAGTCTTACGAGGAGCGGCTGAGGGAGCTGGGGTTGTTTAGCCTGGAGAAGAGGAGGCTCAGGGGCGACCTTATCGCTCTCTATAGGTACCTTAAGGGAGGCTGTAGAGAGGTGGGGATTGGTCTATTCTCCCACGTGCCTGGTGACAGGACAAGGGGGAATGGGCTAAAGTTGCCCCAGGAGAGGTTTAGGTTGGATATTAGGAAATACTTATTTACCGAAAGGGTTGATAGGCATTGGAATGGGCTGCCCAGGGAAATGGTTGAGTCACCATCCCTGGAGGTCTTTAAAAGATGTTTAGATGTTGAGCTTAGTGATATGGTTTAGTGGAGGACTTGTTAGTGTTAGGTCAGAGGTTGGACTAGGTGATCTTGGAGGTCTCTTCCAACCTAGACAATTCTGTGATTCTGTGAAAAACCTTTATAAATAAAGTTGTTATGAAGAGTGGCCTTTATTTCAGCAGGCAAGTATTACCATTTCCCAAAATGCAAATATGACCATAACCAAATGTATTCAGATCATTCCTGTTTACTAAACTGAAAGTCCAAGAAATATCTGTATTTGTAATGTAGCATTTGAAGTAGCATAGACAGGTACCTAAGCTGTGCCTAGAAATAGAATTAAGTGCTTGGCTTGACTTTTTATGTTATGTCTTTAATTTTTATTAATGAATAAAATGGCATGTATTATCAAGCAGACAAACAGTATGGTTGAGTTTATATATTTGCTTGATGTGTATTTTTTGGCATACTAATAAGTGTGACTTGTTCTTCGGACTGATTCAGAGAGTAGATAGCTAATGTAATTGGAAGAAAAATAAAGGCACAAGACAAATAGTATGCATTACAGCTACAAAAACAATGTAGTGAAATGTCATATTTTCTAGTATAATAAAAACTTATAGATAAACATTATATTTGCTTTTGATGAATGCTTAATGACAAAACCAATGCTGAAAGATGTTGTCCTTTTTTGCCTCTAATAATAATTTTGTTCTTTTGTGTTTGTGGTTTTGTTTGTTTGTTTTATTTATTTCACCTGGATAAAATAGTCAAAAATTAAATATAAAGCATATGTCCAATAAACATATCATACAGTAAAAGTTAATGGTGATTTGAGAGTTTACAAGCTTTTTGCAATGTAAAGAACAATTTAAATCTTGTTAAATTTACACTCAGTCATGAGACTTGCAATAGAGGCATTATGCATAAACAAACTTGCAGAGTCTTGTTCCATTGGGGGCTGCAGATGCCCAACACTTATCAGGATCAGGTTTTAAGTTGGTTTTGATTTGCTACTACCTTGAACTTTCTTTCTCATGCTCTGGTTATGCTCTGGCTTTCCATGTTCCCTCTGTGTTTGGGATAATTGTTTTCTCTTCTAAAACTTTTCTACTGATCCTTCTTCAATTTTATTTGAAAGCTCAATAGACCTAAGAGTTATTTATTCCTACCTTTTGGCCCACTAAACTTAATTTTCACCTCTATTCACTGATATGTTCTCACTGTGGAGATTGACTCCTTCGTTTTTCACTCATTTAGTTAGTATAGGTCTAGAAGTCCCTTTCTGAGTGCACATTGCCTGAAACTGCTGTGAAATGAATAAAGTTAGTAAAATATTCTCCATTTGTTAAAAATCATACTAGATGATTCATCCTTTTTATTTTTATTTTTTCCCATAAAAGAAAGAAAATTATTTTTTTTCCATTTTTCTTATAATTTATTTTTAATGTCTGAATGTAATAAATACCCTGTCAGTCTGTTTTTTGATGCTGTTGAAGATATTGTTGTTAAATATAAAACCAGCTATTAGTGCTGTTGTGTTTATACACTACTTTCCATTCGGCATTAATAGTTGATTGTAGCAGTCTAGCCTTTGGAAATTTAATTTAAAATGTTGTCGGCTATTTAAAACACTTAATTTTACATCTGTCCTTTAAGTCAGGAAAAAAAAAAAAAAAGTACAGAATGCTACAGAATATTTGTAGACCTCAATGTCAGCAGAACAGTACAGCAATGCACATAAATTATAACTGTTGTAACTTCTCAAGCCAAGTAGGATGAATTTAATTCACTGACATATTTTGGCTATTTTGAGCTCTTTCAGCAATGTAAACCAACATAGGGTATGCCAGCTGTGAACTACTAAATCAACATAAAAATCACAGCATAATTCTGCACACGCAATGTGCAGCTCTTTTTGTGATCATCTTCTTCACTCATTCTGTCACCACTTCAAACAATGATGAAGTTGCTGTTTTACTCATTGACTCATTTCATTTTTGGAGCTTTTTTCAATTAATTTTCCCATTAGAAGCCTATGCAGCTGGCATTAGTTCTCCTTGTGCTTTCTTCTCATTCAAATCCATATTTCTTTTACTTACTGAGCTCCTTCACTGGTTCCCTGCTCCACATTCTCTACAGTCCTTTTTATATGCTAAGAAAGAAAGCTACAATTTCTTTTCTTTTATTAACTTCTGTTCTTACTCTAATATATTCAAAAGTGTGTATTGCTTTTACAGTCATGGGGACTGTTGCCTAAACTTGTTCTGAACCATTTACCAGTTCTTTCTGCAAAACTTGCATCTTTTACCTGTTCATCTGCAAACAAGTCCTTTTTTGACAGCCTCTTCTCATCTGCTGTTAGATATTTCTTCTGCATTGCCTACTAATCTCATGCTTCTTTCATCTAGAAGAAATGTTCTGTTCTTATTCTATATAATCTTTTACAACAGCTTATTTTATGATATGTTTAATCTCTATGACATATAAAAAATGCATATGTGTATATCAATTGGGTTGGACTAGTATTTCTACAGAAGGTACAAATTCTACTGATATTAGATCAACTTCATACATCCAGGATGTAATCAACACATTTTTTCTCATTGTCTAACAAGATGATTGCCCTGTGTGGAAACACATAGAAATACCATTAATTAGTACAAATATATTTTACTAGTCTCTAATATAACTAACCTTTTACCTTTCTGTAAAATAAGTGACCTTTTTGGTGTTGAGTAGAATGATCATTAGTGTACTGTGGTCCATTAAAGGAAAGAAAGATTCATTTTAATTAAAATATTTTTAAAATGAGGATTTGGTGTGGGGAATGAGGGGGTGGGGGCTCATTCACTGAACCAGTGCAGCCTGACTGATGTAAATATTTGGTACATTTTAATATAATTGCCAGCTATACTAATAATAATGGATTTATAGTTGATAGAATAAGAAATGAATCGTTCATCTCTGTAAAAAAAATATATTTTAATATTGCTCTGGATAAGATCTGGGTATAATCTGTTTGAATAGTTTGAAAGACCTCTAGCTCCATTTTTTTTATTATTATTATTATTTATTTATTTTCATTGGGTTTGTCTCATAATGCATTGTTCTTTCATGGACTAAATTTTCTGTGACTTGTCTCTTGTATACCAAGTAAATGATTTTAAACTAGGAATATCTAGTTTGAGAAACTGGAACAGGGTTGAATACAGCTGATGTCTTTGTAAAATGGAAGAGCAATATAAGATGTATTATTGTCAGTTTCTGCCTCCTAGTAACTATTCCATCTCATTCTCATGTAAAGCCAATGCCTCAGCTCATACTACATGTAGTTTAAACTTTGTTGGACTTTCAACATGAACAGAGAAGCACTTTTGCAAAGGGCCTCATGGCACCTGATGTATCTCAAACAGAAATGACTGTCATTTGAAATGGATGCCTTTTCATGCAAACATTTCTCACTTTGCTCCAACCATGGTGTAAAGGTTAACCCTCTGTTCCTCCCCCATTATACTGTGGAGAGGAATGGAGAAGAAATCATTTCCTGAAGGAAGGTGGTAGTCAATGATTTCTTATGAGAGAGATGCTGCTGTCATGTGGACTTGTGTCCTGTATTTGGGGGGGGGGATTTTTTTTTAACCCTTAGTTAGGGAAAATAACCCACCAGTGAAACAGAGCAAAGCAGAGTGTGTGGACAGATAGATATCCTTGTCATCTAGTAGGTGGCAAACATCAGCCTCAGCTGTGAAACAGGCTTTTAACCAAGGCTTGGGTCATCAAGTGTGAAAAGTCCTTTATTCTCCTTTTATTTTATTTTATTTTATTTTATTTTATTTTATTTTATTTTATTTTATTTTATTTTATTTTATTTTATTTTATTTTATTTTATTTTATTTTATTTTATTTTATTTTATTTTATTTATTTTATCTTTTTTATTTTATTTTATTTTATTTTATTTTATTTTATTTATTTTATTTATTTTATTTTATTCTTTTTTCTAAAGGAAGTTCAAACTAACCTGTTCACCTCTTCAATTTTGAGTGACCAAAGATACATCTCTAGAGGCACATTAAGTTTCTCAGCTAAGTTAAAATGTGCCAGATTAGGCCAAAAATTTGTAAATAATTAATGAACTATTAGGGTTACTGAGCTGAAGTCCATGAATATTGTAGGAAAAAAAAAAAGAAAAAAAAAAGAAAAAAAAAGAAAAAAAAAGAAAAAAAAAGCTGTTATACCTGTACTTTTTCTCAATGCTGCATTTAACATGCAAAGAACAAACAACAATACATCTGTAAGTACAATATTGTTTCACAGAGGAAGGAACAAGCTAGTTGTTCCAGCCCTTCCCTCTGTGTATATCTACTACTAACTGGTGTACAAAGAGCGTCATTGAAATATAAATGTGTTGAACAAATAAAGTAATTGTATAAAAGCAACAGGTAAGGCTATATTAAGGCTAAATAAGAAAGAGAGAGAAATAGTGGAAAAATACCATTAAAAAATCTCCTTGAGGTGGAACCTGGTGCTGTGAGGACAGTACAATGGGAAATGGGCAGATGCATGGGAGTGGTAGTACTGGAAAGGATATGAAGACATGAAACAAGGAAGTTGCAACTCAATGGGAAAGTTAATTAAGTGGTATCAGTTTGCATTTATATGTGTGTACTCTTTTGTGAATTGACAAGAAGGATGTGATTGCAATATAACTAGGGAGGACAGGTTCACCTTTTTGATACAGTAAGTGATAATGACGGGAATGTAACAGAAAAAAAAATTTAAAAATCTCTTAAACACTGAAGGAAAAGAAGCAGTGTGATTAATGTGCAATTTCAATAGCAGACATAGGAGCTGAAAATCAACTCTTGAGTCTGAAGAGTGACATGGTAGGATAGCTCACATGACTGGAACGCTGTCATGGAAGGCTATATGCTTTTTAGAAAAGACTGTCCAGGAAGGCAAGGTGGTAAGTTGCTCTTTCTGTGAGAGAGCAACTTGAATGCATGGAGCTCTGCCTAGGGGTGTATGAAGAGAGAGTTGAGAGCTTATGGGTAAGAATAAAAGGGCAGGCTATCATGGCTGATAGTATTGTGGGTGTTTGCTACAAGCCACCTGATCAGGAAAAGGAGGTAGATGAAGCCTTCTTCAGACAGCTCCACGTAGTCTCTCAGTCACAAGCCTTAGTTGTCATGGGGAACTTCAACCACCCTGATATCTGCTGGGAAGACCACACAGCTAGGCACAAACAGTCCGGGGGGTTCCTGCAGTACATCAATGACAGCTTTTTGACACAGGTGGTGGAGAAGCCAACAAAGAGAGGTGTGCTGCTGGACCTTGTATTAACAAATGAGGAAGGACTAGGTGGAGATGTGAGGGTCAGGGGCAGCCTTGGCTGCAGTGCCCATGATATGGTGCAGTTCAGGATCTTGCAAGGAGGAAGCAGGGCAAAAAGTAGGATTGTGACCCTCGACTTCAGGAGAACAAACTTTGGCTTCTTCAGGGATCTACTTGGAAGAATCCCATGGGTTAGGGCCCTGGAAGGAAGGGCAGATCAAGACAGCTGGTCAATATTCAAGCTTCACTTCCTCCAAGCTCAAGATCAGTGCATCCCTGTGGGTAAGAAGGCAAGGAAAGGGGGCAGGAGACCTGCATGGATGAGCAGGGAGCTTCTGGCAAAGCTCATACAGAAGAAAGAAGTTTAAAGCATGTGGAAAAAGGGACAGGCCTCTTGGGAGGAATACAGGGACACTGTCAGAGTATGCAGGGATGTGACAAGGAAGGCAAAGGCCTATTTGGAATTAGATCTGGCAAGAAATTTCAAGGACAACAAGAAGGGCTTCTTCAAATACATGAGTAGGAAAAGGAAGACTGGGGAAAATGTCAGCCCACTGCTGAAGAGGGCGGGTGCCCTGGTGACAAAAGATACAGAGAAGGCAGATTTGCTGAATGTCTTTTTTGCTTCAGTCTTTACTGCTAAGATCAACTCTCAGGAATCTCAGACCCTGGAGACAAGGGAGGAAGTCCAGAGAAAGAAGGACTTTCCCTTGGTCAAAGAGAACCGTGTCAGAGATTATTTAAGCAAACTTGAAATCCACAGATTCATGGGCCAGATGGAATGCACCCACGGGTGCTGAGGGAGCTGGCCGAAGTCATTGCTAGGCCACTCTCCATCATCTTTGAAAGGTCATGGAGAACAGGAGAGGTGCCTGAGGACTGGAAGAAAGCCAATGACACGCCAGTCTTCAAAAAGGCAAGAAGGAAGACCCAGGCAACTACAGACCGGTCAGCCTTACCTCCGTCCCTGGAAAGGTGATGGAACAGCTCATCCTGGAGGTCATTTCTAAGCATGTGGAGGATAAGAAGGTGATCAGCAATAGTCAACACAGATTTACTAAGGGGAAATAATGCTTTACCAAATTGATAGCCTTCTATGATGAGATGACGTATGTGTCGTACGAGGACAGGCTGAGAGAACTGGGCTTGTTTAGCCTGGAAAAGAGAAGACTGAGGGGAGACCTCATCAATGTGTATAAATGTCCAAGGAGAGGGTGTCAAGAAGATGGAGCTGGTCTCTTCAGTTGTGCTCAGTGAGAGAACAAGAGGCAACAGGCAAAAATTGAAGCACAGGAAATTCCGGCTGAATATGGGAGGGCACTTCTTTACTGTGAGGGTGTCAGAGCACTGGGACAGGTTGCCCAGAGAGGTTGTGGAGTCTCCTACTATGGAGATATTCAAAACCTGCCTGGATACCATCCTGTTTAATGTGCTTTATGTGGCCCTGCTCAGAAGGGGTATTGGACTAGGTGATCTTCAGAGGTCCCTTCCACCCTTGGCCATTCTGTGATTCTGATTCTGTGATCTAGAAACATGTCATGAGAGCTGGTGCTGACACTATGTGAAGCGGTCAAACATACTCAAAGAGGACTGAGTTATGATAATGTAACATGGACGAACTTCACGTCAGAGACCAAAAAGTTATTAAGGCCCTTTTTGCAGACTTACAGGCTCTCATGTATTTTGTGAGAATAGGCCTTCATTTCATGTCTTAACAGAAGACTGACTTGCAAGGAAAGCATTCTCATTGTTTCTGTTATGTTAACAAATGTTTCTTTAGTTTTTCAGTAACAGGTTTTAACTACATTTCCTAAATCTAATTGCCAGCTTGATGTAATATTTCCTCTGGTAACATGAAAAATGAACTGTTTGCCATCATGAGTATTATTTTTTCTCCTCTTTATATTAATGGTTATTTAATTCTATTGTATCTCTTATTTGAGAATGATAAATACATTAAAAACTGAATAACAAAAATAAAGTTCTAAGAACAGTACATAAGAATAGAAGTAATTGATGATGATATTTTTCAAACTATAACAACAGCCTATTTAGGTACAATTTAAAAAATATCTTCCCAGAATGAGCATAAGTTGGTAGATTTTCTAAGCAAATTGTTGGGTTTCTGCCTGTCTCTCTCCCTCTCCCTCTCTGCTTTTCTTTCCATGGATGCAATCAAAAATAGAATGCAAAATTAAAATAAATTGTTCTTTGAAAGGAACTAGTCTTTCTCTTCCCCTAGACACTCAAGCAATGTCATTTCACATCTGTATAAACTTAGCACTCAATAATCTAAATGAAACTATAGTTTTCAAAATACTGGAAACAAAAGTGACATGAGCATGTACAACACCTGAAGCAACCTCTGCACATGTCAAGCCTAAAATGAAGTAAACAAAGGTGAACAAAAACAGCCATAAAAATTGTTTGTTTAGGGAACCACTGTGGATTACCACAGCTGTTTTGTTGTTGTTGTTGTTTGTTTGTGTGTTTGTTTTCAGCAGTACTGGATGCTTTCATGTCACCAGAGCTCTAAGTAACTTGCCATTGTCTCCTGGAACTGAATTTTGAAGTATAATTCTACCATCCTAACTTTTGGAAAGTCAGTTAGCATTGTTTTTTCTAAAGTAATTATGCTTCTGTGATCTTTCTACTGAGAGATTCTGTTCTGCTCTGTTTTCATCTGCTGCTTTAGACCTAAATCTTTACCAACTCCTTTCATGTCACACAGTTACATGAGGTCATCAGTTTCAGTTCAAAGCTGCCTGCAATAACAGATTTCAAAGCATGTGCTTACAATAAAGGACACTCCTAAATCATTGTAAACTTTATAGAGCAAACAATACCGAGAATATGCTTATTTTTTTTAGAAAGGTGCATAGTTTGTACCACCTTATCAAAATATCTGTGTGTTCCTATATAGACTGGGAGCTTTAAAATAAGTCTTTTCAGTTTGGACAATCTCAAGCAAATGTGTACTCTTCTACAAAACATAAAGTCAAATTTACTTTGGAATTTAAAGTCATTGCAGTTCTGATGCTGTCTCATGTCTTTCTAGCTATGAAATTAGTTTTTAAGTATTGCTGAAAAAAAATGAGAAATTAATAGTTTTGAAATTTTGACTGTAGTCAGATCAATGATGTGATAAGGGGTCATTCAGCCATAGTATTGCCATTGAACACAAAATCCATCAGCTAAACTTTGAAGTTCAGTGTTAGTCATGTGATTTACCTTTAAAAATTGCATCAACGCACTTCATTATCCTGTCCAAGAAAGAGATACTGGATCTATGTAAGAAAAATGATTCTTTTGATTCTTCCAGTGTGGTCTAAATAAGAAAGTCTTGAAAGTCAAATCATAGCTAAATAGGTACATGTTTACCGGAATCAGCCCATCATTATTCAAATTATTAATTACTAATGTGGTACCAATGGAAAGAATTTCAGGGTGAAATAATAATTTAATAAACAATAGTTGCTTAAAAGTCAGGCCTACTTTTGGTATAACGTATTTTAAATCCTCAAACTGACCAGTATCTGATAAACATGAATATTTTGGGGGGAAGAAAAAAAAAAAAAGTTCTCATTTTTTTCAGAGTAGTTTGGCAACTTAAATTCTTCTAATACTAAAGATGTAACTGAAATATCTGATTCAAAAATAGAATTTATTTTCCAAAACAGTCAAAGACAGTCAAAAACTTGGTCATCATACTTTTAAATCACTCTTGGTACATTTTTAAGTTCCTTTTTTTTTGTTATTTAATTTATGACTGTCTCACATCTGGACATCCTCATAGCATTTTTTACCTGTGATATTCATATAGATGCTTCCCATAGAGATAATTTAAATAATACACAGATGCTTATTCATTACAACTACTTTTCAATGCCTTGGAGCTCAGTGCATCGGCTATTAACATGTTACTGTTA
Organism: Anser cygnoides; assembly: GCF_040182565.1. Taxonomy (NCBI): domain Eukaryota; kingdom Metazoa; phylum Chordata; class Aves; order Anseriformes; family Anatidae; genus Anser; species Anser cygnoides. The sequence goes on along the minus strand of NC_089873.1, from coordinate 107,529,006 downwards.
ACAAGATATGGTTCTCTATTTGACAAATTTGTGTAACCAAATAATTACTCTCTATTGATATCTGACTTCTAAACAAATTAGCTAATTTATCCATGATCTTAAAAATACATTGTGGGTATCTGCAAATGTGAGATGTCAGAAATCAGTATACTGTTCTTCAGCTAGTGTTAGACTGCAAAGCTCAAATACCATAATTCCATAAGCTAGGAATCACAGGAACTAGTTCTAAATAAATATGTGTAATAAATGTGTTGAAGAATTTGACAAAACATTCTGTGATTTATAATCTTCTGTTGATAAGAGTCATGAGCCACTTTTCAGATTAATTCTTTTTAGGTTATTTCAAAGCCCTGTAGCAATGCAAAGTTGTGCAATGCTTCATAATATATTAGGAATATGACATTTTTAATCTTCAATTTAGGGAGTCATCAAAATTTAGGACTTAGTTAATCTGACAGGATTTGTATTGCCACTGTGAAAGTATTCAAGAACAAACGTAATTATGCCTTCTCATGGTATTTACCAAAGTACTCTCTTCTTTAGCAAAACAAATTGTTCTTTTCTATCAATCAATATTGTTTTCCACAAGAAGCTGTTGTTCATGTGAGGGAGTATAAGTAAAGTAAAAATGCTTTAAATGATGAATTTGGTTTTGCAAAATTATTTACTCGTGAGACTGTCATGATTATATTCAAAGAAGAACTACGTAATAACACTGCAGAAATGGTTGAAAATAAACAGAAGTTCAGTGAAGTTCAATTACTATAGGGAACTACTGTTCTACCATCCTGTTCTCCAAAAAGGGGTAAAACAATAAAAGGGTATAGCAAGAAATAAAGGTGCATTACGTGCAGTGTATTGAGGATACTTCTTTTTCCCAAAACTGGACCTTATTACTATAAATAAGACAATAGAACTAACAGCTGAAGAAAGAAAACTGAGGAAAAAATGGATTTCTAGTGCATGATGCAGATTTTATTTGGTTTTCAAAAAAAAAGAAAGTAAATTAAAACATATTTATTTCCTGCATCTTCTGCAAGAGAGAAAATTTAATTTCATGTATGGTCTGGTTTACTTCCTGCACCTAGAGCCTTTCCTCAAAGCCCACTTTGAAGGATCAGAGCTCTCAAGGTCTATCAAGGCTTTATGCCTTACAGCCCCCCCCGCCCCCCCCCCCCCCCCCCCCAAGTTGTTCCATCCAAGTTTTGGCAATGCAGTTTTTGGCTCTGACAGAGGCTGAACAGGAGTTAAATAGGACTAGATCATAATTTTTTTCATGATAAATAGGCGTGAAATCTAGTGTCTAGGTCATTCATAGCTCCAGCAGAAAATAATGTGTAAGGGCTCCTAAATCATTTCTGCGTGTATCTTAGCTAGGAAGCAGACTTAACAGTTCAATGTTGCAGCTTCTTGGTTCTAAGTGTGAATTTAAGACCTCCTAGATTATTCTAAGGGAAGACAGAAAAAGGAGGGGGGGTTGGAGTTTCTTTCTTGAGTTGTAAACTCAGACACAAACATTATAATTGGTCTAAACAAAATCCTTACAAGGAACTCAGCTGAGTCCACTCTAGACAAAATCACAAAAACTGAGGACAATGAAAGGTATCAAGAAGACATGCTGGCACTGAGATGGATTATATATTAGGAAAATGTTTCAATCAGTCTTTTCAGATAATAAAATTGGGACTGAATTATTCAGGCCATACAAAATAAGAGCCAATTATACAGCTACCGTATATTTCACAGCAAAATTTAGTTAGGTGCCATGTAGAGAATTTTATAATATTTTACTGGGACTCTGATTTCTATTCATTGCTGCAACATGCTTGCTTATTAAAACTAATTAGTCATTGAACACAAAGAATAACCATAACCAGTAGATTATAGAAATGCTTTCAAAATAAGGGTACCCCAAATGGAAATACGGCATTATTCTGAGCTAAAATTGAAGCAGCTTTGTATGAATTTATTGCAAGACTGAATCTGCTGTCCTAAGAAAATACTCTGAAGCATATTGTTAAGATAATATAAATCATTTAGAAACTTGTATTTGTAGACTGAATAACAGCAATAAATGAAACCCCAGGAAAGATTTCTCCCCCCAGAAATATTCATTAGTTAAGAACACAGAAGATGTGAATATTCTTTCTAGCTCTATTTATATTTTCAATTATTTTTAAAATTGCCATCACTATAATACACTCAATAGATTGCTTCATCTTCCCAGAACATTAAAGTCCTTTCTTCCCCCCACTGGAATTGAATTTCACTTTGTTGTGAGGTTTTGACTCTGTTAGGAAAGAGGCTTTCTCAGTATTGACATCTAAACTGATCTTTTCTCCCCCTAGAACTTGTTTGGTTTCCTCCTTTGTGTTTAGAACTAGAACTAGAATTCTGTACTCTCATTTCTGTAATCTGAGTAGTTACTTTGTTTCTGACTGTTATGGAAAAGTTAATTTACCTCAAAAATTAGTTTAAAAACTTATTGTTTAAATCATTATTATTAATTTATTTATAATGCTTTGCCCATATTTACACATATTTACACATTCTTGTTTATGAAGGGCCTGGAACACAAGTCCTTTGAGGAGAGGCTGAGAGGACTGGGGTTGTTTAGTTTGGAAAAGGGGAGGCTCAGGGGAGACTCTATTTTTCTCTACAGCTACATGAGAAGAAGTTGTGGGGAGCTGGGAGTCAGCCTCTTCTCGCAGATAACTAGTATTAAGACTAGAGAGAATGGCCTCAAGTTGCACCAGGGGAGGTTTAGGTTGGAAATTAGGAGACATTTCTTCTCAGAAAGAGTAGTCAGGCACTGAAATGGGTTGTCCGGGGAACTGGTGGAGTCACCATCCCTGGGGGTGTTTAAGGAAAGATCAGACGTGGTGCTTAGGGACATGATTTAGTGGGTGACATTGGTAGTAGAGTGATGGTTGGACCAGATGATCTTGAAGGTCTTTTCCAACCTTAATGATTCTATGATTTATGTAATTTTTCACCTTGTGAAATACTTCTGGATTTATTTTGTAACGTGCAGTAATGATGGTTCATCACAATCTATTTTAATATAATAAAATATTTATCTGCTATTGAACCTCAAGTCATGCTTTTGGGGAGAGGAGATGAAAGGCTAATTTGATCATTTTAATGAGATTACAAGCTTGAACATCTTTGATATAAGTATAAACCTGGGTATATACTTTTAGTTTCTACTTTTATAACAAAGAGCTTTGTAACTTTCCATATTTTAATAGCTAATGTTTAATGCATAAACAAGACATGTTTGTTTAGAAAATAATGTCTTCATAAGCATTTTATATTAAAGCAGATGACTAAAAGTATTTTTTTACACTAGCATAAGAAGCAAGCAGAAGTATTGAATTTTGATGTTGATGACAAAAAAATAAGTGACAACTAATGCTTCATTCAGTGGACTGAATTGTCATTGTAAACATATCTATTAACCTTTGAAATATTTATTTATTCATGAAAGATCCATCATTAAGAGAATAACTATTTATGAGTTTGAACTGATTCTAGAAAACTGTATCAAATAAAATGAAAAGATGGAAAAATATGGGAATTGTTTTGGTATGGACTTGTAAATGGGTGTTCAAATGATTAGCAGTGTGGTTTTGGAGTGTAGTTTATTTTCCATGATTTGCAATGAAACTGGAAGAACTATTGTATGATTCTATTCTGTGTTCTAGCCTGATTATGAATATAATGTAACGTATCTATTTTCAGTCTGAATATTTATATTTTCAGATAATGGCAAGACAGGATAAGATGTAAATCTGTCAGAGGATGGAATTCAAAGTAAAAATGGTCCAGGCAAACTGAAAGTCATTTGGGGAAAAAAATTGAATGCAGCAAAACGTGTTTATAATTCCTCATTTTGGTAGAAACAATAAATGACAGGAATGATGGATTACAAGAAAATAAAAATAAAGACATTACAGTGGACACCCATCAGTCATAGAATCATAGAATCATTAAGGTTGCAAAAGACATCCAAGGTCATCTGGTCCAACCATCACCCTACCACCATTATCACCCACTAAACCATGTCTCTAAGCACCACATCCAACCTTTCCTTAAACACCTCCAAGGACAGTGACTCCACCACTTCCCTGGGCAACCCATTCTGATGCCTAACTACTCTTTCTGAGAATAAATTTCTCCTAATTTCCAGTCTGAGCCTCCTCTGCCCCAACTTGAGGCCATTCCCTCTTGTACTGTCATTCCAGGTTCTCCCTGAACAGGCCAGAGATCTGCTGGAACATATAAGCAGGGTTATCATACAGAAAAACAGAAACAAAAGCAAAAGCAAACAAAGAAACAAACTAAACCACAATCAAACAACAAAAACAAAACCCACAACAAAACAAAACAGAAAATAAAACCAAGTTATCCTTTAACTCCATTCTTCTATTCTCCATTAGCAGTCTTAGTTGCCTAAGATATCCATAAAATAAAGTTTCTGAAAAGTGGTGTTATTTAGTCTAAATATGAGTAGACTCAGGAAGCAACAGTATAATAATTACATGAGGTAATATATATGACCCCACACTGAGTGGTGTGTTGACATGATAGAATGAAGTGATGCCATCCAAAAGAATTTGGACAGGCTTAAGAAGTGGACTCACATGAAGTTCACAAGGCCAAGCACAAGGTGCTGCACCTGTCTCAGGGCAATTCCAAACATCAGTACAGACTAGGTGATGAATGGATTGAGAGCAGCCCTGCAGAGGACAGCTGGATGAAAAATTGGAAATGAGCAGCAGTGTGTGCTTGCAGCCCAGAAAGCCAATTGTATCATGCATTAAATGCATTAAATCATGCATGGACATGGAGGTGACTGTCCCCTTCTACTCTGCTCTTCTGAGATCCCACAAAGGGTACTGCATTAAGCTCTGAGGCCCCCAGATGAAGAAGGACATGGACCTATTGGAGCAAGTACAGAGGAGGGCCACGAAGATTATCAGGGGGCTGGACCACCTCTCCTACAAAGACAGGCTGAGAGCTGGGATTGTTCAGCCTGGAGAAGAGAAGGCTCTGGAGAGACCGTATACCAGCCTTCCAGTACCTAAAAGGGGTACCATAAAAAGGATACAGGGAGAGACTTTTTACAAGGGCATGTAGTGAAAGGAGAAAGGGTAATGGTTTTAAACTAAAGGAGGGAAGATTTAGATTAGATATTCAGAATAAATTCTTTACTATGATGTCTGTGAAGCACTGGAACAGGTTGCCCAGAGAGATTGTGGATGTCCCATCCCTGGAAATGTTTAAGGCCACATTGCATTGGGCTCTGGGTAGCCTGTTAGAGATGTCCCTGCCCATGGCAGAGGGGCAGGAACTAGATAATCATAGATTAGTTTGGGTTGGAAGGGACTTTAAAGATCATCTAATTCCAACACCCCACCTGCCCCCGCCATGGGTGGGAGCACCTCCCATTAGATTAGCTTGCTCAAAGACCCATCCAACCTGGCCTTGAACATTTTCAGGAACGGGGCATCCACAACTTCTCTGGGCAACCTGTTTCAGTGCCTCACCACCCTCTGAGTAAAGAATTTCTTCCCTATATCTAGTCTAAATCGACTCTCTTTTAGTTTAAAGCCATTACTCCTCGTCCTATCACTATACTCCCTGACAAAGAGTCCCTCCCCAGATAAAGAATCCCTCCCCACTCTTTAAAAATTATTTAAAGGTCCCTTCCAGTTCAAACCATTCTATGGTTCTTTGATTCTATGATACAGGAATCTCTAATGTAAATACACACACACACATATATATAAATATATAAAGAATTCTAGGCTTGTAAAAATATCTTTTTTTTTTTTCCCTAAATGAAAGTCTTTTATAGGATAAAAAAATATATTTTTTCTTTATTAAACCAGAAGTAATTTAGATATGGAGAACTAGTTAAAATATATGTACCCATCTCACATAAGTTTAAATTTGATAGAAAATGTTAGATTAACTACTAAAACTGCTGATATTTCAGCAAATATTATGACTTTATGTTCGTTTTTGTTTTGTGCTTGTTTTTTTTTTGTTTGTTTGTTTGTTTTTGTTTTTAATCAAACACAATAATTTCTTGCATATTTCTATATTCCTTTTGTGAGCAGCCTGCCCCTGGTAAGGGAATATTTTGAAAACCTCCTTTGTATTGTGAGTGTTCCTATTATTTCATTAAATTTATATATATATATGAGCACCCAGTGGCTTGAATGAATTTACTACTTGATTAAATTATATTTTCTGTCATGCATTGCTATTTGTTGCTGATGATTTATCATTTTATTGATTTCCTCTTTGATAGTATTGCTTTGGCACTCTAATCATGAACTGTTATACTAAGTGTAATATAAAGCCAGAGTAAAAGGTGGTTCCTGCCCTAAGGACTCACCATCTATATATAATGGTAACATATTATTGACTTGCACACTTTATTGACTCCCCTTTTTTATTGTGTTTCCTTCTGCCTTTCCTTTTTCATTTGTGTTTCCCATACACTAGAGGTGTCATAATTACAGCAAGAGTATATGTGTATATGTGATCACTTCTTATTCTTGGAGGATGGGTGTGGGCAGAGTAGAAGGGGAAGATGATTGCAGGGATATTTTATGATTCAATTTGTGCAAAGTTTTTTATCTTGCCTGGTGTATAAAAAGGAAATAAAAATCATGAACACTGTGACAGAAGACCTTGACAGTATTCAAGCACTGTCAGTAAGTAAGAGGCAAATAGAAGAGATTTGTTATTTCAGAAACTAATTTTATATGAAAATTAAGATTACCCTCAGTTTAATAACTAGACAGTTTTGACTTCTGGTGCAGCAAAGGTTTGGGTTTTCAAGCAAGTTGTGCTTTTTATAATCTATTTTAGCTCTATTATCACCCATTGGGACTACTATAACAAGACTACAGGCAACATGGTGAACTCCTCAAATGTCAGGGAACTAATTATAGTTTCACGGTGCCCCATTTCTTGTGAAATGGTTTTATTGAGTGGATTTTCTTTGGAAGAATTAGAAGTTGGGCACCTTCAGCCATTTACTTGTTCTCATAGTATCTGCACAAGTGGTTTCACCAGACAGGACATGTACATCCAAGCTCTGTGGCTCTCACAGCAAATAGTACTGAGATGTTCTGAAATAATGTGCTTCTTCTTCTTTTATTTATTTATTTTTCTTTAATCAAATCTCACCTTATATTTATTATGGTAAGTTAGCAAAAGGTAATTCAGTCATATCTGGTAAAGCATAATGTTTGCAGTCAGGAGAGAGGATTTAATATCACCATCTATTTAAGCAATGACTGTGTATGATGCCAGATATGCAAGTAGATAAACAAACCATTCATCAAGGTTTGGGTTTCCAGCACAAGATCTACAGGAGCCTCAATATTTCAGCAGAAAGTAAATAAAATCCTCCCCTAAAATAGACACAATTTTATAAAAGTGCAATAATTTATTTATATTTACTTATATTTCTTTTCCTCAGACATAAGTATAAATAAATTAAGGATAAAAAAAAAAAGTGACGAATAATGTCTAAAATTAATTCCAATTAGCGACTGGTATTTTGAAGTTTTTCTTACTTTTATCTGAAATGTCCTGCTGTGATCTTAATTTGTAGGTAATATATTTTCAGTTTCTCAATGATGCATTATACTTCCAAAAATGCAAAAACTAGAATTTTTGAATTTCTCAGCAGAGTGCACTCCATGTTTTCTATTATTTGTACCAAAGTAGGAACTAATCTAAAACGTATCATAGAAGACAGAAAACAACATAACACAAAGTAATGTTCATTTGCCCTAGATTTCAGGCACATTTTGTGTTGGAAATTTTAAAATCTAACAGCCATGGAAAAAAAGTTTGGGAAGCCTGTAGTTGACATTGAGGTATATGACATTAGTAACAGGAAACATTTTATTGTAATATGCCTTAGTTCCTAAAGAAAATAGATAATCTATTTCTATAAAATAATAAAAAATAAAAAGCAAAACCATTGTGTGAATCTGAATACACTTTGCATAGGAGGCTAAGAGAAAAGCACAGGAAATTATTAAATTGAAAAGCAATTATAAAAAAAAAAGGGGGGGGGGGGAAGGTGAAATATTCTCCGATTTGCAAAGTTGTACTGGGTCTGGCTGTGATGGAGTCCAGAAGTCCAGAAGTAGAGAAAGGCAAAAATTGTTCAGAGTAATATAAATCTGAAACACACAAAAGTTTTTCCAACTGCTGGAAACATGAGATGATCCTAGAAATAACAATATACGAAAATATTTTAAGGATTTTCTTTGTTATTCTAATGGTTAGAGATCACAAGAGAGAACAATCTCCATACAGACCTGTCTCTCGGGAAAAAATGTTTTTAGTTTTATTTTTCAGATATATATTCTCTCTCAATATTATTATTAAGCTTTAAATTTAAAATTTTAAACATTTCCCTGTAAAATATGAATTATCTCTCCCTGTATGAATTTCAGTAATTTCTAGCCATGTATTAATTTAACTCTAACTCTTTGAAACCAACTGTTTTATATATTTTAAGGTATTTTTCCTTTAAGAATTTTTAGGAAAATACCATTCTGGAGTAAATCATGACATTATGCATCACAAAATACCTCCAGGTATGATGTTTGACTACCTTTCTTAAAATAACAAAACACTATTTAATAATGCTAGCAGGTGCAAAGAACATGGGACACATTCTGATTGTAAAGACTTTCCTGAGGGGAGCTTTAAAGGGATGAAATGAGTCTTTGAAAACTCAGTAAATGGATGAATCTTTGGTGTATGCCTACAGGTCTTTTGCTGAATTCTGAGACAAATGAACACTCATTTCTGAAGTCAGCCCTGGCTGAAAAGGATGAGTTAGAAAGAGCAGGTGGATCTTAGAAAATAGTTCAATACTACTGAGGAGGCTGGGCCAAGAGGAAAAACAACCACAATGATCATAAGAAAGACAGCACATAGAAACAACATAGATATGCTAAAGTGACAGTTCCATGGCAAATTGTTATAATGCTTGATAAAACAAGCTCACCATCCCATTTCTCCATTTCAGAAAAAGGTCAGTAAAGACTGTTTCTTTCTCACCTCCCTCATCTTCTCACCTGTGGACTAAATATATTAATTAAATATAATAATTAATAAATATAATAATTAAATATAATAATAAAAGTAATGTTTATCTGAATATATATATATTTCTGTATAAAACAGATATCTTTTACCACTTATGGCTTTACATAGACTGTAATGATAATTTTAAAATATTTTTTTTTCCTCTTATGGATTATTTTCCTATTCCTAACCATATCACATTGATGTTGTATTAATAAATACCATATATAATCTAAATTTTATAGTACAGCTCATCGATAGCAAAGGTTGGTGGATCCTCTTTGAAGAATCTATATTCCCTTTAGAAGGAAATCACATTTTAAATTAAAAGATTTCAGCATTTATTTTCTAACAATAAATCTGGTAAATATATTTATTTTAAGATAGATCTGATTATTAAAAAATTCAGCATCTAGTTTCCTTCCAAAATTAATTTGAACTCTCACAAAGAATGACAGATGCAAAATAAAACCTTTAATTCACTTTGCAATACTGCATATCAGTATAGAGATGCAGACTTCTAGATAGAAAGAAGTTTTATTTTCCACACACAGTTTTCCACCGTACAATTGTGTATGAATGATTACAAATATGTTAGTAACTTCCTCAGTTGCATCTTCCCTTTTAGACTGTCAGACGCTATCCCTTATCTCACACTTTCTGTGTTCCCCGTTATCTTATTGGATTAACTAGTTTAGATGCATTGTTAGAATTGTCTGCATTAAAGTATTGCACTGAAGGATTAATTCAGCTCAGATTCCAGACTCCTTAATTACTCCCAGTTCAAGATTTTGGCACGCTGTCTGTTTGCTAGATCTGTCTCCCTGTTATTTGCAGAGAGTGTAGGTGGCTAGCTTAAGCTATACAGTGAAAAGAGGTGGGAAGCAGAAGGTCGTTTATACTTGCATTACTTATACTGAATTTTAAAGGTCTTCAGGAGATTTGAATCAGTTTCTGGTATGAATTGACAAGTGGGTTGATAATCTGATTGTTTGGAAAAATTGTTACTTCCTGCTGCTCTTCATGGCCAGTAGGACAACCTGCAAGATCAAGGGATATTTTTTATTTGTGCAGAAGGAATGCAAACTCTGAAGGGGTGCATATTATAAAATGCAACCCAGGCCTCCATACCTGCCTTTTTGCAACATCAGTGGCAGGAAGATCTCTCTGAATCTGACAGAAACATGGTGCTCAGTTGTTACTGTGAGCAGGACTTAATGTTATGAGGTAGTTGGCATGTCAGCAAAGAAGACATCACGACACCTATTACCATTCAGCTTCCTTAGTTCATGTTAATAATCCTGAGGAACTGAAACACATTCTTTTGAACCTGTGAACCATATTCTGCTGGCATGATTTAGTCATATAAATGAGTACCTAGAATTAACTTTTGGTAAATGGCACTTACCCTTAATCCAAAGTTCGTCACCATTCAACTATGCCTAGCACGTCAGCAAGGGTGAGATATTCACTGACACATCCTACTGCCTCACTAACTGCTGCAGCAGTCTTCTGTGCTCTGCATCACCTTTTCCACAATCTTAAAGGAAACAGAAGTTGCTGGGCAGAACGGATCAGGTAGAAAGGTGAAAGGTGCTGAGCTGGTGAGGCTGAGTGTAAGTTCACAGCATCTTTCAAGTAAGAAAGTCTAGGAGGGTGAAAGCTTTGAGGTGAAAGCTAGAATTTTATTTTATTTTATTATTTTATTTTATTTATTTATTTATTTATTTGTGGAGAAAGTGGAGATTTATTAACAAGTGACCCTGATAGATAATTTTTAGCAGTTTTGACTGATTTAGTTGACAAATAGCATTTTAAAGTGTTCTTTTTAGGAGAAGAGGCTGGAAAAGGTAGGAAACCATTCCATACTGTATTGTACTATGCTATGCCATGCTATGCTGTGTTACTGTGACCCTACTGTATTGCTAACAAAATAGTTCAGGGGGAATTTTCTGTCCAAAAACTCACTGATATATCACAGTCTCCATTTACAAGGGAAAATTCTGTTCCTCTGCCAAATGTGATGGTGAACATCAGGAACACCTGTGGCCCATGCTGCCTCCTACACCTGCCTCAGCATTGTTTGTGAGACTGATAGCTGGCAGTTGCTTACCCAAGGCTCCTCTTTGAGTTTAATAGTAGGTAGAGTCATAAAACAGTGCTGAAACCTGTTTTTACCCACAGCATGTAAGACTTCTACAATTGTTCTGGCTGTAGCACAGAGAGAGTGGGATAAAATTTGTAATCAATGCATACATATATATGCATATATATATCAGGCAATTATAAATGCATAGCTTTGATAGTGTGCTCAGTTTTGAAGAGTTCCATGAATTGTTACAGAGTAGAATTTTTCCTCATTTATCTCTTTTTATCTGAAAAAAAGAGAAAAAAAACACCAAGAGTCTGGATGCTGCAGATAAATCAGCCATTATAACATATTATAATCAAAATCAAATACTGGAATATTTATTTAACTGCCAAAATAACTAAAGAAAAAAATTGCAGTATGAACAATTTCTTTTTTTGTTGTTGTTATTTTGCTAAGCAATATAGTTGAAAATATAGTCTTCCTCTTATTTTTTTTTTACCTTTCTATTTCACTAAATTGTTGCACTGTATGTACTGTATACATATTTTATATATATATATATGACATTCTTTAAAGTTCATTTCAAGCTTTGGCACAAGTACATTGACAGAAGAAAACACTACTTCAAATTTTAAATTTTGAGGGTTCCAGTCAAGACTTGAGTGAGAATGTTCTTAGTTACAGGCTGCAAACTTTGGTTTGAGAGGAGGGAAAAGGGATGTTTCACAAAACAGTTATGAACACTCAGTCTTTCCTGTTGCCCTTTCCATTACATGTAAATGAGAGACACCCTTTGAGAGGATGAAGAAATATAACCTGATCCCCCAAGCCTGAGATTAAAGTTTGGTACTCCTGCTAGCCATAAAAAATACCCTCTCAGACCAATATAATTTTAAAATATTCATGCTGAAGCCCAACAAAGCAGGAGTTCTGTAGTACTGACATTAAAAAAAAATATTATACTACAAGATCACATTTATTCATGGTAATGTTGAAATAATAGGTTCTGCGGAAAGAAAGCTGCAAAAAATGTCTCTCGAAAGTACCTCCATAACCTTCTGGTAGTAATGAGATGTGATCAAAGGGAAGGCAACTCTGAAAGCAGTAACAAGCTTATATATATGTGTATATATATATTTGCATTTTATTTTTAAATAGTTCTTAAAGAGCATTCTCTCAGTATTTTCTTGTTTTCAAAAGAAAAATACTATGTCTTTTATTAGAACCTATTGGATCCTCTGTCAGGTCTGTTGGAAATAAACCACATCACTTGGGACTAACTTTGCTATCAAAGAAGCAGTTGTTGGTGACATCCCTTGACATCCCCAGTAAATATTCCTTACTTGCTCTTTCAATACATTTCAGTCATTTTGTGCTTCTTTTTATAGTTAACTCTTTTGCAGTGTGATCATTATTTTTTCATGAATGAAAATCTGTTTAATCTTCCCTCAAAGAAATTTCCAAACCAAACACAATAGAAGCACATTTATTGCCCTGTGTGACATACATAAGGCATAATAAAAACAATCAAACAAACAAAAAAAAATGAAGACTGAAACTGAATTACTTTGAAACATTTCAAATTTTAAGATATAAGTCAGAACTTTTTCATCTTATCCTGGCCTTTCATGGTTTTCCTCAGAAATGATGATAAATGTTGGGTGATGTTTACTTATCGCTTATTTAAAAGACGCTTGGTATTTTCTCATTTGAAAATAGAAAATGAAATACAGCATCGATAAAATTATAAAACATAAAATTCCATACCTGATCTGAAGACAGTAACCAAAAATACTCAGTAGAATGGTATTTCTTTAGAGTGCCATATTTACTTCATTAATATCTTTAATAAACAAATTCAATTTAGTCAAAGATTTAAAGCTTAAGACTTGTGTTAAACAAATTTAGGATCTGCTATCTTGTTAAATCTGCCTCATTTTTCCAGTTAAAAGGTTTTTCTGCTCTTATGATTTCCTTTTGTCACATGAACTGGGATCTGCTTTTCCTTGTTCCAATGTCTTTTTCTCACTGCTGGTATATTAGCAGGGTCTCTTGCAAGTTGCTCTGTTAGTTCCTTCCTTGCTCCAGCAGTTCCCTGGTTCAGTTGTGCCGCAGAATATATTGCCCTCAAGGTATTATAATATATGTAATATATATAACATAATATATGCACATATATATGCATATATATGATATATTATGCATACAATAATAATATATGTAATATATATTATATAATATATGTAATGTATATAATATATTATAATATAAAAATAATATATATTATTATATATATTATATGTGGGATTAGAAAAAAGCACGCAAGTTCACTCTTATTTGCTTTCTTTCAATATGGCAGTGATACTTTAATGTAGTAGAAATTTAATTCTGATCATATATTAGTGTTTTAAAGACAGTTCAACTAAATACAGATTCTAAAAGAAATAAATAATTTTAAAAAATCACCTGTGAAATAGTCCTTCTGTTTATAAACTCTTTACACATCCATTGAATACATCGAGATTCAAAACAAAGCAGCAGGTATTGAAAAAATAATAATTGAACTAGAACAGGCTCAAATATAAAGAATTCATTTTAATTCTTTTCAGTGTACATTGCATGATCAAAAATATAATTCAAAAGACGTCAAAATACGGCATGCGATAGGGAGAAATTAGTATGAAAACATGTAAACTGGATTTTTTTATTTTTTTATTTTTTTATTTTTTTACCTGCATATAATAAATAAATAAACCTCACAGATAAAATAGCCTGATCTACTCTCTCTTCCTGATGAGCAGGAAAAAGGTTATCTTTGAGTGCTTTTTTCATATGCTGATGAATGTATACTCATGATACAACAATAATCTGAAAAATCTTTGCAATAGTTATCTGAATCTTATCTTCTGTTTTTCAAGACCAGTAAGCAATGATTCATCTTTCTTACTTTCATCTAATGTCCCCATAACTTATAATTCCTTTACAAGATGGAACTCTGCAAGTTTCATCAGAGCCTAATAGAAAATAGAATTACTTTTTGGAAGTCTACAGAATAAACCCAGGTAACATATAAGAAGATGCAGATATGCTGATTCATTTAATCTGCTTTTTCCTTAAAGGAACTGAATGATAACAGTTTGTTGATTTAGTTTAATCCTCCCTTCAATTTCTGGATAGGTAATTTCCCAACTAAGTGCTCCCAGCTGCACTACCTTCATTTGACAGAATTTTAGATTTCAGGCATGTATATGTAAATGATGATCAGTGTACTTCTGAGGTTTTAATTTTCAATTTTTCTCTCTCATCAGAAAATCAATTTTCAAGCAAAACATCTTGAAATTGTTGATAGTTTGATTTTTCAAAAAGTTGTAAAACTAATGTCTTTATAAAAGCTAAAAAATGATAATTTGTCAAATTGAAAGAGAAAGGAAGGGAGGGAGGGAGGGAGGGAGGAAGGAAGGGAGGAAGGGAGGAAGGGAGGGAGGGAGGAAGGGAGGAAGGGAGGGAGAAGCCTAGCAATGTTATTCTTTTGCTATTAACCTAGCATTTTATAAAATGCATGATCTTTACATTACAACTGTAGTATAGCAAGGTCTTGTTGGCATTGTATGTCAGGGTCGATGACGCTGTATCATAGTCAGTAAGCTCCTGCATACTAATAAATGCAGGTATGTTTCTTCTCCTATGTTACTGTGTATGTTGCAGTAACACCAAGAAGAAGATAAGGAAGAACAATAGTTTTCTCTCATGGAGCTGTCTAGGAAACAAAACTGGGATTCAAATCTTTCCTTCTTCTTGCCACATAGTTCTGCGGATAGAATATGGATTAGCGTATCCAGAATGGTCCTATCAATCAAAGACAGAAACTCAAGTTCTGTGCCCTGCCTGTTAAATAGTTGATGTGTCGCCTTATTGTTGCAAACATTATGCTCGGTACATTAAGAGAAAGAAATAATAATTCACCAATTCTGTATCAGAGGATTCCCAAGGAGATTAATTACATGATTGTATAAAACACTCCAAACATGTGCTTTAGTCTTATGCTTGTGTATGGATTTGTACGCTTTTTGCTTCAGAAGAATGTGGATGATTGCGTATTTCTCTATGTTGAGCTCTGAAACATGGAACTGTTCTTTAACATGACGTAATAATGTTGGTGGTTTCCTAAAGGTTTTTTTTTTTTTTATAGGTATATATATATTTTTAGGTATATATATGTATGCATATATCTGTATGCATACATATGTATATCATAGAATCGTTAATGTTGGAAAAGACCTCCAAGATCATCTGGTCCAACCATCCCTCTACCACCAATATCACCCACTAAACCATGTCCCTAAGTACCACGTCCAACCTTTCTTTAAACACCCCCAGGGACGGTGACTCCACCACCTCCCTGGGCAACCTGTTCCAATGCCTGACTACTCCTTCTGAGAAGAAGTTTCTCCTAATTTCTAATCTGAACTTCCCCTGGTGCAACTTGAGGCCACTCCCTCTAGTCCTATCACTAGTTATCTGTGAGAAGAGGCTGACCCCAGCTCTCCACACCTTCTTTTCAGGTAGTTGTAGAGAGCAATAAGGTCTCCCCTGAGGTTCCTCTTCTCCAGACTAAACAACCCCAGTTCCCTCAGCTGCTCCTCACAGGACTTGTATTCCAGGCCTTTAACCAGCTTCATTAGCCCTTCTCTGGACATGTTCCAGGGCCTTGATGTCTTTCTTGTAGTGAGGGGCCCAAAACTGAACACAGTACTCGAGGTGTGGCTTCACCAGAGCAGAGTACAGGGGGACGATCACCTCCCTGGTCCTGCTGGCTGCACTATTCCTGATACAAGCCAGGATGCTGTTGACTTCTTGGCCATCTGGGCACACTGCCAGCTCATGTTCAGGCAAGTACATCGACCAAAACTACCAGATCCTTTTCCTCTGCACAGCTTTCTAGCCACTCTGCTCCAAGCTTGTAGTGTTGCATGGGGTTGTTGTGGCCAAAGTTCAGGACCTGGCACTTAGCCATGTTGAACCTCATCCCATTGGCCTCTGCCCATCTATCCAACCTGTCCAGGTCTCTCTGCAGGGCCTTCCTACCATCCGGCAGATTGGCACTTCCCCCCAACTTGGTGTCATCTTCAAACTTACCGAGGGTGCACTCAATTCCCTCATCCAAATAATCAATAAAGATATTAAAGAGGATGGGCCCGAACACTGACCCCTAGGGAACTCCACTCATGACCAGTTGCCAGCTGGATTTAACTCCATTCACCACCTCTCTCCGGGCCCAGCCATCCAGACAGTTTTTAACCAAGCGAAGAGCTTAGCTGTCCAAGCCATGGCTGCCAGCTTCCCCAGGAGAATACTGTGGGAAAGTACATGTATGTTTACACGTGTATGTAGAGCTATAGATGTATAAAATCACTATCCCAGTCAAGACATGGCTCAAATAGCAAGAAAACAGGGGAAGCTCTGTGAAAGGAGCTGCTTTTTGTTAGTTAAATGACCCTTCAGCAATAATGTGTTTCAGATAATTCAGTCATGGGAAATTTCTACAGGTTGTTTTTAATCTTTTCAATCTTTTTTGAAGACTACATAACTTTGACTGACTTGTATTTCAAATGTTCCACATTCTTCCAAGGGAGAGGGATGTACTATAGAAAAGAAGAAACCAATTAAGCTATTTTTTGTTGAAGGAAGAATCTAAGAGAATATGTCCTTCAATCTATTACAAGTCTCTTTAAACCTCATTTTCTTAGTAAAGTGAAAAACTTCACTTTATCCCTAGGAATCACTTGAAAACTCAGTTTTCATAATTTCATGTTCATTTTTTCTGAAGAAATTGAAAGAGACTCTTAATTTCTTGTTACTCTGTCCAGAAGTGTGAGAATCTTTTAGGCCACAAGTAAAAGTTAAATTAGGAAAGTCATTGTAAGAATGCTATTCAAATTATTTTTCTGCTTTATCACCTGTCTCCAAGAATACCTGATAATCTGAATATAAACCAAGACCTGGTTTTAAATTTATGGGAACATCCCTTTGCTTCTTCCAATGGTGGGAGTTTAAAATAATAAAAATGTTTCTGTAAAGTACTCAGTCCAATACAGCATACAAAGGAAAATGTGATGTTGTCCCAAGTAGTCAAAAAAAATGGCACAAATCAGATACAACCTGCATCAAACAACCTGCAAACCTGTACAAAGAGTAATACCCTTATATTCTTTCTCATTTTAATTTAATGGATTCATGACTGTGCTTTTGAAGTCCATGATTTTTGTAGAGAGTGTGTCTGAGTAGATCAATTTATTTTGCATAGGAAATGAAATAAAATTGGAGTTTCACAGTTCAAAGTAAGTTGGAAGAAGATAGGTTGAGGAAATGGAGTAGAAGTCTTATATAGTAGACTTTCTCATAAGACTTTGAGCAAAATGAGCAGAAACAGATCCAGCAAGGACATAAAAATAAATAAATAAATAAATCAGGAAATGAAAGCCTGAGCATGAGGCATGTAATGCCCTTGGGATTTTGTATGTGTTTTGTACACATAAATGTTAAATTTCTGAATCTGATAAATACTCCTTTTAAAGTTTCTATGAATATGATGTCCCAAAATTCTGAGACTGTCTGTTGTATAATATCTGAAACAAAATAAGGCAATTCAGAACTCACTAGGCGAGTGGTGTTTGATTGTTTTTTGGTACCTGATCCTTCACCAAAGTACTCACTCTTAATGATGTTGATGGCGATGATGATTAATGATTGTTACTAATGACAATTATGTGATTGTGATTTATGTGGTAGGAAGAACATCCCATGCATCCCAACAGCATGCATTTTTCCATAATATATTTATCTGGAATGCACTGATAAGCTTACAAAACTACCTAATGCGAGCAATTTTTCATGGTAAGTTGATATCAAAATAAAATACATACCCATTCCATTTTTTTTTTTCCATTACAAATACAGTCATACTCTGACTCTTTTGGACTATTGTATATTCTTCAGAATTCTTTTCATTGTTATTTAGGCATTTTGTCATGTGAAACCTTAAACTGAGAAGCATAATATTTCAGCTTAACCCATCCAGGTCTTTTTAATTTATGGAAATGATGCAGTGCAAGTGAACCCCACTGTTTGCAGTAGATGTGGCCCCTGGTGATTTCAGAACTGGGGTTACATTTTGGAGCACACTACAGCACTTTGCATACCTACACAGATGAAAAGAGCATAACGAGAGTTTGCACAAGATGGACACCTACATAGGTGTACTGCACAGAGTATACCTGTTGTGCCGTATAAACAGTATAATGCTCTCATTGCTTTGTTTCTGAGTATTCAACATCAATTAGCCAAGCAATAAATACGACAGAATAAAAGTTGATATTTCTCATTCCAGAAGTTCAAATCAAATCCAGACTAAACTTTTTCAATGATTGTTTTGAATATTCTCTATTTCCTCAATGTTATTCAGGTCTGTATTTTCTTATTTCCAGCAGTATCCAAAACCAGAACTGACAAGCAAATATAGGAAAAGTTTTGTATTGTCACATCTTATTTGATCAGATGGAAAATATGACACATATAGTGTATTCTCATTCTGTACAGATCTTGCAAGGGAGAAACAACTGCTGATATGTCAGAATCTGGCCTTACGCAAAACCTGCGGAAACAGAGATAGGCCCAAAAATGTCACCTAATTTTAAAGAGTGTTTTCTTTGTGAAGAGTGTAGTTATGGGCAGATAGGTAGATAAATTTAAAGGGGGTAGAGGGGGGAAATCTGCTAAGGCTTCTTAACAACTGTCTTGTTCTCCTTTTCGTGTAAGAGCACATTAACTTTGTCTTTAAACTAAACTATTCCCTTTGGATACCTTCTGTTTTTCAAAATGAGGGCAATCATATTCATGTATTTCTTGGCAGACATAGTGTAAATATCAACTATTTAATGAAGCAAATGTCCTGTCAACTAACAAAGTGCATACAAAAATATTGAAATAGACCTTTTAGGCAATGTTTGTTCACTTGTTTGTTTTAAAAAGTGCCTATAATTTATTTCCTCTCTTCTCTGCTGTCGCTCATCATATGTAACCTAGCCCTACTGTACTTCAGTAGTTTTATTCTATTATCTTCAAGGCTGTTTAAAGCCATGGAATGTCATCTCCATCCACATATGATATTTTAACTGATTTTTTTTTTTCTGGATACTTCTTCAAACTTTGAATTTATTATAATGTTGAAGGGTCTATATCTTAAATTATTTCTATGGTGAAGATTGATAATAGATGTTTAAGAGTCTAATTGCATAGCCCATGGTTCTTATCAGAAAGATAAGCCTGAATCTTAGATGAGATTAATGAGTGTAGTTCTACCCAAGTCAGTTACAATACATGGCTTTATAGTATTTGTGTAAGTGTGTGTAAGATTCAAAAATCAGAATATGAAACGAAGCCCCTAAGTCAACCAAAAGAGTGGCCAAAGGGTAAGTCCAATTGAAATACAAACAAATTTTAACACTATCAGAACTTGCTTACCTACACTTCTTATTTTTATACGTCACTTTGAAAAAGAAAAGATAAAAAAAAAAAGTACTTTACACCTGTGGGAATAAAAATGTTGTTTTTGCAGAGTTACATTGTTTAAAGATAAGGAATGGCGTATTGAGATATGCTTGCAGTGATAAGAAAACTTAGCAGGTGACCTTGTAAAATGCAGACAACCAGACTCTTTAGAACAATTAGGTGAAAATCACGGTGTTAAGTCAAGTCAGATAAGTGAAGAAACATTACCACTTCAGACAGTAAAAAAAGTCAAAAGAAATTTGAAATTTAACGGGCCGGCAATTGAAGGCCATGCATTGTCTGTGAAGCATCAGATAGATTGTGAACCTGGATTACCCACTCAGTGGGGAAATAGGGGAGGGTCCTGTCATCAAAAAGTACATAAACTGTGTTTTGGAACCAGTAGGTGCGCTCCTGCTTGTGGGACGCCCGCCATTGCAATCGTGAATAAATTACTACTCCACTGAGATCCTCACCTGAGCCTACGTTATTGGCTACGGAGTGTTTCTCACACACCATAACCTTTACCAAAGGCATTCACCCTATGGATAAAAAAGTGTTTTGAAATTGTTCCTAGCAGGCAGACACATTAGCTTATATGTGTCTCCCTGGATGTATATACACATAAGGGAACTTGAAATCATCATGATGGGAAGACTGACAAAACTGGACATTTTTAAACTGTAAAACCCAACTTTACTGTTAACAGCATCTTCTTTCTAGTTGCACATTTTATTAATCTAGATGACATTTTATGACTACCTATACAAAACTGTTTGCCTTTAACACTCCCATGTTAAATTATCTGTGAGTATGCAACACTACAGAGTGATGCCATATGGTCTGATGTCTGGAGTCCTTGGTAGTTCTTAGTTGCCAAGGTCAAGGTGATTGGACTGAAGAGTGCCTCAGTGAGAAAATTCAAAACCTAGGTTTTGGGCTTATCTTCTCTGATTTTCCTTTTTGATATCTCATGTTTTTATATTGTTCTCCTCTCTTCAGAAAAGGCGAATGCCACTGGCTCCCCACAAAGTTTATGTTGAATTCTTTCGTGTTGCCAAAAATCCTTATTTTGGTTTCAGCAGGATGCCCTGCATATTTGCAGCCCCTTGTGCTTAGCTTCTTCTTTATCAAGTAACTCAGTTATTTGAATGCCTCATAGGTGGCACTACTCCCATTTCATTGCCCTTTGTTGTTCCCATTATTCAGATGCTTACATTCAAACACCATACAGAAGGATCCTTTTTGATGCTTGCAGACTTATTTAACTTGACTTTGTGTAACTTTACACAGTGATAGTGGCTGTATGAAAGAGGTAAATGTTCCAGAAGTGTGCTTCTCTGTTTCTTCCTGCTGCAGTCACCAATAAAGTCTCCAAATGCTTGCACATGCTGATGACCCTCTAGTTTCAGAATTCAGACCACATCTTGTTATAAGGTATTTTATATTCAGCCAATGCTATTAAAGAAGTGTATTTTAAATCAGTCGTTTCTTATCAAGGCAATTTATATTGCCCTCCTACAAGTGTAGAAATGATTTACAGTAAGTGTCTTTACCTCATAAAATAGCTAAATGAGTTTTCTGCTTCAAAAGTGCTTAAATCATGCTACTTTCTCCATTTATGAAACAATTTATGGTTTCAGACACAAGCATAATGACATCAAAATCTGTTAATTGTGGTATCTCTTTTTGCATGCTCTTTATTTATGTCCTTATTTGATTTAATCTTCTTTTATTGTCTTTTAAAATTGTTTTTCAGATTATAGCTATATTTGTTTTAAGGGGCTGTATGTACACCAATGTTATTGTTAATTACTTGTGAATCACATGGTTAGTTATCTTTGAATAATTTATTTTTTAATGACTGACCTTTCTGGAAGAAACAGTGAAAATTGTAGAGTATTTTAACAAGGTTTTTTTTTTTTTTTTTTTTTTTTTTTTAAAAAATGTGGGGCCTTTCTCTCTTTTGTGTGTGCTTCCTTTTTTTTTTTTTTTTTTTCTTTTTCTGTAGAGTAGTAATTAAATTGTTGTAGCATTGGAGGGATCCACTGGTGTGTCCAAGCACACAAACTTATTGTGCTTGTTCTTCAGCAAACATTAATAATATAGTTTCTACCCCAAAATGCAGACAAGGATGGTAGAAATAAAGTACATTTATTTTCTTTCTTCATTCTGAAGATGGAAAACTAGAGCAGAAACCTCCTAAGTGATTTCCCCAAGGTCATATGTTAAGACTATGGCAGTATTGGCTCTCCTGAGCTCCTGAGCTTCTGAGCTCCTGAGCGCCTCTTTGCTGATTTATCCAGACCACCCTTTGGTTGTGAACAGTCTACCAATTATATGTGACTTGTTGACTACCATGGTAGAACTTATGGCCTCATCAAACACGTGAAATGGGTTATGTGGCTCTAGAACACAACTATCAAGCACAGTGCAGTCTAAGTCTCCTGTGTGTTTTTCTGTATTCTGATGCTCAGCACACATATGTGGAGGCAAACAGCCTTTTCAAATCTAATGTTTTAAGACAAACATCTTAATCTATGTCACATATTTAGTATTGTATAGAAACGTTTACTAATATGATTTCTCAAGCTTACTGTATATATTGTATTCAGGTGGCAACACAATTCCTTAAGCTTCGTTATCTCAGCGACGAGGAAAATGAAAATGCTCTCTGGAAAGCATCTGTACCAAATGATCTTAGGGCTTATAAAATATTACTTAATAATGTTTTGTTACTGTAACCATAATTGTATTAATGAAGATCATACATTTTGTTGTGGTTTATAGAGTACAAGGTAAATATTTCTACTTCTGGATAAACTCGGGCAGAATCACAGAATCACAGAATCGTCTAGGTTGGAAGAGACCTCCAAGATCATCTAGTCCAACCTCTGTCCTAATACTAACAAGACCTCCACTAAACCATATCACTAAGGGCTACATCTAAACGTCTTTTAAAAACCTCCAGGGATGGTGACTCAACCACTTCCCTGGGCAGCCCATTCCAATGCCTATCAACCCCTTCAGTAAAGAAGTTCTTCCTAACATCCAACCTAAACCTCCCCTGGAGCAACTTTAGCCCATTCCCCCTCGTCCTGTCACCAGGCACGTGGGAGAACAGACCAATCCCCACCTCTCTACAGCCTCCTTTAATGTACCTATAGAGAGCGATGAGGTCTCCCCTGAGCCTCCTCTTCTCCAGGCTAAACAACCCCAGCTCCCTCAGCCGCTCCTCGTAAGACTTGTTCTCCAGACCCCTCACCAGCTTCGTTGCCCTTCTCTGGACTCTCTCGAGCACCTCCATGTCCTTCTTGTAGCGAGGGGTCCAAAACTGAACACAGTACTCGAGGTGCGGCCTCACCAGAGCCAAGTACAGGGGGACAATCACCTCCCTAGACCTGCTGGCCACACTGCTTCTTATACAAGCCAGGATGCTGTTGGCCTTCTTGGCCACCTGAGCACACTGCTGGCTCATATTCAGCTGACTATCAACCAGTACTCCCAGGTCCTTCTCAGCCAGGCAGCTTTCCAACCACTCATCTCCCAGCCTGTAGTGCTGCTTGGGGTTGTTACGCCCCAGGTGCAGGACCCGGCACTTGGCCTTGTTGAACGTCATAAAGTTGTCCTCAGCCCATCGGTCCAGCCTATCCAGATCCTCCTGCAGAGCCTTCCTACTCTGGAGCAGATCGACACATGCACCTAACTTGGTGTCATCTGCAAACTTACTGAGGGTACACTTGATCTCCTCATCCAGGTCATCGATAAAGATATTGAAGAGGACTGGCCCCAGCACTGAGCCCTGGGGGACTCCACTAGTAACCGGCCTCCAACTGGATTTGGCTCCATTCACCACAACTCTTTGGGCCCGGCCATCCAGCCAGTTTTATAACCCAACAAAGCGTACGCCAGTCCAAGCCACGAGCAGCCAGTTTCTTGACAATACTCTTTCAAAATTTGTAAATATACGATAAACAAAAAATTTGTAAATATATGATAAACATTACTACAACAAACAATTTCAGTTACTCTCAGTGTTATTTTAAAATGTTATATACCTTCCTTCACAAGTAAAATATTTATATATTTATTTTAAATCACTAACATGACAGAACAGATGTATTTTTTGTGAATTTAAAATAATTTCTCAGATTGGTTATGTTGGAGTAGAACTAGTCATTTATATATTTTCAAACTTTTTTGAACATACAGTAAGCTGAGGGAAAAAAAGAAGGTAAAAATCACTAATTCATTATGTATGATACTGCATTTTGAGTAAGTGAAACTATGTCAGTACCTTAATATTAACACAGTAATTATGTCTGTATTGGGCTTATGTGGCATGGTTTTGGTAGCAGGCGGCTGTAGGGGTGGCCTCTGTGAGAAGAGTCCACTGCTGGCCAGAGACGAGCCAATAAGTGATGCTGTTTGTACCTTTGTGAGAGCATATTTAAGAAAAGGGAAAAAAAAATCTGCACAACAGGAACTGGGAGAGAGAAGAGTGAGAAACAGCCCTGCAGAAAACAATATCAGTGCAGAAGGAGGGCAGGAGGTGCTCCAGGCACCGGAGCAGAAGTTCCCCTGCGGCCTGTGGAGAGGCCCATGGTGGAGCAGGCTGTCCCTCTGCAGACTATGGGTACCACATACACAGTCCTTTAAAGCATTTGGGAATAGTTCTAGAGAATTGGATACTAGATTAAACTTCATTGACATCAGTGATGTAAGGCCAGTTTTTGGTCTGTATTGCAAGTTAAAAAGAGAATTTTAGAACACCGTGCCTAGAAGAGGGCATGTTATTCCATGGAAACGTTAGTGTTTTTCCACGAATGACAGAGACAAGTGCATGAAATGGCATGCCATTCGTTTTAGAGAACTTGTATTAGTTATGCTGTATTGGGAAAAGACAATACGCTCTTACTGGCTGATGTTAGCAACTTTGGGAGGTTATGGAGAGATATTAAGGATACAGTAGATGACATTGAATTCAAAATGAATTCCTGAAGGGGAAAGGAAAAGGGAAAGGCAAGGCAAGGCAAGGCAAGGCAAGGAAGAGACCATAGACATAACAAGTTACTTAATTATTAATGAGTGCAATTCATTGAAATCTTGGTATCATCCCATGACCATGTTGTAGCTGTAGATACCTTTCCAAGTTGTGAATTATATTGAGAATTCATATATCTGAAAGTAATATTGGTACCTTGCCCTTCACATTTAGGACAGATGTGAAATGGTTAAGTTTTGAGAAACATCATAGCTAAACTTTTCAAAAATATTTGATGTTTTGTCAATATTGATTCAGGCTTCTCAGTGTCAGTGGAGTTAAAAAATAATAAAGTTCTGTTGCTGCAGGGACATGAAGAAAAGATGTTTGATTGATTCTTCCGTTATCCAATGACAGCTATTACAGGGCAGGGAATAAAAATGGCAATTATACTCCTGCTTTAATAGAGGAAAAAGAAGGGAAAAGAAACTGTGTGAAGATTTACAAAGTTGACATTTGAGAACTGAAACATGTAAAATTCAGGAGCTGGAATGATTGTTCTATCGTTAACCCTGTTTTCAGAAACAAAGACATTTAACCATAATATTTGTAGGCAACAATTAAAGCTAATGTATTGATATTTGAAAATATTAGCTTTAATGGTGGTGTTTGGCTACGCTGAAGAAATAGTCACATCCAAGAAAAATATGTACATTGTATGCTCATTAAAGTATTAAGTAAACTTACAATCATAAGAAAACAGCTGCGGAAATATTTTACTGTTCCTTTTTTGTTAAAAATAAATATAATCATAATAAAATAATTTCCAAATGATCAAATACAGTACAAGGGGCCACTTATTTTTGTACCTGCAAATCTGCAAACATGTTTGTGCATACAGTGTGGGTTTTTGTGTTTTGTTTTGTTTTGTTTTGTTTTTAGTACTTTCCTTTACTTTCCAAACTGGGAGAAAAAAGTAAAAAAGTGCTCTGGATAATTTAAAGCGACATTACTTCTAATAAATATAATTTTCATTACATCAGATTGCATTTTAGTTTTTGAAACAAACAAACAAACAGAATTAATTCTTGATGCTAGTGGCTAGTGTAAAGTGGCTAGTTTATTTTAGACATAAAAGTCACAGTAATATAAGCATCTTTAATTTGGACAACCACTACCATCACCCTCCTTCCAATTCTGCAAGAAAAACAATTTGATCTTTTCTTTTTTTTTTTTTTTTTTTTTTAAGATGGCCTCCAGGTATGCAGTGGAAAAGAGAAGAATATACTAGATGTTCATGTTTCTTGTGACAAAGCAAAATTATATTGTCAAATTGTTCTTTTAATTTTATTGAAACATCCCCTAAGGCTGCAATTTTACAAAGAAGGTTTGTCTATTTTGGCAGTCCACTGACAGTTTAAATTTTTTTAATATTTGCATGTCTTTGTTTTGATTGGTCTAATTTTATTTGCATATAAATGCAATGTTGAAAACAAATCCTTAATATAGGCATGTTGATTATATAATCTACAGCAACAAATGACAGTTTTCCAAACATAAATACTTAATATAAATTGTTCTTTATTTCCCAAGTCATCAAAGTAGACAATAGCAATACTAGATACTGTTCAAGTTGAAGCTCAAGTTAGAGAAGAAAAACTGCTTGTTATTAATGACTATTCAATAGGCATCTGTTTCCATAAATCAGGCCTGCTTTGTGCAACTGTGCAATTTTGGGGTAGCACTTTGCTACTTCGGGCAATTTACAATGTCTGCTGTTATAATTTGCATCAAATATTTTCCCAGATTGCTAACAGAAACTCTCTTGTGGTAAAACCTTCTACCCTGGATAAAATCAATCAATCAATCAAACAATCAAACAAACAAACAACAAAACTACACCTCTCAAACTTCAGAATGATTGTTCAGCTACTGGGTCACAGAATATCTGTGTCTACTTTATTGTTAGCAAAAGCTACTCTTCCAGATCCTAATCAGGCTCTCAATTCACCCCTCCCTTTGGCTCCCCTTTCTACTGAGTGCTGGTTAGTCACAAATTGGTGGTCTGTGTCAGGTGAACCATGGCCACGAACCAAGTACCTGCTCTCAGTCTGCAAATACATAGTCAAATGTTAGCCCCCAATCTCTCATTATCTTGTACTTCCAAAAGCCAAAGTTCATAGCAGTATCTGAGCCTTTACCCAAGTTCCAGAAAGAATATATATTCCTTTTAAAATGGTAGTTGTATTTGTCCATTCTCAGGGAAATACTTTTCTGAAGAGGAAACTTCCTTTTACTGGTTGAATTGTTTGTTGACTTTCCTTTGATGTCAACTAGGAAGTGACTGGTGAGGCTGTGGTGGCAGATAGGTATTTAACCTTATTTGCTGGTGAAACATCAAAGCACAATATTATACAATTTAGCTGGGGTATTGTAACCAGACTAGAAAGACTGAGGAAAAACAGGAAAAGTGTGAAAAGTGTGGCTAGGATAAGCAGTCAAAAGGTTTTTATTTCAGATGGCAAATGATAGCAACTAGCATGTATGCTATACATTTTACTATGACCCTATCAACAATCCAACACTAAAAATAATTCAGCAATGTGAAAAATAATTGATTACATTTTGTCAAGATGAATGTCATGTCCTCTGTTTTCAGAAAAGTAAAATAAAAGTGAAGATAGACATCAGTCAATAATGTAACTATAGAAAAAAGTAAACCACTAGTTCTACAAAATATTCTGTCAATAAAATGTATAGTAATTGTCATTTTACAATAGGTAACAGTCTAATATCTGATATGTGGCAGTAAACACCATTAAATAGCATAAGAAAAATATATTTCCATTCAAGCCACGCTTTTTTTCCCTTAATATTCTCAGTGACATCCCATATTTCCTTATTTTATCAAAATGAGAAAAATCAGTTTTAGGTCAATTAATCACATCATAAATACAACTTTCGACCACCTACAATAAAACCAAAGAAAACTTATGTACTTTAATTATTTATTATTCTATTGAATTCTGTCAACAGCTGGCCAATTCCTTTTCAAACACTTACAGTGACATCTTCCTTACGACATAGGAAAAATGTCTTGATTTGGGGTCTTTTTTTGCCAGCCTCTTCTAGCATCTTCTATTATATACAAAATCTTCAATTTATGCTGGAGCTGTTAAAACAAACAAACAAACAAACAAAACCATATATATATATAAGTATATTTTCCCTTTATTTTTCCTTTTTTTTTTTTTTTAAATATATATTCCATTCTTTTGACCCCAAAGTTAGAACATATATAACAATCTGGTTATTTTATTTTCCTTCAATTTTACTTCCTAATTTTCAGGATTGTGAACTTGTATTTTGTTTGTTTTGTTTTGTTTTGTTATTTTTTAATTTGTTTTTTTGTTTGTTTGTTTTAATAAATGACCTGGGATGAAATATTCTACAGAAATCTAAAGAATTTTGAAATTGCATAAATAGCTGACAAGCAAGAATACAAACATCAGGCCTTTTTCAGAACAGATCAGTTTTGATCCTTGGAATGACATGGATGTCTAGATTGCTTTAAATGCTTAATGAGTCATAACTATATGATCACATGCAATTAATTGAGTAATATGGTTGCCCCTTGTAACTTCAATACTCCCATTGTAACTACTACTGTAACTACCACAAACACCAAGAGTTGTAACTAACCCTAGAATCCCTTGTTACCACACCTAAGTTTTACCGACCACAGCTATCAGAGTCTGTCAGTGAGAGAGCAAGGACCTTGCCCCAAAACAGTTTTCAGTTTGTTCCCTAACACACGCTAAAACATGTTTAACGTATCTGTGTGTACTATGGTCAGTACATTACTGTGAAAGCATGCTTCATGTTGTACTAATTTTATAAGCGTTCTGGGTTAGGTACAGACCCATTTCTACCTCTTTTAGGAATATGACTTGGGGATTTTCTACTCTATGTATCAAGCCAGGAGACCTGAGACCAGACATAAATTCTCACATCTGCCTCCAGTTTTCCGGTATTATCCAATGGGAGAAGAAACAAGGATCAGTTCAAGAAAGCATTACAGCATGAATGCTGCTGGATTACTGAAGTCTTGAGTGTAGTGCAGTGGTGCAGTCAAATAGGTTTCCCAGAATCATAGGATATCCCGAGTTGGAAGGGACCCACAAGGATCATGGAGTCCAGCTCCTGGCTCTACAAAGGACCACCCGAAAATCAGACCATATGTCTGAGAGCATTGTCCAAATGCTTCCTGAATTCCAGAATGCTCAGTGCTGTGACCTCTTCCCTGGGGAACCTGTCCCAGTGCCCAAAGACCTTCTCAGTGAAGAAACTTTTCATAATATACTGAACACCAACACTCCACACCCCCCCCACCCCACACCCCCCCCCCCCCGCCCTTTGTTGCAGCTTTGCGTCATCCTGATTGTATCTGTCCTGGCCAGGTTTTTCCTGATTGTATCTGTCCCAGAGATCCCAGGAAGGTGGAGCATAGCTGCTGACCGATGAAGGGATGTGAGAGAAGAAGTTAAGAGTGTTTGATAATAAAAGTCCCTTTTCAGATACAAGCAGGGGATTACTGGGTACTCAAGTGTATATGGCATGAGTCACTGTCCCCCTAGTCTTCCCAGTAACATAGGGAAGCTGCTGGCAGAACTTAGGTAGCAAAAATGCTCCCTGAGTAAACTCTTAACAGCACTGAGCACTGAAGGGACTCTGTCTTTCCTCCATAAAAGAGGGGCCCTCTTTTATCAGTGATCAGAAACTACCCACATTTAAGTCCTCAGAACAGAGAATGAAGGGGAGAATAACAAGTATTTTGCTGTTTTGGGGTGTTTTTGTTTGTTTGTTTTTGGGTAGCTACTTCCTTTGTGTATACCCTCTGAAAATCTTTCTATGCATTCCCTGACAATGATATGTGTTTAAATTACATTTACATCTACTATCTAAATAAGTATTTGCATGTTATTTTTCATTAATTTTTAAAATGAAAACTGTTTTTTTAAAATCCTAAAATTCTTCAAGAACTTGAATCTTTTATCAAAAAACTTTAAATGAAACAATATAAGTAAACTTTTCCCCATTTTTTCTTTTAAGTTTGAATGCAAATACTTATTTCCTAAGCCACTCTGATAACAATGATAGTAGGTTTTTTTTTCTTTTTTTCTTTCTTTCTTTCTTTTTTTTTTTTTTCCTACATAGTTCAATGGTGAATTTATTTTCTGATGCTCTGTGCAGTAGTGCAATTTTTTTTGTGAGATTTGCAAGAAAATATGTGGTCACCTTTACCTGCTGTTTCTGGAATAGCATCTAAGGGTCATATTCCTGAATGTTGTCTCTTTCCTTTTGTGCATTAATATACACAGCCTTCAAGGACTGAACACATCTCTCAGCGTTTGCACCTGCCAGAATGTGACAAAGGAATCAGAATGAGTGACAGATGACCAAAATGTGGAACAGCTGTTATTGGTGTCAGTTTTTGCCATAGATGATAGGTTTAAATGCTTCATAACTACAGTATCACTTTTGGAAAGAAACTTTCTCATTATGCATGCTCAATGAAATCTAAACAAAAATAAATAAATGAATAAAAATCAACAGGGTCTGATCCTGGATCCACAGCATGAAAGCACAGACATTTTTGTCACTAGAACTACAGTAGGTATTATTTATTTCTGTTTGGCTGTACTTGACAGAGATCAATAACAAATTAAAAAAAAAACAAAACAAAACAAACAAACAAAAAAAAAAAACAGCTCTCCTGGAGGACAAAAGAATGGTGTGCATCCAGCAGTTATGTGCAAGTCAAGTAAACCCACAGTCTGCAATGACCCTTGTGAAATGCAGAGCAATAGCAGGGAGAAGGGTCATCAATAAAGAATATGAAGGAGATCAAGAAGATGAACTTGTCAGGCTTTATGATTGCCACCATTGTAAACTGCCTACTTAATTTTGGGCACTTCTTTTAAACAAAAATTTTTTAAAAAAGTCATTGTGTTACTAATATTAATGAGCTGAAAAAATGAGCCTTGGACTCACATTATGCTGCTTCCATGTAAGAGCACTTGTCACTATGCAAAAAGCATATTTTGATGTGCAATGGGAAAAGCAGTAGGATATATTTTATCTTTGTCTTTTCAATAAGCAATTTTTAAACAGTATGCTGAAGTGAGATGGCAGGATAGGTGACCTGTAATACAATAGAAACTTCCACACTGCAGGAAGCAAATTATTAATAAACCATAATGAAGAGAACTCAGATTTAAATAATAATAATAATAACAATAAATTAATGTTTAGAATTATCTTACAAAACCCTAAATTATAATTATTATATTACAAATCCAGAAGGATTACTATTCCTTTCTTCTGACAATTTATAAAAAGATAATGATAACTTTCTATGCATTGTTACTTTACTAGTTTCATAGTAAGGTTTAGAGTTTCTTAGTTTAGAGTTCAGCAAAACCATTCCAAGAGGAAAATTTACTATAACATTTACACAGGTCATAATATAAAACAACAATAGCAGCAATATTTCCATAGTCATTATTTTTTAAGGCGGTTTGCTGTATACTACTGAAGAAAAATGCAGTTATAATATTAAGAAAATAAGAAGAAAATGCAGTATGTGAAAGCCAATGTGGGAGCAATTACAGGAAACATTGCCTGATGAGATTAACATATTCCCCTGTTATGAGTTAAGCCTGTTTTCCTAAGCTGAGGCTCTGACCTCTGAATCTTTTGACTCTGATTAATAATCTTAGATATATCTGCAGCAACATATGTCATCCCACTTTCTTTCTTTTTCCACTTACATCTTCCTAAGCACAGTCATTAAGGATAATAAATATCTGTTTCATATATTCCAGGAAGATGTTTTCATTACAATATATGATTTTATTTCTATCTCTTTGCCAGACCAGTGACAGCATGTTTCCCATCACCTTAATTGACTGTTTAGTGTGGAAGGCTGCATACTAAGGGGAAAAAAAAAAAGAAAAAAAAAAGGCCACCTTAGGATTCTCTTATGGTTTGCTATGCAGAGACATTTATGAAGTTTAGTGTTATTAATGTGTGTTAAGAAAAAAAAAGAGGAAAAATATGTTTTAATACCTATAGCAGTATGTACATGGTCTTATCAAACTTAGAAATGTAAGTGTGCTCATGAATTTGTGACGGTCCTTTTCTCTGTGAAAATTTCAGAAGGAGAAAAATGCCTGAAGATATTAAAGTTGTGGGACAGCTATGGGCCTTGTTTTGATATTTCTGTAGGTTGCCTTGCTTTGTGAGGGAGATGGAACTGGTCCAGAGAGTTAATGGAGTCAATGGGACATCTGTAGCACATAAAGGATGCTTGTGTCATTAGAGCAGTGGAGGGTCATGGAACTGATTGAAAGCCACATTGTCACTAGGAGATAGCAGTAAAAAGTGCTGAGAGCTGCAGCAATGAATCCAATATAAGCATTCATTTCAAGAACATAGCTGTAGGTCACAAAAGAAAATAAAGGTGATCAATTTGCATAGCCTTGTCTACAACTAAAGCTTCACTGAGCTAAAGAATAAGAATATGCAGATTTAAGAGAAACACTACCTGACAAAATTTGTTATCTCATTATTGAATCCTTTTTTTTTTTTTTTTCCCAGATTAGCTAAAGACCACTATGAAGAAACTGACCTTTGAAAGTCATCTCATGTAGAGGCAAACACAGGCATTATTTTTCATGATTTCTGCTCATTAAATGACTGATACAAATCAACCATAATCATTGTTGAAGGCACTGGTGTCCTTAAGTTTAGCCTTGGATTAAGCCATATGCCACCTTGCCCAATATAAGCTGGAACAGACTCAGGTGAGACTCATTGACATTAATCAAGTGCTCTTTGGGTAATGCATGCTGAGCACTGTCCTGCTTGTGTGCCTTTCTCAAGTGCATCGCTGTTACTGATTTTGCTGCCCAGGGAAACTGACAGTCGTAAAACTTGAGCAAGGACAGCACAACAGTCAGCAGAGCTTTTCTTGAGCTTGGAGTTTTTATCAGATCCAGTTGTGAAGTTAAGAGGGATTCACATGCCATCTGCCTGGCCCTGAAAGGGCAGCAGCTGATCTCAGCAAGTGCTGTTGCCAGTTCCCCTGTGCCAAAAGGGAGGAAACTGCTTCCAAAGGGCCTTTGCCATGTAATACTGCTCACTCCAGAGCCAGCATTATGCAGACAAGTAAATGAGAACATGGATGTGATCCTGCAGTGTGACTCCTCCATTCTGGCTCTAACAAGCTATCATAGGACAACTGACAGAAAGAAAGAGAATTTGGAACTTCATGAATCTGATGCTGAATGGATTATCAGCACCAAATCTCTGCCCTGGCATTTGTTAAATGTTCCTGTGTCCAATTCTTGCCCAGGTTATAAAGGATTGTGACTTAGTAAAGGACATGTAGAGTCCTTTCATAGTAACGCAGAACTGATGCATAGCCACACTTCCAGCCATAACCAGCCTCAGGACTGACAGTAAAAAAAGGGACAGGAAAGTAAGGATGCTGGAAGGTGAAGAGCAGAATTTTACATGATGTTTTTTCACAAGCATATATCTTCTCATAAAATATAGTTCACTTGGTAAAAGATACTTCTGCTCTTTGCTTAGTGTAAGTCTCCACAGTAGATACAATTTTTGTTAACTTAGCTTTGTTTTTACAAAAAAAAAAAAATCTCTTGAACTGGCAAATATGCATTGTATTTAAAAATTTATGATGCGTAAACATACCTTAGGTAGGAAAGTGAAAACTTTGGGGAGTTATAAGTGGCAGCTGCAGCCTAAGCCAAATAGCCTTCCTGGCTTTCTTCTATATTTTATGGAGACAGATGGGCTCTCTAGAGAGAACCTAAATTCATGTTCCCATGGTGAAGGACTCCTTGAGATGCCTGTCTTCCTTTCCTCAGAAACCCTAGGGAAGTAATTCACGTGGGCCGGTTTCTTCCAGGAGTATCCTTCTCTCTCCTGACCCCTCCCCTCTCTCACACAAAAAGCATTCATTACAGGTGAAATGTACTTATGGTATGAAAGTCCTGCTGGCCAATACCCATGCACCATTACATTTCACATCTGTACTGAGAAGGAGCAGCAGATGGGCAATCTTAAGTGTCTGCACATCTCAAACTGTATAGGTTGTCACGGACCTCTGAGAGAGGAGTTGGCCAGGATGAGGACTATGTGAGTGACATGTATCAGTCTCTGTCTTTTTGTTGATCCCTCTCATTTTAGAGCCACAACAGAATTTTGTCAGGAAAAAAAAAAAAAAAAGGCCTTGGATTAATATTGAATGATTTATTTATGGTTTTTTATTGTCAAATTGATCAATTAAAAGCCTACAATAAAATATTTCATGCCAAAGAAAATGGTCTGTTTCATCCTCTGTGACATTTTCTTTTCCTTTTATTATTCTTTCTTTTACTTCAAATGTCAGTAAAATCTGAAGTAGAATAATTCAAGTTGAAACATCAAAACCTTTTATTTTAATGTTCTCTCCACCCTCCAGTGAAATAAGTCAGCGCATTTGACAAAAATTTGGAAGTTACTTGGGCCAGCCTGAAGCCACCTTTACTGTGAGGGAGAAAAAAAAAAAAAAAAGAAAAAAAAAAAAAGTGAATTCAGTGCCTACACAGTATTTTTCAGTCCTCATTTACAAAGATCTGTCTTACCGTGAATGTTTGTAATGCAGTATATCCCCTTTTTCTGGAAGAATCCCATATTGATGCATTTACCTGTCTAATACAAAGATAAACAAGAAGTGTCACCTTGTTTTTGGAAGGTATTACTGAAAGCAATGAAAAATGACAACTTATAAATTGCCTTATTAGCCTCTTGCACTGAGCCAGGATGGGCTCTCACCAGGTGCCAACCAGCAGGCCCTTGTGCCCTGTCAGCCTTGGTGTACCCGGCAGTCCCTGCCCGCCTGCCCCTGCCCCTGCCCCTGCCAGCCTGCCACGAACACAGCATTATGGACAGAAGCTCAGTGGTAGTTAACAATAGCAAGTGCTTTCATTTCTTTATTGCTGGGATGGGGAAAATACGTAGGTCTCAAAGACCAGTTCATGCTGTATTTACTTCGGCTACAAGGGCAGAAAGTATTGATAAAGCACAAAGCTATTATTTGTTCTGATCTAATATCCTGCAAACTGCAAGAAAGGGGATTTTTTTCCTGCTCTGTGAGGATGAAATTCTTAGCTTTAAACATTTATTTTGATGCCAGGAGGACTTGAGATTAGACCTTAAGATAATTGTATTATGATTGCTGTCTGGTTTTATTACCCTTCCTCTTCTTTTCTGACAAGATTTGGGAATCAGCTGGTTCAAAAACCAACAGTAAAAACCAGCTAGACTTGGAAAACCAGCACAAACCGAAGGTGCAGTACTTTGCATACTGCTAGAGCTAGAGAAGCACATTTTAGTGCCATGCGTAATCTTGGAATTTGAGCTTTCATGTAACATAAAATATTAACCTCTGACTCCAGTGCTCCTGAGCTATTGGCTGTTAAAATGCATGTGGGAAAAGTTTGTAAGACTTTATTTGTAGGCCAGCACAAATGCTTTCCAGATCAATATGTTTTTCAAAAAATTGTTGCTGGACTACTGAACAGACATGGGGAAACATGTCCTCATGTAACCAGACCCACAGAAAATCTGTAGGTATTACTCTTTTGGAGGATCATGCCGTACTTTGTCAAATTACCTTCTCCAGAGACACATGAGCATGCATTTGCACACACACACACATGCACGCATGCACATACATATGCACACTTTATTTCTGGAATGGAAACTTTCCACTTCACCCTTCTTTAGCTGACTGAAGAGTCAAGAGAGATCATTCACTGACCATCTGTACAATCCAGATACATGCTTTATTTTCCTGTTTCCTATCCTTAATTTAGCTTTCAAGGATGGTATATACATTAATTACACACACACACCTTTTTCCCCTTAGACATGTAGGAGCTCAATTATCTCATGATGCTTTTTGTTATGTCTGTAACAAACTGGGATAATAGAGGAGTCAAACGGATGGTTTTTCAGTCCCTGAAAATTTCTATGCAATGTAAAGGATTTTTCAGTAAATATCCTGAAGAGTGCATAATACACTTTGTTTTTGGAAACAGTGATTTTTTTTACCATAATAATTTTTATTTATTTTATTTTATTTTATTTTATTTTATTTTATTTTATTTTATTTTATTTTATTTTATTTTATTTTATTTTATTTTATTATTACTATTATTATTATTACTTTTAATTAAGACTGTATATTTCTGACGATATATATATATTTTAATCCACATGCAGTCCTTTCTTTTGAACTGGGCACTTCATAAACATAAATTAACCATACTAATTTGTATAGATATATGATTATGTCTTTTCAGTTCTATACAGTAAAGAAGTTTTTTTGTGATGTCACTTATCTCCACGAAAAATGGTTTGGGATGTTTAAGCTGCCTCATTTCTATTCACTAGGTTATAGCTGCAGTGCTTACAGAGGAGGGAGGAAACTTCATAGCCTAATGTACTTGTCTCTGTGTTCATATAAATTGAAATATTATTATGATTAAAAAACACAACAAAGTGGTGTAGACATTTCTGAGATGTATTGCCTTTTCCACAAAGTTAATTCATCAAACACAACAAAAGAAATTAACCAGGAATTCACAATGTATTACCTATCAGCATTGTTTATTATTTCATCTATGGTTGATATACCTCCTATCTGGGTGCTGACAGTGATATAAGCAAAAAGAAAAACACAGTTTTTAATCTCTTCTTCAAAGAATGAAGGATGAAATTCCTTCAGTAATCTGATGCTGCAAATCTCAAGTGATGGTGTTTGATTGCACTTG
The DNA here is from genome assembly GCF_040182565.1 of Anser cygnoides. Taxonomy (NCBI): domain Eukaryota; kingdom Metazoa; phylum Chordata; class Aves; order Anseriformes; family Anatidae; genus Anser; species Anser cygnoides. The sequence goes on along the minus strand of NC_089873.1, from coordinate 107,492,342 downwards.
TGAATAGTAAAGCTAATGCAGTCTCTGATTTTGAAGTAGCCAGGCACTTCTGTTACAACTTTGCTGGAAATATATTATTTTGTCAAATGTTAATGAATTTGTCATTGTTGTTGTTTTTTTACAAGGCTATTGTTTTTTTGCAACTAATTCTGAGGTAGCAGCAAGGTGAGACTTAGAAAGAGAGATGAGAAAAATCAAATTAGTTTTGTGTTTAAATACAAAATTCTCAGGAATAAACTGATGCATGAACTTGTGTTAAGGATTACTGATTTTGGACACCATTGACTAAATTATTATGCAGGATTTGGTCATAAATTTATGCAGAAGCTCTTTAAATATCAAGCAGTCCATTGTAGATTCATATTTTGTCTGGAACTTCAGCTTTGTTAATAGTTTTGCAAAATATCTGCATAATAAATTTATGGTGAATCACTCTTTGCCCAAAATGGAAGTGAATTTTGGAAACTTCCATCCTTCTAAACTTCTTTTGTGGAAAGCAACCTAATAATGGTACAGATGGAAAAACTGAACTGTGACATTTTATGTTATGGCAGAATTAAACTACATCTCAAAACAAAAAACTTATAACCAGGGGGAAAGGGAAAGGCTCACTTCCCTTTTCTTTTTCTCTTTTTTTTTTTTTTTTTCCCCAGCTATGACCTCCCATTCCTTCCCTTGTTCCAGGTTTGGTGTTTATCTGTTTATCTAATCCAGTTTGCTGAATTAGATACATGGCGAGAATGTATCTAATGTATCATGAGCATGGCAGCAAATACTCTTTTTTTTTTTTTCACCCAACTTACTTTTCTGCCATTTACTGATTAAAAGGAGTTCACCATCTGATTGAGTGCTAGAGCCAGCACAAAATAAATGATGGGAAGCAGTGGGAGAGGTACCAGCTGAGTCCATCTCCCAGCATGACACCAGAAACAGCATCCTGAGACAACGCTCGCAGTGGAGGACATCACCTCGGGATGGTACCAGAAGGTGGCCCCTGAGCCAGCTCTTGCCATGCAGATGGAAATATGTTATCAATCATTTTCAGCACAGTGTATGAGTCCCAGAGCACAACAAGATGAACACAGACAGGCACTGTGGTGGTCAGCAGCTGGTAAGAGACCAAATATAATATAGTGCTTCAATTCTGAGTGCCTGTTTGGCTACAACATAGACACCTTTTTTTCCATCTCATCTTTTAAAGCTGTTCCCTTCCAAGAAGCTAGGTGAGGACAAAAGGATAGTTTCTTTGTCCTCAGCTCAATATTTCAGGAATTCTCCTGAGCAAAGGCAGACTGGAGTACAACTCTTTGGTGCAAAGAAATACAAAATAACTTCAAGACAAGAGGCTGGAAAAGGTCTATCTCAGAATGACTATAAGCTGGGCAATTAGCTGACATGACCCCTAGTGAGGGTTCAAGAGCAGGAAGAGAAATGGGCTTTCACTCCGGTGAATGGCTTTTGTTATGAATGCCTGCACCTCCATTTTGAAAACATCTGACTTTCTTTTCTCAAAAACTGCAAAGGCTGAGAATATCATTTCTAGCTCAGCTGTACCCAAGATTTCCAGGCTCTTGTGTTTCTGCTGAGATTCTGTGATGTGTCTCCTACTGTCATTTAAATATATAGGATGTGGTTTGTTCATACCTTCTTAAACAGATAAAAAATTACTTTATCTTCACCTTTGAAATAAAATTACTAAGATATATGTAAATAGATAATAACACATAATAAAGGACCAGAAGCTATCTATCTGAGGGGAGAGTTAAACCCCACTTAGTCTTCAATAGAAACAAAATAGCATACCATAATCATTTACTGCGTGTACTTTAGCACAATTATCTGTCTGAGTGCTCTGAAGAGCTTCTGGATTGTGTTAACATGGAGGCTGAATTTCATCTAACAGAGAAATGGTGATCTTTCCAATAGTTTTTGGGTGAATGGAATAGATTTAATGTTACTTTTATGTATAATCTAACAGCTAGGGTTTTTTTTTTTCGGTTAGGTTAAATAAGTTGAACTAATTATAGCAATCTTTAAACTGAGGTATGCATATAGTTAAGCATATATAGATATATCTATCCATTTAAAATATGTTTATGTTAACTATGGGTTATAATTTTACACCATGTAAAAAAGACTTAATGACAATGGGTTTACAGTAGACCAGAAAATGATCAGACCTTTACAAACTAATTTATGCTTTTGGGTGTTCAGACTGGGTGTTTTTAATTCCTTTTGCTTTAACACAAAACATTAAATTGCTCCACTTTACAGGACTAGAACAGGTTAGAAAACTACAAGGGGTTCATTAACCCTTTCTGAGATTAGATTGTAAAATCCTTGTCCAAGTATATATGAGTAACATCATAGAAAAAGATAAATATGAAACAAAAAGGACAAGAAAGACAAACAGATAGTATTACCTTCTTTCATCTGGCCTCAGTCTTTTGCACCAAAATTATAGTTAATGAATAGTCTTGAAATATTATCAAAAAAAAAGTCCCATTTATAAAAATATTCTTTTTTTTTTTTTTTTTGCCCCAAAGGCAAAAAAAGGCTGTGTTTAGCAAGATCATCAATAACATAGTTTAAGTTACTGACACTTTCAAAGAATAAGGTTATTTTTTTTTCTGTACAATGACAGAAAAATCTGATGAAGTGTAAGTGCATGTATAAAATTTGATGTTGTAATTGAAATAGCTATTTAAGTGTTTATATTGGGCCTAAGTCTTTGCTCGAGGCAATGTGCAAATCCCTGATGGCTTCAATGGAATTGTGCACAGTCTACCCATGGACTTGGGCTTTTTCAGAAAGCAGGAACAGTCTTCAACAGGATAAAGAGGTCAAGAGTAGTTTATGGGGAATGCAAACATCTTGTAAATATTTTAACAAGTTGGTTGCATTCTTTTTTCTGGATGGTTCCAGAAGATATTTACAGAGATAAAGATTGTGGCAATCAGCATATGTTGGCTTAGAATTTCTTATCAACAGCTCTTTTGCAGATTTAGAAAGAGGAAAGACTTGGTAAAATCATATATCACACAGATAAAAACAGTTAACTGCAGTCCTAGTATCTTTCTCATTCTGACACTTAGGAATTTTGTTTAAAAAGTGTTCTTCCAAGAAACAATACTATAACATATAATACTATAACTACAGATACAAATCTGTTTGCTCCAAAATAATCAATTTATTTTTTGAATCAAAAAGTATTACAGCCAGCTCTATCGTGTAAGAAGAATGACACCTGTGATCACCAAAGGGCAGGTTCTGTGCCTAGCTGGGAGGAGGAGGAGGAGGAAGAGAAGAACTCCTTTCTGTGTGAGTTTGGAAGGAGCAACCTGCTGGCTTCCAGGGGTCACATAGAAGACCTGCAGACTTGGAGAATGCTGCATGGGTGAGTGGTACTTAGCTGGAATAGCACGATTTGGGGCATCCTGCCTGAAAGTGGACGATAGCAGTGAATCTTGACATCTTGCTCTCTTCCTTCCCCAATCACAGAGGCCCAAGAGCCAAAAACCTCCCTTTTCTGATGCAGCCCAGTCCTATCAGCTCAGAATAGAGTGAATAGCCCTCCCTATTGCCCTACTCACACATTCCTTAATAATCTTGTTTTATCTTTATTTCTGGCTACTGGGAAGGAGCAGGACAATGAGTTGTTAAGCAACAAGGAGAGGACTGGGGCACAGAGTGGAGACCTTTGCTGAATGGAAGGAGCAGCTGCTGAAAAGAAATTCCAGCAGCCTCTTTAGCAGGAACAGGACATGCAGGAAAGCAGTAGGAGTTGGATCAGTCTATCCTCACCTCCTCTGGCATAGGGAAAGATCCTTCTCTCCTGTGCTTTGACCAAACTCTGTTAAATATCTGTTTTCAGCAATGAAGAAAAACTAAGAAGCATAAGATATATCTTTGTTGTTTCTTTAGAGGAAAGAGAGTGATTTGGCTTTTTAATGAGTTTAGGCTTTTATGTTTGAAAAATTAACTTCTTATACTCACTTCTAGTAATTTCATTGTCTGAAATTTAAGAAACAAATAAAAAAATACAAAAAATAAAAAGGGAAAAAAAACCCACGTACTTTCTGTTTATAGTTTCTTTCCATTTGCAAATACACTGGTATGTTTAATTCATAGGAAAAGAATGTTTTCAACACTTCATGGTATGGAAAAATGAAATTAGAAAGTATGAGGAGTTGCTCAAGGCCACACACACAAACACAAAAAAAGACTTTGTCAAATACAGGATTAGAAGTGGAACAGTCCTGAAAATTAGAGATGAAAGCAAAGAATTCAACCCTTGAGATTGTCTGTGGTCTCTGTGTACAGGTATTGCATTAATGAAAAAGAAAACCCTTCCCAGTGTGGTCATAAAATATGTCACAATTAGAAAGCCATTACTATAAAACAATGGTGTACCTGTGGTTTTTGAACAATCACACACACAAAAATAATAATAATAAAGAAAAAAGAGAATTTGAGAATTTCAGTTTTCATATATTAATTTAGACTGGACCCTAAAGAGATGTCCAATCACAAGCCATTCTGTGTTAATCACAGAAGAAGCTATGGAAATAGCACAGAGGCAATACAAATTTATAGGTAATTTTAATTTTTTGAATTTTAAGAAGTTGTATCCATGGTTAATAATTACTTTTCTCCTACACAGCAGACACTTTTGCAAACAGTATTCTTTTGTAATAAATTGTGTATTTACACAAGCTCAATTTTCTGTGGTCTGTGTGAGATATCAACTTCAGACATGTCAATAACGTGACTAGTACCCAAGAAAAAAGTGACACAATTGTTTGTTTTCAGCTCTTGCCAGTGACTCATAAATAGCAATATAGCCACAGATCAGCAGTCAATAAAATGACTGTTATCTTCTAAATAGTCTTCAAATCAGTGAATCAATTATTAGCTGAAATTATCCTTATTTTACCATTTTTGTAGAAAATATTTTATATTTTAAAATATATTATATTTTATTTTAAAATTTAAAATTATAAAAATTATTTTAATTTAATTAATTTAATTTTAAATTTAATATTTAAAATTATAATTTATTTTAAAATTTATTTAAAAAAATTATTATTATTATATTTTAAAACAAAACCAGACATGTATTGAGAAGGTCAGGTGATGCAAAAAAAAAGGTATTGGAAAATAAATAAATAAATAAATAAAAATCTGAGCTCTGAAAATGTGAGGCTTCAAGGTAACTGTTAGTAAAGAAATTGTCTGAAATGTTTTCCTCTGTTATGTTTTGCTTCTTCTGATGGCTCATCAATTCTTTGCACATGCTTTGCATAGATAAGAATGAATACTGCCCCAAGAGGTGTGGAGTTGCATAAGGTTTGAGAACTGTACCATTTTTAGCATTGACATAGTATGTACTTCAGGACCTGATTCTTCTTGCAGATAAATCGAAAAACTGTCTAACACTAGCAAGATTAGGCTTGATGGCCTTTTTAAATGTGAAAGAAAAGCAGAAGCAAACAAGCAGAAGCAGTTGAGGTCAGACTATAAACTGGGAAGTGGAATATAATGGTGAATGGACAAGGAGACAAGGAGTCATTTGAATATATAAAGGATTTAATCATATGATTAATGGTTGGAAACTAAAGAAAAAAAAAAAGATAAATCAATGCCATTCTTGCTGAGATGGTGATGAGCATGATGGCAAAGCCCACAGGAAGAGAACTCTGATAACAACAGGAATATTATGGTTTTCCATTCTTTAATAAACACTCGTTCTTCCCATTGAACTCATTCCTTACAAAGTGTGGACTAGGTTTAATTCTCATTCATATGATTAAACAAAGATTAAAACAGAGATTGCCTTTGGAGATGAGGAAATAAATGAGGGAGATTTTGTGAAATACAAAATCAGGCAACCAAATGCCACTTATTTCTGTCTCAGTCAACAAATAGATACATGGCTGAAGATGAATCATCATTGTCTGCTCAAATTAAACCATTACAAGGCTTGGTTACATATATATTTACATTTTGATTATTATAATATGTATACTCATATGTAATCATGATTATTAAAATTGTTATTACAATAACTCTTGTAATTATTTATGGGAAAAGGCAACTGAAGGTGGAGTTCTGCCTACTTTTCTATGTAAGAGCAGCAGCTGAGGAGGAGATGCAGCTTCTAAGACTATTTTTGTCACAAACAGATAGTGTGACAAAACCCAACTCCAGGTGACTTGAACTGTGAGATTTGATTCCAGGCTCCTAAGGACTATGTATATTTGTCTTGGAAAAGGGATGTTAGATGCAAAATTAAATTATTCTCTTAAGAGGTACTATGAGAACAGTGTGGATCTCCTCCCACGCTTTGCAGGGCAATCATCATCTAGAAGGCACAGTCAATTTACTCCTTTCAGCTTTTACAGCTCTATTGTCTCCCAAGTATATTCTGCTTGATAAATTATATACTTGACCTTTTCATGGCAAAGAATCTTCATATGTCATAGGAATATTAAAAATAAAGCAGATTCTACAGTTTGTACAGGGAAACACATAACTGATTCTCATTAAAGTGTTTCATGTGTACTTTCAATGTTCTTGCTGTTTCTTCACTCTAGATTTTGAGAGGCATGAGCACCTGTATATGGACATTGTTATATGTGCATGTATAAGTTACTGTGTAAATAACCGATTTTTTAAACTGTAAGTATTTCAGGTCTAGTTTTAGTTTGATTAGTTTACTTTTTTTATTGCTTTTTTTTTTTTTCTGTAGCTGTTAGCATTGCTACAGAATAATGTCACTAAGCAAGATTTTTTCAAAGCATTTGACACTGTTCAGTAATGTTTGTACACTCATTGAGTGGAATTAAATCAAGGAGCACCATATAAACTGAGTATTTGTTTTCAGGATTCTTAAGTTTTTGTTGCTGTCTGAAGGAAAAGAAGGAATTCCTCTCAAACAGGTTCTTAAAAGCTGTTTTTGTTTTTGTTGTCGTTTCACAAAAAAAAAAAAAGTTTTTTTTTCACAAAAGGTTTTTTTCTTTCTTTTTTTTCATTTTTTTTGTGTGTGTCTGTGTTTGATTATTATTATTATTATTATTATTATTATTATTATTATTATTTGGTGAGGCCAAAAAAATCTCAATGCAAAATCATTCAAAGAACATCTTTTAACTCTCAAAAGCAATTGTTCTGCTTCTTTCTGTTAACATGGTTGTGATTCTTAAACATCTAAGTTCAGTGTATTTGTGTCTTTTCAGATTTTTTTGTTGTTGTTTTAGGGTATCTCAACTTTTATGGTGGTTTGGGTTTGCTTAGGATTGTAGTATTTCGGGGGAGGAGAGGAAGTGGAAACAAAGGAGTCTGTATAATCTGATTGCAAAAACCATGTCTAATATGCAGTATTTCTGCACTTTTTTTTTCTGATGAGTAAAGAAACACTTTCTAAAACAGAAAAAAAAAAAAAAAAGAATAGTCCTCTTGCTTTCTTCTGACTAATATAAACTAACATTTATTCCAATGAAATGACAAAAGAATTTTGCTTTCCCACTTTAAAAATAAGATATAAGATGATTTAGACGATCAATTTCCTGTCTTCGCTTACCAGCAAATCAGTCAACAGCAATATAGAGATGAGTTACTGCTGAGTTTACAGTCAAGCTCTCACTGTTCACTTAGAAGAAAAAGCAGAGCTTGCAATGTTTCTTTCATTGACATATGACATATTCCAGTAGGATATCTTTTTCAGTATTGCATCTGAGAACAAATCAAAATTAAAGTTTTCTTGTGTGTACAAATCTGCAAGATTTTTCCACATAAATATGAAACTCTAAGTAGGAAAAATGAGGAGTTATTTCTCTTGTATACTGTAGAATTTGCTTTCTGTATACATCTCAACTTCCTTTTCCCCATTTTGTACTAGTAAGTGAAAGATTTTCTTTCATATGTAGTATCTATCTCACTTAAAAGCTTCATTGCTCTCAATATTCATAACTATTCTATACTCGAAAATTACAAAGATGATCTGTGATGCGTATGTATCAATTAATAAGTGTTGATGCAAATAGATAATTTAAAATAATTGCAGGGAGTTTAAAATAACCATATAAAATATAACAATATGTCTGAGCTGAGTGCAGAGAGAAATGAGAAAAAAAATACGTTAAAAAAATATAGAGAATCTAAGTCTAGAAGCACAACAGTAAAAAGCAGTTCAAACCAACTATTGTTGTAGTCTCAACAAGTGAGCCATTCGAGCACGAGTATGAGAGCATGAAAAACCACTAGCACTGGAATGTGTTCACCTATATCCTCAGGCAACTCATTTCTATTATCTTTCCTTTGTTTTGCTTTCATTTTGGATTCTTATCTTTCAATTTCAAGTCTTCTTCATTCTTCTCTCACAACATTAATTATCTTTTTTTTTTTATATATATATAAGCACACGTATGAATGCTATCAATCAAAAACATATTGCATAGTTTTATTCTGTCATGGAAAATGTAAGAAGATTAATTCATTATTTCACAAACTGAAAAGATACACCTCAGTAAAGGAGAAGATCCAAAAGTATAGTGAGAATAATAGAACTTTTGAGAAAGGAAGTGTTAAATAACATGTGAGCAGAAAACATAAAGGTCATGATAATTAACAGAAACAGGTAGCCAAACATTAAATGGTGGTGAGTCAATGATGATCCATAGGCAAAATCTAAACAGAAACCGAAAGCAAAACACCATATCAGCAAGACATAGGAAAGAAACCAACAAAAAAGCCAAAGTCTTATATTAATCCTCTTGCTTTCTTCTGATGAATATAAACTAAAGTTTATTCCAATGAAATGAAAAAAAAAAAAAAAGACAAACATTCAATCACTTTTTTTTTGTTTTTGTTTTGAAATTAGAGATTCAGGAATAAAACTGGCAAGAAAAAATCTCTGACATAAAGCACCTTTATTATGAAATTTACTATGTTTTAGATGTGACAATATTTAGAAAACATTTTCAAAATGTAACATGATCAGTGATGCATAGAAAAGATAGGTATAGTTATTTCTAGGAAGGAGTTGCAAGCCGGGTATGCTATACAGATCCCAACTGAGCTGCTTATTTACTGCCAGAAAAGACCCAGCCCACAAAACTATCATTCCTGTATATTGTAACTGTTTTTGTCCTTTTCTCTTTGTGCCCTTGGCTTCCTTTGCTTATGCTGCTAGACTTTGCTAGCTCATTAAAAATCTTAGGCAGAAGGTTAACAGTCGCTGAAAAAGCAGATACAAATACTATCTTTTAGAAGTAATTGCCTGCAGCTGCATCCCCACTGCAATTTCACAAGACAAACAGGTGCTGTCAGCAGATGGATACAAATCCTTTGAAGAAAACCTGGCTGAAGAAGTTCTAGGCTGGAGCGCTCCTCCTATGAAGACAGTCTAAGAGAGTTGGGGTTGTTCAGCCTGGCCAAGAGAAAGTTCTGGGGGGACCTTATACTTCCAATATTTAAAGAGGGCCTACAGGAAAGGTAAGGAGGAACTCTTTGTTAGGGAGTGTGGTGATAGGATAAGGCGTAGTGGCTTTAAACTAAAAGAGGGTGGATTTAGATTAGATATAAGAAAAATTCTTTACTCAGAGGGTTGTGAGGCACTGGAAAAGAGGTCGCCCAGGGAAGCTATGGATGCCCCATCCCTGGAGCTGTCCAAGACCAGGTTGGATGGGGCTTTGAGCAACTGGGTCTAGTGGAAGGTGTCCCCGCCTATGGCAAGGATATTTAAAGTTCCTTCCAATTAAATCCATTCTATGAATTCACCCATAAATGGGGTTTTCTTGTGGTGATGTATTGTTATGTACTTTAATTTAGGCACTTGATAGCCTCATTTTTTTCAATTGTATTGTCTATCTGGACTACTGCTTCTTTAGTTCACTATGTGGTTATGTAGAAAAATAGATTATCTGCAATGTGTTGGTGTCAGTCAAATGTTTTACATCAGATGTAACTGATGTAAAACACTCTTCATTTAGATGAATAAAAAATAGCATTAAAGAATACAGTTCTTTCAGCTTAAGTTATTATGTATAGTTGCTTTTGGTATTTTTATTGTTTTTATTTGGCCATGCAACAATAACAACAAAACCAGCTTTAATAGAACCAGTGTAATTTACCCAAGGAAGAAAAATAGCTTATGTCATTTTACCAGCAATGCTTCTACTGGCCAAAGGGGGAAAGAAAATAAATAAATAAAGTATATAGCCATGTTCAATCCTCTCTAAGGGAGTATTAATTGTAATATATTGAAACAGAAATTCTATTTGGTTATATTTTAATAAGTCAAAATATCTTACACTTTTTAGAGTATTCATTCCCGTACTCTTCATGTTTTTCTGCAATGTTTGTGTAGAAACAGATGGTTCTGAAAGACTATTGAAAAGGCTTACTTGATAACTTATGAGAATTGTTTCCATAATTCCCATTAAATGATGACTAAGTTCAATGTATCCTTTATTTTAGACTGATTCCTCACGTTCCCTGACTTCAGGAACCTTTTTGCCACAAATCATTGTGTATGCTGAATTCCACAGCCTAATACATTGAAGTAGATAATACATCTGAATATTATTGTATCTGAATAAATGTATTAACTGATATCAGATATACATTTGTTGATTTTTTTCTACTATAACAGCCACTCAAGAAAAAAAAAAGTGTATTAGAGAATGGAAAGACTGTATAAAACATCTATTATTTTTTTAGAAGCCCTTATTAGGAAAACCTAGGAAAGTATTTTGTGTCCCAGTATGGAAATCCACATTATTTTCTTTTTAAATGTGGCATTTGACAAATATCTAGGACACATAATTATATGCATTAAAAGCAGAATGCAGCTGTGAAAAGTGAGATAAAGGTTATTTTTCAAAAACATAAGGAAGGCTTAGTTACAGGCAATATATAATCTTACTTGTTAATTCAAGTACAATATTGTTTACCTTGCATTCTGTTTTTTTAATTATTATTCACCTAAAAATGTGTGGCAGTTTTACCCTGCTTGACAAGTAAACTTCACCACAGGCACTCTCTTACTCCCCCTTCTAAAAGGAAAAGGGGAAAAAACACAATGGAAAGGGCTCAAGGGTTGAGGTAAGGACAGGGAAATCACTCACCAATTAGAGTGATTTTGCACTCACAGGCAAAACAGACTCAGCATAGGGAGATTAGAAGACTAGAACAGCAAGAAACTAAAGGCCAGCTAAAAACACCTTCCCCACATCCACCCTCATCTACATCCTTCCCCCGCAAGTGGTGCAGGGGAATAGAGGCTGCTGTCAGTCCTTAACACTTCATCTCTGCCACTCCTTCATGGTCATTCTCTGTCCCTGCTCCAGGGTAGGGTCCCTAGGGTCCCTCCCACAGGATGCCTTCCTTCCCAAACTGATCCTGCATGGGCTTTGCACAGGCAGCAGCTCTTCAAGATCTGCTCCAATATGGGTTCATAGCACAGGGTCCATCCATCAGGAGGAAACTGCTCCAGCAGGGGTCCCAAGTAAACCCAATATTAAACACTATATCAGAAATTTTCCTAGTTAAACATGTGGACGTAATTAAAAACAAATACCTTTTGCAAGAGAATTTGCTCAAGAAAAGCATTTATATGAAGGTAGGATGAGATATTTATTTATTTTTCCTGAAGTTTCTATCATAGTACAAAAGTTCTTGATTTTCTGTTAAATCACTGCTCTAGTTTTTACTAGTTGGGCTAGTATTGAGCATTTTGCAGATCCAGATGCTGTTTGCATGAAAACTGTAGGTGCTTGATAAAAAAGCTGGTCAGAAGGCAACCTGCCCTGGATCTCCAGTTGCTTATCTTATGCTTTTTCAAGATCAGTTTTCTTAAATGAACTGAATAATAAAGTTCTGTACTATTGCAGTCCTCCATGAAATCCTTTTTTGGAATAACATAGTATGATGCCTGTAATTTTGGACCTATTTACACATGCAAAATATTGAGAAAAATGAGATCTGCTTCATTCCAAAAAACACTTATGAAAATGGAGCAGGTAATATTTCAAACCAATGAATGTAAGATGTAGGTTTTGATGGCATATTTTTATTTCACTCAGTGTCTTAGCCCCCACCAGGGCCAAACTGTGAGTGAATTTGCTTGGGTATGGTGAGCTGAAAGGCACTATTAACCAGGTGCTTTTGAGCTTATTATCTTACACTGTTTGTCTTTTGTACAGATGTTATCCCCATATTCATTTAGTTTGTAGTTTCAGTAATAGCTTGATACTACTTGTTCTTCTGCTTCAATAATTGTTCTTTCTTACTGTTGTGAATTAGGCAGGACTAATTCATTTACACCAGACAGGTCTGTGACTAGGATTTTTCTTGAAGGGTCCCTGGTGGCATGTTTGGTTTTATTTTTTCACTTTTTTGTTAGTCAGCCGTGTTAAAAGTAACTACCACTAATGAAGGTGTACTTGAATTTGCAATACAGTCTGCTCTATTTGCAATACTGTCATGCTCTTAACACCAGTAATGTAAACAGTATTAAAAAAAAAAAAAAAAGTTGATTTACTAAGTAAAAGGATGCAACAAACTGCAGCTGCTAATCCATAACTGCTTTGAGTCACAGGTAGTGCATTTGGGAAAGCCCAAGTGCTGATATAGGCTCCACAGGACCAGTTGCAGTACATGTAAGAGTGGTTCCTGCTGCTTTTTCTTTCCCTGTTCTTGAGAGATTGGCTTCCTCTCTGGCTGCACAGGTGAAATGGTTCATTGCCTGAATCACCTTCCTTGTGAGCACCATGGATGGTGTGAGGGAAGGACAGCAGAAAGGAGGAGGAAGGGAGCAAGATCCTTCTTGTGAGCTGGGGCAGGTTAGCTTTTGTGTATGACTTACCTAGTTAAATAAGAAAAGTGTGTCTTGTTATCGCAGTGACTTGCTGTCCCTCTAATTAGTCACTGCTGCTTTTTTCCCTTGCAGGGAGAGGTCCTATGCACTGAGCCTGCACTGGAAACCATATCATCCTTCCCCTGTGGTGCAGAATGGCTAGCTTCTATAGGCAGTCTTCTTCTTAAGACTTTCAGGCAATCCAGACAGATTGAGTATTATCCCCGAATGTTTATTATCACCTTATGTAAAAGATCGTGTGGCTATTTTTCTTAATTATATAAGCTTTTTATTTTTCCACTTAGATATGCAAATGTGGTTTGATCTGATAAGATATGATCACTTGTATTTGCCTGGTTAATTCAAAATTCACTGTCTCTGTTCACCATTTTTTCCCATTGGACTGTATGTTTTATTCTAATGTGCATGATATCAAACGTACCTGACACAAATATCTAGAATGAACATATAGATGTTGATCATTACTGGCTCTATGTTTTTAACAGATATGGAAATTTTTATTTGTTCTGAATGATCATAACCTAGATTTACTGTAGTTATCCTGTGACATGTAGTTCAATAATGCAACGATAAATATGTGTTCCAGTATTAGCATAATGTAGTTTCTCAGTAGCTTGAAGGACGTATAGAGAACAGATTGATTCCAAAATTTTCCTATTTTGAAAATTTTCCCTGTAGAAAAAAAATCTTGTGAAATACACTCAGATCTTCTAATAATGTATATTTTCATGACAAACTTTAAAATTTTACATGTGTGTATATATTTAATTCATGGGCACTTTGGGGGGGAAAAAAGTTACTCATTTTGGTTTATTTTTTTTAACTTTCAATTTTTGTGTCTTTACTTTTCTCTCTTCCTGTCACTTGACAAATAAAACTCTTTTAAATTTACTCTTTAAAACTCTTCACGTTTACTTTTTTTTTCAAGTTCCTAACTATTTTAAATTATGTTGTTGATTTTCTTTCATTTTTGCCTTTTCAGTTTCATAACTTGTCTATGGCACAGTAAGTGGCAGCTAGGTCACAAAATAAAATTATATTACAACATCTGAAGTCAAAATTAAAACACAAGATATTACAACTGCAGAAAATTAAGATCTTTTTTAAATTATTATAGTTATAAAGTTGAAGGTGATACGCAAGTTGTGCTATTAAATGTTTCTCTTCTTTTATTATTATGTTTTCTCTGTAGACATATGATTCTAAATTTGAACGCATGATAATGATTTTCCATTATAAATGAGTCTTTTCTGTAAAATTATCTGGCAAAAAAAAAAGTATTTATTACCTGTGTTATTCACTACTTCTATCTTTGAAACTCTTTTTTGTTGATTTCACTGCAGAAAAACATGATAAAAATATTATAAATATGTCATAGCACTGGGTATATCTACTATAATTATGTATACTGCTCAAATTCAGTTAGGGGTTTTGGCATCTCTTTTATCTGTTTTGATTGGTTACGTCCCTTCTCACCTGATGCTATACAAGAATAGAGCACATACAAATGTTTTGGCACAGACAGAAGGTACTTAATAGGATAGTTATGTGGCAGTTTTCCATAGGCAAGCCATGTCATTGATTTACTCCTGTGGAGTATGTACTGATAAAGTATTCTAGCAAAATTTTAATGTTTACATGTAACTTAAGTTACAGCTGTTTTTCTCCTCCTCTTTGAACTTCAATGATCATTGCAGGTTGTTGATCACATTTGTTTGGTCATCTGTCCATTCTTATCCACTAATAATAATTTTCTCCCTTCTCATTTAGTCCTTTACAAATTGTATAAAGAATTATTATTGAATAATATTTTTCAACAGGAGCACTGTGATTCATCATTGCTTATAATAAACATATGGATTTTAGGGTGGATTCCTACATGCCTTCTGGTATTCTGTTTTAGTTGTCTGTCATATCACAACTCTAATTTCCCTGACAGTGCAAACATATACATTTTTATTTCATCCTCAGCCATTATTGCTGAGCTTTAACTCACCATGTTTACTAACTAGCAAGGTATCTGTTCCACCATGTTTCTGTCAACTCTCCTATATCATTTTTCTCTGTTAGTCACAGCTTACAATTTCTCCTTGTTTGTCCTTCATGTTTCTTGTGTTAGCATGCAGGTATTTTATTATATTTGATCTATGCCTGAAAGCAATCTGGGATTGATGTACTGGCATCCTTGTGGACTATGAAGGTTCTTCTTACTTGTCTACTGTTAAAGAACTTTTTCTTTTCTGCTCCTCCTTACCATACAGAAGAATAATATTTACTTAATAAGTGTAATTGATCTAACTGTTAAATTAGTGACCCAAAACAACCAATTGATCTTAATAAATTCAGTCACTTCTTCGTATTGCTTAGAGACAGTAAAACACAGACATAGACTGCACTTTAAAAAGAGAGGAGAAAGGCTGAAAGGGATTCAGGAAGCAAGCTGCTGCCATAGCATTGTAGAAGATGTAGTTGTGTTATTCCTTTCAGAGTTATGACATGTGAATTGCTCCAGTACACCCTGAAATTGCATGGAAGAAAGTGGAAGAATCTTAACTTATCTCGCTTGTCTTTATACCAAGAAAACTTTCCCAAAATAAAGATGGTGACAGTTTGAACACTTTTGTGTTCTAGGCTGTGCCAGTCTACAAACATCATCCACTTAACACCAGCTGGAAGGGCTAGGCTTTCTGCAGCCCTGTTCCAGCTAGTCTGTGGAACTTGGTGCCAGCCCCTGTGACACTGGGCAGGGATATGCCCCTGACTCTCAGCTGCAGGGCCCTGCACATGAGCAAAATGGGTGCTGGACAACATCAGTACAACTTTTGCAAAGCATGGCAAAAAATATTTTTTCAAGTGACTTAAAATAGCAAAAGTTTATTTCAGTTTGGATTGCAATGTGAAATGGGGGGTGGGGGGTGGGGGGGGAGGGAAGGGAGCAGGTTTTTACCTAATTAGTTTTTCATTAAAAAAATACTTGTTAATGAAATAGGCAAAAATCAATATTTGGTCATGTGAAAAATAATGTGTAGGAACTCAATGTAATTTGAAAAAAGGACTGTCAGCTGAATCCTATGGGCAAAAGTTTTAGAAGCAGAAGCCTCCTTCTTAACAGCTGATTGTGCTCAGGCTTTGCAGTTATGGGTACAAAACCTTCGTGGTAGAAGTGATAGCTATCATTTGCTCTTACTGTAATCTTGCAGATGCAGCCATGTGGCTGGGCCCTGCTGAAGTCAGGCATCTGCTTACCCCAAGCTAGTAGGAGGAATAGAGACTAAATCAGGAGTTTCAGACTGTTTTGTTTTGTCTTAAGGGAAAAAGAAAATAATTAAAATTATTGTTCTAGAGAATGCAAATCAGCCTGACTCAAAATAAGCACAAGGGCATTTGTTAAAATTATCAGGCAAACAGTTTAAAATTAATAAAAAGAAATGTTTTTTAATGTAATGAATAATTAGACTATGAAATTTACTGTTAAATATTAGTAATGCAAATAGATGAGCAAGAATATGAAAAGCTTTATAGACTGCATATGAATGAGAACTGGATAGGCAATAAAAAAAAGAATATGCAGAAAAACATTCGATGTTATTGACTCCTATAGTGCATGTGACAATGCAGTGACCATCAGCTGTGGTGAGGAAGAAAAGGAAAGGAAATTCCCTGTATGTCTATTTTTCTTTGCAAATGAATATCAGGCAGCATTTCTGTGATGCTAAGCATCTATTTTCTGCACCTTAGTGCACATTTAGCTAATAATTTCAAGGTTGTTATAAATAAAACTTATGTTGTAATTCAACAACTTTTAAAACTCTCATTTGAAAATTTAAAATGCTACTCTCAAATCTTTAGTTATTCATATTAAAAGATTTTCACAGATAGGAGAGAGAAATCAGTTTGACAGGAATAGGTCATAAACCAAGGAAAATAAGAGAGATCCAAGTATTGTGATGTTCATATTCAAGAACAGAGGTTTGAAGTCCAGCCTATAAATCATTTTGATGTGATCTAAAAGACTAACAAAGTGATAAAGTTAAAATGAAGTATTTTTATTCCTCAGAGCAAACTTTATCAGAGTGAAACATTAAATTGCTTTGATTTTTGTCAGCAGTATTATTTATGAATTTCCTGCTTTAACATACAAATTATCTGATCAGTCCTATTGCATGAATTTTTCTGCAATCTGACTTTGCAGCACCCAGACTGCCAAGGGATAGAGTTGTGTGATTTTACTGAGAAGGAACTGAAGAAAGTGTACTTTACCGAATGATATTTCAGTAGAAAACATATTTCCTTCTTTGATTTGCAAAACAGATTGTCTTTCATCAGGCTTTCATAGATTTTAAGGGGAGAGGGAGAGCCAGAAAGCATCACATGAATGACTAGGTGTTTTGGGTTTATGTGCAAGATTTTAGTAGCAGGGAGGGGCTGCAGAGTGTTCTCTGTAAGCAGAGCCCAGCAGCTGCCCCGTGTCAGACCAGAGTCAGCTCCAAAAGGGACCTGCTGCTGGCCAGAGCTGAGCCAGGGAGCGAGTCTGGGTGCCAGGAGAGCAGATTTAAGGAAGCGGGAAAAACAAAACAAAAACTGCCGTGCAACAGCAGCTGGAGAACAAGGAGTGAGAAACAGCCCTGCAGGCACCAATAAAGAAGGGGGGGGGGGGGGGGGGGGAGTAGAGGGGAGGTTGAAGGTGTTTTTAGTTTGCTTTTATTTTCTCACTGCTCTAGTTCTGTTGGTAATAGACAATAAATTATATTGATCTCCCTATGATGTTTTGCTTGTGATGGTAATTGTTGAGTGATCTCCCTGTCCTCATCACAACCCTTGAACCCTTTCATATTTTCTGCCCTTTCCCTTTTTGGGAAGGGGATTGAGAGAGCAGTTGTAATGGAGTTCAGCTGTCAAGTAGGAAGAAACCACTGCACTATGTTGAAGTATGAACTAGGAGGATGAAGGAAGGACAAAGCAAGAAAACAAGACTTGTTTCTTAACCTGTTGCAAAAAATTAAGCATATCCTAGTGTTATGGAAGCATAAACATTTTAGAAAGTAGCTTATAGCCATTTTATCTGTATTTGTGGGTGGGTTTACTCATTGATTCCTCTCTGGAAACTGAATTATATAGTTAAAAAATGATTATAAGAAACTACAGTTTATTGCTTGAGCTTTACCATGAATATTTAGAGAGTCTTCACTTTAAATAACAGTCAATTTGTGTTACTGAATAAATAGCACTTCCTCCTGCTGTGGGACTGTTCAAAACGGACTATGTCACCTCTTAATCTAAATTGCACTGGTGAAGCAAGTAGGAAGAGTAGAGTTTCTTCTCTCATGTCAGGGGAGTTTGTATCCTTTCCCCCCAGCCTCTACTGCTTCCTGTAAACACTGGTAAATATCTACCATTGGTGCTGTCTGATGTTTTCTTGCCCCACTAGATTCATGGATCTGGTTACGGATAGAAGATGGACTCAGCTGGGAGGTCTGCTGTGATTTATGCTGTCTCTGTAAAAGGGGCAGATGGCACAATGCTCATTGGCTTCATAGTTTTATTAATTCTGCCTCTGGGAAAAGTGGCTTGCCACATTCTTTTCCCATACTCTGTGTGGTTAGGGGTAGAGACACTGTGGCAGCTGCATCTGAAAAATTAAAGAATCAGTGACTTGTCTGGACTGAAGTAAGAAATACTGGCATGATACTGTAGACTTTACTTCAAACAATAAAATAAAAGATAGAAAATATTCTGCCATCTATAAGAATAATGGATAGTCTTTCTCATACAGAAATTAAATATTCTGCACCCTCTTTTGGAAAGCATTGTGCTAATTAGGTCTGTGTTAATATTTCTGTTTATTTGGCAGCTGAACCAGAAAAATGCTTGGGATCAAACCAATTAAAAATTGGATTGGCTTCAGTAGAGAGACTGAGCAATCCCCTCTTTTTCTTTAGAATGATACTACACTTTATGTTATAAGCATGAAAACCGCTGGTGGATCCCTTTCTTAGGAAATGGAAAGTGTAGGATGATTTTCTCAAGCAGGAACCTATGAAATATACAACCTATCTATATATTGTAATATTTAGATAGTTGATAGAAGCAGGATGTCACAGCTTTTTGTCCCTCTACTAGCTTCCCATTTATTTTCTTTATCAGCTAAACTATTTGACCTTTTTTTCTGAAATTCCTAATGCATTTGGAATGACCCAAGCTTCATTTTCCATCAGATTTACTATTTGTAACACAAAAGAATGCATATATCTAGTTTTAGTGCTAAGGACAAAGAAAGCAACAGTGATGCCAGGGGCTAATAGAAACACTGAATGGGACCATGATCAAGGCTTGTACTGTACAAAACAAATAATTGCTCGATTCTCCTAGTGGTATCCAAAAGTCCATGATCAGTAAAAGGCTCTGATATTACTGGGCACTTTAAAATGTAAATGTTGGCTAACTGTTGTTTATCCTTATATCTCTCTCAAAGAGGAACTTCATGCAGTGTCATTTATTTTGGAAGTTATTCCCTAGTACACCTTTTCCCAGGCTGCATCTCCTCTCTGGTATTAAGACTGATGCTCCTTTGAGACGGTGAAATTACCATTCATCATTCACCATCATTTTCACCATTAAGATTGTGCAAAAATGATTCTACTCTTAGTCTCTGGTTTTGTGTCATTGTCTTGCCGGAAGAAACTAAATTCTCAAAGCTGACATAGTGTCGCTTCTCTTCTGCCTGATACCGTTACTGAGAGAGGGTATAATAATCACACTGTTGTAGATAGGTTTCTATAGATAGGGTTTTATTTGTCAGAAGTGGATGCATTCTTGTTAGGGATGATATTCAGAGATGTGCATTTTATTGATATCTCCCATTGCTTTGTTATTTTTCTTTATCCTCCCTCTGTTCTTCCCCTTCTACTTTAGACTTGTGACACAATATCTCTTCAACATCTTTAAGAAATCACCACCAAGGTTAACAAAGATTTAAATAGGTTTGGTTTTGTTTGGTTTTGTTTTGTTTTTAGATGGTGAGATTGAGTAAGGTTCTAGGGAATCAAGAAATTTTTCTAATTATTACCTCCACTTGATAGATAATAAGGGGTGAGAATTTACAGCAAATCATCTAACACAGGGGCTTTTCATAACTAGTAAAAATGTTGGAATCTGTTTCTTTGACTGGGGTGGAAGTGAAGGTGTGCTTCCAAGAATAGCAGGAGGCATGAGCACACATCCATGTAGACCACAGATTTGCCACTGGGAAATCAATGAAAACTAATTAGTTGGATTTCCCTGTCTGCTGTTTGAATGGCTGTTATTTGTTTGTTTGTTTTGTTTTTAATTATTTATTTTATTATTTTTTCCCCACTGTTGGTACTGCTCTGAGAGCTGCAGAATTTCCCAGCTTATAAAGAAGGGACTTGATTCATGAACAGGTCACAGGTACTACAATGTTACTATTATTATTATTATTATTAATTAAACAGTAACACAGTATATCAAGCCATATGTGTCTTCTAACAATTATGTTTGTAAGAGTATGGATGCAAATGCAGAGCCATGTCTTCAGGTGACATAAATAATTTGAAGAGGAGCACAGATAGCTGAGTACCTAACCCATGACTGTGTCTCTAGTGAAATATCTACTGTTGAGCATTTAAGAAAGTATTTGTCTCTTTATTCTTCTTTGTCTAAAATGAAGGCATTGTTGTCTCTTAAACTCTCATAGCAATAAATTTTGAAGACTCTTCAGGTGGTTGTCTAGAAATAACTCTGTGGTACATTTTACTGAACATATTGCTACCATTTATCAAGTATTTTTGTCTAATAATTGCTTCCTTTGAATTCTTTCTGCCATCATGCAAATATAGATCATCTTGCAAGCTCTGGTTGGAAATCTATAACCAGGGAGGGAAGGAGGAGACGTCGTTTTTTCTCTGTCTGTGCCTATATTATATAATTATTCATCTCCATCTCAGTTTGGAGGGAAAAGGATTGTATGTGAGAAAAAAATCTAGGCTTCAGTGTTGGTATTTCCACTGTAGAAAAACTATAAGCTTATAGGAAGTATTTAACAACTATTAAATATTATAAATAATAAGTATAAAAAATAAGTATTATTAACAAGTATTTAATATTTTTTTCATGTTTTATTTCCTTTTCCACCCAATAAGTTATCTTTATTCATGAATAACTTCCAACATGTCTTACACACATGCTTAATTTCAGCAGGTTAAGAAAGTGTGTGTGTGTATATATATATATATATATATATATTAAAACGTAATCTACGTCTTTATTTAGTGTGTAACTTATGGCCTGTTTCTGCCACAGCCCCACCTGCCAGAAATCAGTAAGAGAATATCTACCTCACTTTCATTTCATAAAGCAAAAAATACATACGCACGTCTCCGATATGAATATAACTGCAGCACTCCAATAAACAGATAATAAAATTAAGTCACTTTTTCCCTCTCCTAAATTGATTTTTAGATGAAGTGTTACGGACTGACCACAACTCCTATTCCCTATTCCCCTGCACTGCTCGCAGGGAGGAGATAGAAGATGGTGGATGGGGGGGAAGGTGATTTTAGTTGGCTTTTATTTTCTCACTGTCCTAGTTTGCTAATGACGGGAAATCTCCCTATGCTGAGTCTGTTTTGCTTGTGATAATTATTGGTGAGTTATCTCCCTGTCCTTAATGCCTGAGCCCTTTCTATCATATATTTTCCCTTTTTCCTGTGCGGGGGAGTGAGAAAGTGATTGTGGTGGAGTGAATCACAATATCCTGAGTTGGAAGGGACCCACAAGAATCATTGAGTCCAACTCCTGGGTCCCCAAAGGACCACCCATAAATCAGACCGTGTGTCTGAGAGTGTTGTCCAAATGCTTCTTGAACTCCAGCAGGCTCGGTGCTGTGACCACTGCCCTGGGGAGCCTGTCCCAGTGCCCGACCACCCTCTCCGTGCAGAACCTTTTCCTAACACCCAGCCTGAGCCACCCCTGTCCCAGCTCCATGCCATTCCCTCAGGTCCTGTCTCTGTCCCCAGAGAGCAGAGCTCAGTGCCTGCCTCCCCCCCACCCTGCTCCCCTCATAAGGAAGCTGCAGACTGCCATGAGGCCTCCCCTCAGCCTGCTCTGCTCTGGGCTGAACAAACCAAGGGACCTCAGCTGCTCCTCAGATGTCTTGCCCTCCAGACCTTTCACCATTTTCATAACCCTCCTTTGCACACTCTCTAACAGGTTTATATCTTTCTTATGTTGTGGCACTCAAAACCACACACACAAGTGGAGGTGAGGCCCCACCAGCGCAGGGCAGAGCAGGACAGTCACTTCCCTCGACCACTAGCAGTGCTGTGCCTGATGTACCCCAGGGTACAGTTGGCCCTCCTGGCTGCCAATGCACATGGCTGGCTCACGTTCAGCTTGCTGTTGATTAAAACCCCCAGATCCTTTTCTGCAGGGCTGATCTCCAGTGTCTCATCCCCCAGTCTGTGTGTACAGACAGGGTTGCCCCTTCCCGGGTGCAGAATACAGCACTTGCTCTTAGAATCACAGAAGGTTGTCCAACAGGGTAAAACCACCACAAGTTATCACTTTTGTCTGAACATTTTAAGTGAGGCTGGACATTTAAAGTGAGGTATTGGACAGCTGCACCACAAGTGTTCAGTACAAAATACCAAAAAAGGTCAGCTGGTATCCTGCACTGGTATTGCTTTTCTAAGCTTTGTTTCATCTTAAATGGCTTTTTTTTTCCAAATACCAAATACAGTGGAACTTTCTTTTTTGATTAAGATGGCTGTTCAGTTTAATTACCTAAAATTTATGCTCTGAATAACTTTTTAGTATTGGTTATACTGTTAATTAAATATTAATGTCTTCTCTCTGAAGAGGTGCATTACATATCTAGCCCAGCTCAGAGGAGGAAATACTGTCTTTTACTAGTTACTTGACCAATGAGAGGCTGCAGCATATCATCAGAGTATGTTGTACGTGAAGCTGGCATAGAAAGCAAATCCACGTTACTGAACGAAAGCACTCTGTATATCTTTCTGGTCTTAGAAGGACTTAGGGATTACTGTAAGAGCTGTCAGACATTCTTGAAACTAAAACTCTACTTTACAATCTGTGTAGTGAAGTTGGAATCACAGAATGGTTGAAGTTGTAAGGACCTCTAGAGGTCATCTAGTCCAACCCTTGTGCTCAAGCAGGGACACCTAGAGCAGGTTGTGTGGGACCGTGTCCAGACAGTTTTTGAAGATTGTCAAGGAAGGAGACTCCACAACCTCTGTGGGCAACCTGTGCCAGTGCTCCATCACCTGCAGAGGAAAGAAGCACTTCTTGGTGTTTAGATGGAATCTCTTGTTCATGTTTGTGGCAGTTGCCTCTCATTCTGGCACTGGAAACCACTGAAAAGAGCCTGGCTCTGCCCTTTTTGCACCCTCCCTACAGGTGTTTGTAGACATTGATAAGATCCCCCCCTTGAGCCTCCTCTTCTCCAGGGTTAACGGTTCCAGGTCTCTCAGCCTCTTCTCACAGGAGAGGTATTCTCTGGTTCCTTGATCATCCTGGTGTGGTCCTATGTTAGTTTCCTTCCAGTATGTCCAGGTTTCTCTTGTACTGGGGGGCCCAGAACTGGACACAGTAATCCAGGTGTAGCCTCACCAGCACTGAAGAGGGGGGAAGAATCACCTCTTTAGACCGTGTGTAAAGAGTCTTCCTTCCCTATGCAGCCCAGGAAAGACATGGTTATCCTTCTTTGTTGCAAAGGCACGTTGCTGGATCGCATTCAACATGGTGTCCACCAGGACCTTTTCTGCAAAGCTGCTTTTCAGCTGGGTGGCCCCCAGCATTTTCTAGTGCCTGTGGTTGTTTCTCCCCAGGCATAGGACTTTGCACTTCTCCTTGCTGAACTTCATAAAACTTTTGTCAGCCCATCTCTCCAGCCTGTTGAGGTCCCTCTGAATGGCTGCATGGCCCTCTGATGAGTCAGCCACATCCCACCCCCCTCAGTTTCGTTCATCTGTGAATTTACTGAGTACATTATAACCCATTGCCCATATTGTTAATAAAGTTATTAAATAGGACTGCATCCAGTATTGACCACTAGGGTACCCCTCTTGTTACTGGCCTCCAGTTAGACTTTGTGTCACTGACCACTGCCCTCTGGGCCCAGCTGTTCAGCCAATTTTTGATCCACCTCACTGTCTGCTCATTTCAGTAGCTTCTTTAGGAGGATCTCATGGGGGATATTGTCAAAGGCCTTGCAGAAGTGCAGGAAGACAATATCCACTGCTCTTCCCTCATCCATCAATCTGGTCATTTCATCATAGAAGCTTATCAGGTTGGACAGGCATGACTTCCCCATGGTGAATCCATGCTGCCTAATCCTGAGGGTTCTCTTCTACTTCATGTGCTTGGAAATGGTCTCCAGGATTAGCTGTTCCATTACTTTCCCAGGGATCAAGGAGAAGCTGATCGGCCTATAGGTCCCCTGGTCCTCCTTGCCCTTTTGGAAGAGAGGAGTGACATGTGTTTTCTTCCAGTCTTTGATCAGTTCCCCCAGATGCCATGATCAAGAAAAGATTATAGAGATTAGCCCTGCAATCACATCTGCCAGCTCCCTCAGCACTCACAGTGCATCCGATGAGGGTCCACGGACTTGTGAATGCCCAGTCTGCTCAAATATTCCTTGACTTGATCCTCTTTACACCAAGGGTTCTTCCTTGCTCCAAGCTTCCACTGTGGTCTCTGAGACCTGGGAATCCTCAAGTCCAGTCTTGCTGGTACAGACTGCAGCAGTACCTTTGCCTTTTAACTGTCTTGTGTAAACTCATTTCATTCAGGCCTACATTTTCCTTGACCTTCCTTTTGTCCCTGATGTACTTGTAGAAGGCCTTATTGTTGCCTTTGACATCCCTGGCCAGATTCAATTCCAATGAACTGAAAGTCTTTTGATGATGTAGTTATATTTTGTTCCTAATGTATCTCAGAATCTTCAAAGATCTCTGTTTGATCTTCTGTCAGATTTTAGTCCCGCTAACTGCCAGCCTCAGTAAGCACCAGCCAATGGTTTTAAAAATCACTATATATAATCAGATCTTTGAGGAATGTTTCATCTACAAGTGGGTTTTCCAGCTCAGTATTTTCTAATTAACCTGCACAACCTAACCATAGAGAACTCCATCTTCTTAAATTGGTTTCATTTGCCAAATCCCATTAAGTCAACCTCTTTTAAAGTTAAAAGCATAGACATGATATTTGAATAGATTATATTTTATTTTCATAGTGAATATAAGTTTTTCCTCCTGAGGTATTTGATCTTGAATTTGGACTTTTAACACAAACCCTGAATATTTTATATATCAAATGGGCTGTCATGACATTTTCTTTCTTGACAGTTTCTTTTAGTAATAGCATTTGTTATTAAATGATTTGTTTGATTTTTCTTTTCTTCCAGGACTGTTCTTTTTAATCTTTCAGTTATTTACTGCTTGGACAGCTTAAAATGCTGAACTTTCAAATATAAATGGCAGCAACAGGACTTCTATGTGGCATATGTTCTGTTTATTTCAATATATTCATGTCCCCTTGTACATTTTAATTTTTGAAATGCTTCCTACTTAATACATTTAACCATGATGATTTTCAGTGACATCTTTTAATTTCACCCCTTTAAGTAAGAAACAAGTGGATCTGTTTAATTTCATCTTGATTCATTTTCCTAGAACAGGTGGAACATATTTGTACTAAGTAAAACATTCATCTTGATTGCCAAGGTCTGTTCTATAGGAAATGTATTTATCTCCAATACCATTAAAAGTGGTAAAGGATTTATTTTTACATTATATCTTCAGACTACAGCAAGAAATATATATATATTTTTTTTTTTTTTTCTTGCAGCTCTAATTCCTTTCAGGTTTTATGAACAGTAGGCTTGTTCTTCCATTTTCTAGGCTGTACAAAAATGGTTATCAGCTTTCTATAAAATAAAGACTTAATGGATTAATAAATATTTTGTAGGAAAAATGTACTGTGATAATCTAGAAAACCCTAGTGATAGAAGATATACCGCTATTGATATTTTATTCAATCATCCTTTGCTAATTTGGCTGGACTCCTTTTTCTCCATAATTTAAGTCACATGAACATTCTTCTTTTTCAAGGAAATCAGATAACTCTTGAATGCTGTAATCAATAGATGGTTGATCAATACATTCATACTTTGAGGCACAGTGTTAGTACAGTCTAACATCAGAATGCTAAATTGACATTTCTAAGGATATAGAGGTCTGTGTTATCTTTTGAGAACAAAAAGGTTCTTCTTTCTTTGAATGGGTTTTTAAAATAAGAGAAAAATGTCTTTGGGGTTGGCAACAGAGATTTCAGTAAACCCTCAGTGTCCTTCAGCTGTATTCTACTAGAAATTTGGCATTAAAGTCTGGAAACTAGTACAAAATGGTGAGTTAATGGCATAATAAATGCACAGAAGTTTTGTAGGTGACAGCACATGTTTGTTAGGGAACAACTGTTAGTTATGCAGTATACTAAGTAGAAAGCTTTTCTAGAAGCTCCTAATTAAAAATATATATAAATTTTAAAAAGGTCTTAGAAATTATGCTACTTACCTGCTTAGATTCCCCTAGTTTCTATGAAAGTGTAACAACAGGAGGAGGAAAAAAAAAAAAAAAAGGAAGAAATGTGGTCTTTCAGACAGGCAAACAAGAAATCTTTTCATTAGTTTTCATTAGAAATGGTGACCAATTCAATATCTACTTCCAGTTCTTATTAAAAGTAAGTCACTGAGAGTTCTATGGCAAGCTTCAGTATTTTGGTCTCTTTGCTGTAGTTATAAGAAAAACAGATGTCTGAGTACTAGGCAAGAGAGGAATTGATACTCAAACTCTTGAACAACTTGTATGAAATTTTGCTCCTAAGACAACTAGAAAATAAAATATACTAACTTGCAGAGGTAGAAATTATATAATAATTGAATCTGTTATGCAAACTGGAGTATGCCCAATTAAAAAACATTATTATGTACAACACAGCATGCAATTACCCAGCGCAAAGACCATGACCAGACATGCCTTTGAACTGAAGCACCAGATGCATCAGCTACAACTTGCCAACATCAGAGTGCGGGACCAGCCTTCACAACACTGCACACTTTATTGTGTTCTGATTTTTTTTTTTTCAGTTTTAGTTTAGGGAAGATCTAGAAAGATCTTATTTTATGAAAAGAAAAATGGCATGTTTTTGTTTTTCCAGTGATATTTTTGAAAAAAAAAGTAGCAATGCAAGAGAGAATACAGGGTGTATTTATTTTTAATTTGTAGCCACGGTTTATGTTACGTTGGGAAGTGCTGAATGCTGACTATTTCAAAATCATTGCAGCCTTTGGCCAAACATATGTTACTGCAAGATAAATCTGGGGTCTTTTTTACTGAAAAATTAAAGGTTTTCAAAAAGTATCAAGGCTTGATTACTCAGACTGTCAAGGCCAACTCAAAGGTCTTTCCACCTTTCTTATTATCTCTCAAAATCACATAAGCAAAAGGTGCTTAGCAATGTTAAAAATATATCTTGTGCAGGGAAAAAAAAAATATATATATATATATGAAAAATTACAGCGCTCACAAGAACTACTAATTTGAAGGAATGTCTTATTTCATACATTAGTTCCATAACCAGACATTTCCCAAAACAACCATCTTCAAGACTTGAGAAAACTGGATATTTTTATTGCATTCTCTGCTGCATGTTTTGCTGTAGTTATGAATCCTTTAAGTAGGTTTTTAATGGCTCAGTTAAAGAAATAGCCTTCTGTACAATATGCAGGATTCACAATAAAAGAATGCTTATTTCAGTCCAAAAAATAAGCCAGATTTCCCCATTGACTGAAGATGGGAACTGCAATCTAACATGATGTTAAGCAAATGATGGGTAAGATAAGCATTCTCATGGTGGGGTTTGAAAATACTGCCAAGTTGTTAATGTTCAGAAAGTGCTTGAAAACTTGTGTCTTATCCCTTGGGAAGCTGCTATAGCAGTGAATTCTATCCACAGAATATTCAACATTTTTCATTGCTCTTTAATGGCATATGTTCCCTGAGGTAGCTTATGTGAGGTAGCTTACGTAAGGTATCATATTTCTAACTCAAAGTGAAATTAAGATCAGACATGGAGTAATCTCTCTTTGCTGATGTTTTCAGTGATTCACCATGGATGGCATATTAACTTAGTATGCTTATATCCTTGGGCACCTACATGAAGAATACTTCTTTGCTGAGAGTCAATACTTTTTTTCAAGGCTAAGGTTTTTTATTCTAAATATTGAAGTTTCCTGGCCTGAAAATTTGCTTTTTGTGTAAAAAGATCAAAAAATGGGGAGAAGGATGCCACATACCAGCTGAATGAACAGATGGGTAGGAGGCAATTTTTACAGTCATCATCTGGCTTTGTAGAAAGTGGAAAGGAAAGTTTGTGGTTGGTTTATCAGAAAAAGACTTCAGTTCTGAAATTTTCTGGGATGAAAAGCTTGAAGTTTTTTTATGGATCCTGTTTACTTTGGCTCTTCATTCTCTTCAACCGCATGAAGTTCAATAAGAGCAAGTGCCGGGTCCTGCACCTGGGACGGGGAAATCCTGGCTGCACGTACAGACTGGGCGATGAGACGCTGGGGAGCAGCCTAGAAGAGAGGGATCTGGGGGTCGTGGTAGACAGCAAGTTGAATATGAGCCAGCAGTGTGCCCTGGCGGCCAGGAGGGCCAACCGTGTCCTGGGGTGCATCAAGCACGGCATCGCTAGTAGGTCAAGGGAGGTGATTGTCCCGCTCTACTCTGCGCTGGTGCGGCCTCACCTCGAGTACTGTGTGCAGTTCTGGGCACCACAGTATAAAAAGGACATGAAACTGTTGGAGAGTGTACAGAGGAGGGCTACGAAGATGGTGAAAGGCCTGGAGGGGAAGACGTACGAGGAATGGCTGAGGTCACTGGGCCTGTTCAGCCTGGAGAAGAGGAGGCTGAGGGGAGACCTCATCACAGTCTACAACTTCCTCGTAAGGGGGTGTCGAGAGGCAGGAGACCTTTTCTCCATTAACACCAGTGACAGGACCCGCGGGAACGGGGTTAAGCTGAGGCAGGGGAAATTTAGGCTTGACATCAGGAGGGGGTTCTTCACAGAGAGGGTGGTTGCACACTGGAACAGGCTCCCCAGGGAAGTGGTCACTGCACCGAGCCTGTGTGAATTTAAGAAGAGATTGGACTGTGCACTTAGTCACATGGTCTGAACTTTTGGGTAGACCTGTGCGGTGTCAAGAGTTGGACTTGATGATCCTTAAGGGTCCCTTCCAGCTCAGGATATTCTATGATTCTATGATTCTATGATTCATTTCTCTTGTTGAATTCAATGTAATAAAAGGGGGGAAAAAAAAAAGGCTTTATTTATTGCTGAGCTCAGGAAGAGCAGCTCTTGCTGTTGCCAATGACTGCATCTAACCTGCTTAGGCTAACACATGAGAATAATACTTTTTTCCTCCTCCCATTGTGCAATTTAGATTGTGACGTCTATATGAAGAGATACAGGGGCTTTGTATTTTTTCAGTACAAATCAAGAATGAAGCAAAAATCTGACACTGTACACATCAGTGCTTGCTTGATTCACTGCCTTTAAAATAGTTTGCTCTCAAATTAATTGGAAAATATTTGGAGAAGTGTTTTTTTTTCCTTTTTCTCTCTCTTTTATTTTTTTTTAATTGCTGTTAATCTACAGGAAAATGTGGGATTGTATTCATAGTGAGAAAAAAAAAAAGGATGTAAGAAATGTAGATCTTCCATCTAGTTTTTATCACCTGGAGAAACTTAGGACAAATATGTTTTTCATAATTATTACTGATTTAATATATATTTTTTTTTGGGGGGGGGGGGGGGGTTGGGGGGGGAAGGGGGAAGAGGGGGGAGCTATTTTCATAGGAGTATTTGGGAGATCAGGATGATTACCATTTCTTTTCAGCCAAAGGCAAGACAGAGCATACCCTGAGTGGGTATGTATCGTTATGTTCAAGTCATGGCAAGGCATGTTACAAATACTGACATATGTTTGGTTACCCATTTCTACTACTACCTTAAAGTCCAAAGTATTCTGGTTAGTTTCCACTATAAAACACAATCAGTGGAGGTTGCCAACTATAAGAGGTCAATGTGACACTTTGGCAGATGCCACGCTGGCTCTGCTTCACCCTTTATTTTCTGCTTGTGTTTTGCTTCTGCTTTCTATTCCAACTCAAAACCTAAATCCTATTTGCCAAATGTTAGGTGATTTCATTCTTATTATTGTTTTCAGATTTGATTTAATGCAGCTTTTGGCATTTGTGATTGAGAGCTTTGAAACTAAAGTTACATCCAATGTTGGCTTGGTTTATTCTCATTTGGTTTATTCTCATTTCTAGATTTTGTTGACATTACTTAAATCTAACCTGGCTGAGGGTGCTTGTTTTGTGTTTGACACCAGTCTTGTTCACAGAATTGCTTGTATGGCCATATGGCACTCTTCATTCAAATACATTAGGTCACAGTAACATTATATAAAAAGCAGGTGGCAGCAGCTTGCATATCCCACATCCAAATATTTCGTAGCAGACTTTTCCATCTTCAAGGTGGGAGAATTTGAATCTTCACCATCTAGGTTGGTCCGGAATTACCCTCCATGAACCACCACCCTTGAGGTGGTGAATCACACCTTTGCTCATTAGAGGACGCCAGAAGCATATCCCTTTGCTATTCTCGTGAACAGAAACACTGGAAGCCTTTGTTTTTTATTTCTGAAAATGAAGTGTAACCTGATCTAAGCCAGGGAAAAAGGAAAGTATGTACATGGAAGTAATTCTTATGACTAAAGCTGGAAAAAAAATTAGAGTCCTATGAACTGCTGTATAACCTGCTACAGAAAGAGCACATAACTTTGTTTCACATAACCTTGTGAAACAGAAAACCTGGTTAAGAGATCTTTTAAAAAGCAAGACGATTAATTTGTCTCATGCTGGATGAAGGAACTGTTGACAGAAAAGTGAGGAGTTTTGTTTGTTTTATTTCTGACTTCTGATGCAGAAAACTGATTATGCAACATGATGAATTTTCCCAAGAGGTAAACACTGAACAGTATGTTGGTAAATGTATGAAAGGCTTCATGCATGCCTCCTAGCCAAATTATTCCTTGACCAGCAGATCAAACACACTAATATGGAACAGTGACTTTACCCCCCAGAGAGTTTTGTCATGAAGATGTAGTCAAGTGGTCATCTACTTTTGGACCTTTTCTTAGAGATAGTTTCTTGCTTTTTAGTTTGGAAAATACGTTAATCACTAAAATAATGATAATCATGACAATATATGCATTAAGTAATTTTTTGAAAGTAGTCTGTTTCAGAAATAATAATAATAAAAAAATCTTAAAATTTAGAATATGGACAAAAGCCTGGATATGGAGGATATACTGACAGTTTAAGACATTTAATTCTTCAAAATGGCACATAATTCTATTGTTGGAATTTATTTTCTTATGACATACTACTACACATATGGGTATGGATGGGACAGGTTAGTTGTGTTTGTAAAATTCATTACACAAAAGATCTTTCCTATAGACAAATTCAGATTATTCATGGATGAAGTAGAGATTACAGTCTCCACCCATTTTTTTTTCTGAGTTACCTTTTAAGAAAATATATACTTCAATATCTAATTTAAAATATGAGATAATGATTCTGGATAAATATCTAATTGTACATTTTTACATTAATATTCACAAAATACTAGGAAATGTTTTAAGAACTCTTCTATAGAAATTCACCTGATATCTTTCTCCTTTTTATCTGCTTTTGTTTTCAGTTGTGTTTTTTTTTTTTGTTGTTAGTTTTCTTGTTTTTGTCTTTGCTGGGTGTCCCAGTAGCATAATTACCTCAAAATACACAATTTGGTTGTATTTCATTGTTCCTAATTACCTATAATTTGAAACACTGTCCTCATTATTGAAATTTAGTATTAAATAAGCCTATAAATGGATTTTAAAAGGTTAGAGAAGAGTTAAACCTGATGATATTTTTTTTTCACCTACACATTGTATCTGCCTCATTGCCTTCCCTGTGTGTCTGCTAATGAACTACATGGTGTTTTAGCAGACCCTGAGGCTGAAGCTGGGAGGAGAACAAACTCATGAATAAATGTTATTAAAATCATTACATAACATGCTATCCTGCCATGATGTTAATCTGTTTGGG
This sequence comes from Anser cygnoides, assembly GCF_040182565.1. Lineage (NCBI taxonomy): Eukaryota > Metazoa > Chordata > Aves > Anseriformes > Anatidae > Anser > Anser cygnoides. Next base: position 107,460,201 of record NC_089873.1, on the reverse strand, counting down.
GATACAGTTAAGATGTGGTGGCAAGAGAACTGAATGTCTCAGAAAATGTTGTAAAAATGAAATTTCAACTAGGGAGCTGTTGTCAGAAAATTGATATTTTATTTTACCACCCATCCTAAAAAAAATTGCTCTGCCACTTATATTTCATATAAATAAATAAATAAATAGATAAGCAAACAGCAACAACCAACTGGATACTTACATTTTTTATTACTTCCTTGTTTCAGTACCTCGATCATACCTCAGAATATAAAGTACATTTTAAGAGATTGAAACCTGGAAGTACTAAGAAGCTATAAAACCATTTTATTATTATTATTATTATCGCTATTATGAATGCTATGTCTGACATGAAAAAACTAAGTTCAGTGTATGTGCTATTAGTTGGAGTTTTCTGTGATTTTGCCACTGTAGTTCCCATATGTGTGGAGTACTAGATCTCATGGCTTGGCTGTTTTATACTTCAGGGTCCTTAAGCAGGGCACAGGCAACAAGCTTCCAACCACCAGCTGTGATGCACAGGTTGTGATGGTACAAGATGTGTAGCTCTTAAAAAGTCTGGTGGTCATGGATGTCATGTGTTGTGGTTTCCTCCTTTGCCAGAGAGCCCACACCAGGAAAGCCTGCTCTCCTGCCATGTGACTCCTCTGTTATGTGACTCTAAACCACAGCTGTGAGGATGAGCAAACACTGACAAGTCTCTTTATACTTTGCAGACAGGTTCAACTATGTCCTTCAAAGGAGTCTTCATTTAGGTGAGTGTCTCTGCTGTTGTTGATGTTTGTTCTGTTTTGTTTTGTTTTTGTTTTTTAATGGATGACAAATGAGGAAGACCAACACCCTGACTTGGACTGTCTGTATTTGTTTACTCAGCTGTTAATTTGCTGAGTTCCGTATAGGAAAGCATCTTGCAGTTTTTCCCATAAAACTTGAGTCTTATTGAAGGGCAATACAAGGAATCACAGTAATCAGAAAATTTTGGCTAGATGTCTAAAGTGAAATTTATATTGTTACCTGAATTTATACTCTATACTATTTTTACTCTATAGTTCTGCAAGGCATCTGTTTTAGTATCTTTATAGTCAGTGCAGGAAAACAGGAATTTCTAAGGTGTAGGGTTATTTTGATGTTCACTACTGGGTAAGATCCATTGTTACACAGAAATGTTTATTCTTCCTGATTGACTCAGGAGATGGCAGCTAGGGCACAGTTCAGTTATTTAAATATAAGTTCTTAGTATACCTTGAGTACCCCCTTGGTAAGAAGCAGGAAGATACAAAATCGGACTTGTTTTACAAGGTGCATTTCCTTCTAAAGGGAAACAGATCTTTACTAAAGCAGGTGCAGGGTAATGGATTGAATGCCAAACTGGGTTCCCCACAGTGCCCAAGATCTTCTTAAACACCTGTGCTTCAGCAACTGAAACGTTTCTAAATCTGTTTGTAGATGACGGTAATGTCATTGTTTATATTGGGTCAAATTAGTCCCGTTTCTAATGCTGAAGTGAAAAATCCTGATTGGTGCATTCCTTTATTTTTTCTTACTTTTAAAATTTTTCCTTGGGTATTTAATATCTGATAAGGTACAATTAGTGCCACACTTAAGTAGGCAGAGTGTTGCCACTACTTTGTGCTGTAGAATTATTGCTATTTGTGAGTATTTTATGGGGTCTCTAAGACACAAGGTTATCACTCTTTCATATATGCCCCAGCTCTATACTGATATTCTGGAAAGCTCTAAATGACCTTCATTTTCTTTTGTTTCCCCTCCTACTTTAAGAAAGTCTAAACCTCCTTGTTTTTATTAATTTATGTTTTTAACTGCAATTCTTGGTTACTGACAGCAGTATAAATTACTGCAACTTTAGTAACTGTAAGCACACCATTAAAATCATGTGTTTCTTTTAGAATATAGTTATAACAACTTACATTTGAATCTAGTTTTATTGCTTGTGCATTTTCCGTAAGAGGCAAATTGGAGTTTGACCCTAAGTGTTTATCACAGGCTCTAGACAGGTTTTGCACCTCTGTCAATAGGAGACTTTATTTAATTCAGTTCTCTTGCTCATAGTATGCTGTTTAAGTCATGTCACATAATAAACCTTTAGTCTTGAACAGCATCCTGTCTTGTATCAGGAATAGTGTAGCCAGCAGGACCAGGGAGGTGATCGTCCCCTTGTACTTTGCTCTGCTGAGGCCTCACCTTGAGTACCATGTTCAGTTTTGGGCCATCACTACAAGAAGGACATCAAGGCCCTGGAGCATGTCCAGAGAAGGGCTACAAAGCTGGTGAAGGCCCTGGAACACAAGTCCTATGAGGAAAGGCTGAGGGGACTGGGGTTGTTTAGTCTGGAGAAGAAGAGGCTCGGGGGCAACCTTATTGCTCTCTACAACTACCTGAAAGGAAGTGGTGGGGAGCTGGGGGTCGGCCTCTTCTCGCAGGTAACTAGTGATAGGACTAGAGAGAATGGCCTCAAGCTCACCAGGGAAGGTTTAGGTTGGAAATGAGGAGACATTTCTTCTCAGAAAGAGCAGTCAGGCATTGGAACGGGTTGCCCAGGGAGGTGGTGGAGTCACCGTCCCTGGGGGTGTTTAAGGAAAGGTTGGACGTGGTGCTTAGGGACATGGTGTAGTGGGTGATATTGGTGGTAGAGGGATGGTTGGACCAGATGATCTTGGAGGTCTTTTCCAACCTTAATGATTCTATGATAATATCAACTAAATTGAATCTTAATTTTCGGTCTTTAAATATTAGGTACTCAGTATGTTTCAAGATTAATGTACGTTACTTAAAATGTTGTAGAAGACTACCAATGCTTTTAATATTTTAAGGAAATATCTCAGACATGGGCTACTGAAAATTGTTTAGCTGAAAATTCTTCATAAAAAATGTGAAACTTGACTGTTTCTGAGGGACTTTGCAAATTCAAAAATGTTTCCTGTTGCTGCTATTTTTACACATATCCTATAATGAAAAACTCTTGTCAAAGCTCACTTTATTGAGATTTTTAAGAAAGAAAATATGCACCCATAACTCTCTGCAGTGAAATAAAAAAAGACAGACTCCTGCAGTTAGCAAAGTCCTGTCCCTGATGCTGATGTCAGGAAAAGAATGAAGTAAAACTTGTTGCCTGTCGTTGTAATTGAAAGATATTGTTAGCAAATTACCTATCAGCTTGTATTATGAAAGATTCCTGTAACCTTTTCTTTGGCAAAACCATTCTTCCAGTGACATCCTCATTATTTGCAGTCTCAGTTGATATGCACTGGGTGCTTGACCCTCTAGCTACACAAGTGCTGCCTTCTCCCTCTTGTCCTGGTGTGTTTCTTGCATCCTGCTGCTATTCCAGTTAGCCACTTTTGTTCTTGATGAAAACTATGGTGTCCTACGTAACAGCTGAGGCCATGAAGACCAGACTGCCATCACTAGGAAAAATTTGGGATTATCAAGCTGCTGCTCTGCTGAATGCCAGGGGAAGACATACTTTTGCCTTTAAAAAACAAACAAACAAAAAAAAACAACCACTGAACATATTATCACTTCCTACTTGTAAACTACATTTTTGGACATACTTGTCCAATTTGTATGGATCATGATGCACTCACAGCCCTGCTCATCCCTGCCCATGCCCAGGGCTCCCCCACCTGCCCCAACCCAGGCCTCCACACCAGCCCTGGAGTCGTCAGCCCCTGCCCCACTGAGGCTGCTGCAGGGCCAGGCTCCAGCTCCCCACAGCCCTGCCCTGCCCCGCCATGGCTGTCACCCTGCTGGGCCTACAGCCTGGCCTCTGCCCAGCCCTGCCCCTGGGAAGGTGCTTGGGGCTGCCCCAGTGCCCCCAGCCTCCCTGCTGCAGGCTGGGGCGATGGGACAGGACCTGGCTGCCAGGCCCTACCAGGCTGCCCCAAGGGAGGCCCCAGCCCACAGGTAGCTGCTGGCCTTCCCAGCACAATGATATCCTTTCCCTCGTTCCCCAAGATAACAAACCTGATATGTTACAGTAATTAGATCTGTAAATCAAATTACAGAATGTCAAGTGAAAGACCATTATTTCATTTACAAAGTCTAGTATGGACAATTTTTAAAAAGCTGAATTTCCTGGGTAAGCCTTAGTACATGCATTTTAATTAGATGGTCACAGAATTTATTTATTTATTTATTTATTTATTTCTGCCAATTTTATGTATTTCTTGGTGAATGTGTTAGCTATGTAGAAGGCCCAAATGAAGTATGTGCAGCAGCTCAGGCACTGCCACTGAGCACAAGGAGCCTGTGCTTGAAGATAATTGCAAAAGCTACTGCTATGCCCAGGCGGGATGAAGGAGGAGAGACAGGTACTGGAAATAACCTCTCATCAGGGACTGTGCTGGAACAGCAAATGTTGTTCTTCTCAAGGACATTTGGGCCAGAAAAAAATACTGCTAGAATTTAGGTAAGAGCTATGGCATCGCAACTGTGATACACAGAGGGCACATCTCATCATGAGAAAATCTCCAGTTTCTTAGTGCTGACAAGACCAAAACAAAAAGGAAAAAAAATAATAAAAAAAAATAAATAAATAAAAGCATTGCAGATTCTGTTAGCTGATTTATTTTATTTCCTTCATATGCAAGATTGTTCATCACCATCAACTTTGGAAAATAGTTACCATCTTTGCTTTTGATGCTCAGTTTCTTTTACAAAGTCTGTCCTTTTTTTCTCACTACCTTTTTTCTTGCTTTCTCTCTCTTCCTTTTCATTGATTTTTTTTTTTTTTTTACCACAATGCAATAAAGCTAAAGAGACATGGATGGGAAACCTGCTGTGAGGAGTAGTTCATCAACATTCAACATGCTAACCTAGGAAAGCCAAATATAGTGCAAGGCTGCTAATTAGGTTTATATATTTATTTATTTTCATCTACTGTGGATAAGCTGTTCTTTTCCCTCTCTATGATTAGCCTTCTTGAACAACATGATGTAAAAATGGCTTCTGTGACTAACACAGAAAGCAAAAACTAAAAGCATTGGAAAGCATGAGTCATTTTTTTGCTTGTGATTGTCTGCATTTGCATAAATTACAGTGTTCTGTCATACTTCTGTTAAGTTTATGATGCCTTTTAAACAATAATTTAATCTGAATACAATGCTCCCAAGTTTTAATTTAAAGAAGCCATTTCCCAATATTCTCATGTTTAAAACTGATGATGAGATAACCATCTTTATAAATGAATTACCATTGGACCATAACCAACAGTATCTGAACTGAATCCATTAATTCATAGTTCATCTTCAAAAGCGAGTCTGTAATTAACCTTTTTGTCCTCCATCCCTTCACCTAAATAATTTGCTACATTCTTTATCAAACATGAAGTGCAGCAACTTGCACATTTGCAGTCAAGCTGCAGATAAATTTTTGACTAGCAATTTTCATGATGAAAGTTCAACAAAACTTGAAACTTTCTTTGAGAGTTTCAGCTAAATTTTGGTCAGCAATGTTACCCTAAATCTGGAAATTTCTAATTTAAATGAGAGACAGACAGATGTCAGAACTTTGCCATTAAAAACCCCAGTCGCAATCTCTCTGATCGCTCCCAGAATTATAAACTTTAGTTTTCTTTGGTGTCGATCTTTCTGTCTGCCTATTCACCATACGCACTGTTCCCTGCTTCTGCTTTAGCCTTGCAACCTGTCTCTGTGACTGTTGTCTGTCTCGTCAGTAGATAGTGAAAGTTCTGGGAATGGCAGCAATAACAGGAAAATGAAATGGCTTTGGATAAATCTTATGCTAGGGAAAAGAAAAAAAAGTTGCTGTGAAGAAAATGTGAGAAACACTCCGTAGCCAATAACTTAGGCTCAGGTGAGGATCTCAGTGAAGTAGTAATTTATTCGCGATTGCAATGGTGGGCGTCCCACAAGCAGGAGCGCACCTACTGGTTCCAAAACACAGTTTATGTACTTTTTGATGACAGGACCCTCCCCTGTTTCCCCACTGAGTGGGTAATCCAGGTTCACAATCTATCTGATGCTTCACAGACAATGCATGGCCTTCAGTTGCTGGCCTGTTACATTTCAAATTTCTTTTGACTTTTTTTACTGTTTGAAGCGGTAATGTTTCTTCACTTATCTGACTTGACTTAACACCGTGATTTTCACCTAATTGTCCTAAGGAGTCTGGTTGTCTGCATTTTACAAGGTCGCCTGCTAAGTTTTCTTATCACTGCAAGCATATCTCAATACGCCATTCCTTATCTTTAAACAATGTAACTCTGCAAAAACAACATTTTTATTCCCACAAAAAGAGGGACAGAAAACGAATAAAACTTAGCAAACATCTAGGGAAAAATAAGTAGTCAATAAGAGAGAGGCTGAATTAAATTAAAAAACAAACCAAAAAAAACTATTACATAGCTGGAATAAATACAGTTGAATGTTGTAATTTACATGTCAGGAAATTTGTAAATCCTTTCTGTGTTACAACAGATGATTTCAGAGCAGCATTCATACTTGTATATTATAAGATCAATATAAATTGGATGATTTTATTTATGTAAGCATTTTATACATGTAAGCAGTTATGAGTGTCATTATCACTCAGATGACTCAGCAAGCTGTATAATCATTTCTTGCTATGAACAGGTCAGTATGTGATGCTCCAAGCAAACTTGATTCAAAGCCTCTGTATATACTTATCCACTGAGAGTCAGACTTCCAAGTCAGACTGACAATGTAAATACTCAGTGCAATGATCTGTGCTTCATGGTCAGCCTAGTGAAGTCTTGGCCCCTCTGAAACTGGTAGGGCTGTATGTGAAATAGTGAGAGCTTGGCTGAGCTCTAGCAGCAGCCAGGATGGCTGTGGAACAAAAGGGAGGATAACTGTGTCAAGTACAGTAGTGTTGTGCTTGACGTCCTGTTATGAGGTAAACCTATGTAGTACATCTGTGCTAATGCAGCTATGTTGCCCTGGGACACAAGGTAATATTTCTGTATGGCTCCCCACAAATAGAGAGATCTACCAGCTGAGGTGAAAATTAGCATCCTCTATTGTCCACAACCTTAGGTTTGTTGGTGTTTGCTAAGGCTTTACCATTATCTTCAATGTCCTCCTATTGCAGAGAACAAAGAGCAAATTCTGAGAAAAATGTGTCCCCTAGAACCAGGAGCCCTAGTGCATATATTTAAGCATGTGGTTATCTGATGTCTCTTGGAACTTTCCCAGCTTATTGTCTACCTCCAGGGAACATCAAGATTTTTTTCCATTTTTATACTGCTTTTGGCTGATGTCTGTAAAGAAAAGGACTTCACTAACATGATAGACTCCTGTGTTGTAGGGGCACTTTACTTACATTAAAGTAATTGCCTTTTATAAAAGAAAGTACCTTATGCAGCAGGTAGCAAACTTGCTGATACAGGAAGCTGTGGAGGGAGCTGTAAGAGCAGGGTTGGGAATAACATGAGCACATTCATAGGCAGCAGCTTGACACTATTACATATGGAAACTAACAAGTCTTGGTAGGGATATGCCAGCTAACATCCTTAATTCCATATTGCAGACATGGAGGAGTATGAGGGGAAAAAAAAAGGCCAGGCTATTGCAATCTCCTGAAATAACTTCTTCTGCCACTGTCAGAGAGGGGATGGGCAGAATGATGGACAAATGGTCTGCCCAAGGACATTGCTTATATCCTTATTTCTTTTATCACTGCAGAGCAGTAGAGCTTAAAATAAATAAATAAATAGCCAAATAAATAAATAAATTACTAGGTCTGTATCCAGCCTTTGTTATTTTCAGTGCATATATCATGTGTAGCTTATATACAAGCTTTTCTCTCTTTCCCAAGTTCATCAATATTTGATTTCTAAAAGTAAAGTATCAAAATCTAAATCCCCAAATACACTGCACCCTTAGAATATCTTATCAGGGCAGCATATTAAATTTGCATAACAGTGGTTAAACATTTCCTCGTTTTATTTCTTTACTCTCTTTGCAAAATAAATTGTTGCTGATGTACCACAGGGCATTTGCTGTGAGGATAACTAATTTGACAGCAGTGCCACTGTATGTTTGTTTACTTAAGGGAAGCTAAATAACCATAAGGATTATCATTAATAGAGGACATTTTGCACAGAGGATTGCAAGCTATTTTTAATTCTTATTGGAAGATAATGCAGTGCTTTGATTTCTTTTGTAAATCATTTGACATTTTTGCAAATGAAGGAGGTTCTGCAGGTATTACAGGTCTTAAATGTAATACTGACAACTCTTCCTACAATGAAAACCAGTAGGAACTGTACAGTGCTCTTAGTGGCTGTGAGATACCAGTCAAACTCAGAAACGTTTCTGTACTTTTATTCATATATAATTTGAAGCATCAGTCTACCTTAGTCCTTTTTATACAAGTTCTTATTAACCTAAAAAAAGAGACTTTGATTATTCTTGGCTTTTGCTAGAATGTCACTTTTTGACTTAATAGTTTTGCTATCCCATCTCTAAGTATAAATTTCCCAACTGGTCCATAATAGACAACTGAACTACCACAGTTTTTGTTTTCTTCTTCTTTAAAAAACAAAGCAAACAATTTCTTCTTCTTTAAAAAACAAAGCAAACGAACAAAAACAAACATTTTAAATCTCATATATTCCTAGAAATGTAAGTGGCACTGTAAATATATAATACAGCACACTGAGAATAGTTCACTCTATGATTATACATTTAGAATGTAAAAATAATTAATAAAAATCATAATAATATATTCACTTTAAAATTTTAATTGTAGGTTATTCATACTAAGTGTTTATGTTGTTTCTTATGTTAAGGGTAATTTAAGCATAAATTTGTGCTCCTACCTCACATTTAGCAAAATAATTTTCTAATTTGTTTTCAAGTGTTGCATTTACTGTGATCAACGCTCATGTATACATTTTTATGAACTATATTTTTGAATGTTATAACACAAGAAATGTCAATTTGAAAGTATTGGTAAATATAAATTAAAAGTTATTTTCATGTGCATTCACACTGGTGACCTCATTGAAAGAGATATACTTTTCTAGCTAGAGCACAAAAAGGTTCCATCTAATCAATCTTACCAGATTTCTTTAGGGAATATGTGATCATTTGCAGTGTATTTTTTTCTGACTATAGATTGTTAGACACAATTAGTAATTCTTAATGAACTACTCTTGTTAGAATGTGAACATCATCATACAGCTCAACTTAATACAGCTGGATTACAGTCAGTCCATGCAAGGAACTTTTTTCAGAAAAGTATTTCCATCAGGGATAGCTGCTGTGCATTAGTAATTATATGCATTCATTCACTTCATTTTTTATGAATAAATAAGCCAAAGCATGTATATTTGATATTGGGAACTAACAACAGTCTTAATTTTCTGGCAAAAAAATAGCCCATTTCAGGCTACCGTGAGGACCAAAAAGAAAATTAAAAAAAATAATTTGCCAGATCTCTTTCCAATGTGAAAGCATTTCTGAGAATGCCACCTTTAAAATGGTCCAAGTCTTCATGTAGATAAGATCTTTCCCTGAAATGTAACATAACACAACTTTTCTGTAGTGTTGATGACAGAAAATAGGGAAATGCATGAGCATAACTGTCTTTGAAAAAAAAAACAAAAACAAAAATGCCTTCCAAAGCCAGCGATTCTAACATAGAGAAAAAATCACTCAAAAAAAAAAAAAAGGAAAAAAAAAGGGGGGGGGGCAATGGATAAACCATATTAATGATAAACCGTAAACCATATTAATCAAATCAGATTCATCAAGCTCTCTTGACTTGAAAAGAAAAAAAAAAAGGTTATATATTTTAAATATAAAAGTTATGGCAAAAAGTTTTATTAGTAATGTATAAATCTTAAATCAATGGAAAATAAGCAGATGAGAGTGAAGAACAATTAACAAAGAAACAAAGTGCTTGTTAATGTGGGACAAAGCTACTGCTTTCCTCAACAGAAGCAGTCATTTTGACACTGGACCACAACACTTAGGTACCTCAGCAAGAACTGCAGTAATTTTTCCATGGTATCAGGGGGGAGTATTAGTTATTGTTAAAAGAAGTAAAATAACTTCTGTTTCCTTAATAGCTGATCAGTCTCCTATAGTGACCAATAGAACAATCCTGAACAACTTAAAAATAAGTATTTATTTACCAGAGTTCACACTGCTGTGGGAAGACTTATTTTTTGGGGAAGAATATTTTACTTGTTATGAAAGAGAGTATTTCTGCATCTCATCAAGGGATCAGATTGTTCTGGTCTGAGTTAAACAAAATTTTCATCTTCCACTGTGGAGAAGACTAAGAAAACTTTTACTTCAAAGTAATGTTCAAAGTAATGTACGCCATGTTCTTTTATTTCGCTAGCACCATAGACTCCAGTTGTATTCTCTTTACATTTAGGGTTGTAATTTGAAATGAAGAAACATGATTTAGAATATACAAATTTAGACCAGTTCTACCTTCTCTATCACACAGAAGATTGGACTAGAATGTTCCAAGGTATTGCCTTCTGGCTTTTTCAGTCTTTAAATCTCTAGGAATCCTGATCAGTCACTTGTAAAGTATACCAGAGATTAATATAATCTCTTTACACAAGAAACATCTGCAAAAAAAAGCCTTAACGAATGTAACTTTTTTTTTTTTTTTTTTTCCCTATGCCATTCTATGAAATCATTCATGGAAGGCATTCTCAAAGTCTTTCATGTTGTGGACAATTTATCATGCACTCATGGATATTTTGCCTTTTGGGCTTCTTACTCCCAAATTTTCTTTTCAGCAAATATGGTGCTTAATTGTATTACTAACAGTGTCATTAGGACCTTGAAGTGAGAATATACATTCTGTTTCATACAGATGACTGAGCTACTTAATTGTAGAGCAGTTATGTTCCTTTTTTGAATAAAACAGCAATACAGTTACTGGTACTGTGTTTATTTTTATTGACCATGGCCTACCCAAATCTTTTTCCAGGTTATTTTTTAACATCCATTTTCTTTACCTATGTTTGTGATCGTTTTAATTTTTCTGTTAATTGTAAGTTTGAACACAGGTGCATCTTCATAAAAGATACTCATAATAAAGATGGATAAAAGGCAATCGTGAGAGTCCATATATATATATATATTTTTTTCAGTTATTCTGTTAGTTTAATTATCTAAAATCTTCTGGAAAGCTTAAACAAGGGTCAAAATTTGTCTGCTGTATTAATCAGTGGTGTCATTGCTTGAATAGTTGCAGTGTTTGAACTGTCTTTTGACCGTGTGACAGTACTGATGGTTAAAAATCACAGAATTATTAATTATGTGATGTGAGTCAGACCCTCAGTTTATGGCAGAAGACTTCCATTTTGAGTGCAAAATGAAAGAAAAAGTATTTGAAAGATATTGCCATACAGATTGCATTAGATTGTTTGAGATAGTGAAATTTTACTTCAATATGTGCTATAGTCCTTAGAAAAGAATAAATCCTCTTGAATTTTTAATAACTAAGCTTTGACAAAGCATAAGCTAAATAATTTTGACTCTTCTAGTATCATGAGGCACTATATAAACAAAGATGTACTTATTTTTTATGTTGAAAATGAAGAAATCCATCTGAAAACTGGAATTATTTGTGAATTGCTCAATAGGGTCGCTACCCAAATTCATAATCAGGAAAAGATACCTTTAGCACAAGTCTAATAGCTATCAGACTACATACTTCTTTCCAGAATGTTTTGTTAACATTACTTTTGCTCTTATAGCTTCATGTGGGACTGCTAATTTTAGGTGGTATCATAGGGACAATATGATTGTACAATAATAGATTTTTTTCATTGGCTAATTTTTTTTTTCTACATATTTTTATGGCATGTTGCAGGTGGGCCAAAGGATTAACTATAATGAGCACAGACACTAACAAGCAGGTAGCATATTATTCCTTCTGTTAACTTCAGCATGTCACATCTGATGCTGATTCATTCTATTAAATCCAGAGAAACTGAAAATTCCATCTGATTCTTTTCCTGCACCTAATGCACCATCAGCCCTTCATCTCTGTGGATAAGATATAACTGGGAGTCAGCTGTAAGTCAGTCTTAAGAATAATTGGTTTTGGTAGCTGCACATATTTCTTGCTTTTGTGTGGTCTTCTGGGTGACAATCAAAGCTAGACAGACCCCAAGACTTCTTATGGCTTTCCACCAAATGGACATCTACAGTGATACCCCCTAGAGGGCATACAAATGGCTAAGAGTGGCTAGTACTATCCAAAAAATAATAGCCTTTATATGCCAATCAGGGTATTTCTTCTATATTGGGCTATATCCCTGCCATTAATTTAACTACAAAGATTTTAACATATTTAAGTAGACAGACCATGTTCTCTTCAAGTTCACATGATATGATATCGTGACAAGGCGAAAAGGTTCTGATAGCTAAGCTTTCATTCTTTAAGGGTCACTGAGCTAAATTCTGCCAAATTAACACTTAGCAATGTAGTAAGATCTGTATCAGTGTTCAACAGAAGAACAGGTTTCAATTAAGATATTCTTTCTCTTCATGGGTACTTCCGTGATATATATATATGATTTTTATATAACTACACTTATTCCTTTTTATTATGCTCTTTAATCTTATTATCAAGAAAGTGGCAAATATATTGATTGCAATTATTTTCCAAATAATCACTACATTATTAGCTTATTGTGTTACTGACATTTTATTTCTTAAAGGCAAAATGATATTTCTTTAGTTTAGGAAGTCTTGCTAAAAAATAATTTTCTCATTTCTCCCAAATGCTACAAAGATATCCTTCTTTTCTACTATCATCATCAATATTAAAAGTCAGCTACATATATAAATATCTTACACTTTCATCCATCAACAGTAATTAAAATTTTATAAAATTGCTTTTTTGATTGATTACCTATGACATTAAACCACTCCAATACTTTCATTAAGTATATCGCTTTTGATATAGAACATTTTGTAAATGTTTTCAGCCTATTATATTATACAAAAACTTTGGGAACAGTTACATTTAACAGCTATTATAACCACATGTTAAACCTGAGCCAAATTCCTTCAGGCACAGCTTTACTGTCTGTTCTGCTCTTAGAGTAGCAGAAGGCAAAGAATCTGTGTACATATTTCACTGCGTGCTCTGCAGAGGCAGAGCTCCTCAAATCTTTGCAGCCTCTTGCACTGTGGGTATCAGAAATCATGACTCTATGTGTTTATGAGTACAGGTTTGGGGGACAATCTGTTACTCACAGCATACTAGCTAAGACTGTTAAATATGTGTTTTACACAGCACAGGAAAAGAAAAAAAAAAAGTGAATTTACTTATAATGTCCTGTGGGTTAGATTTTTTTTTCTAAACATTAGTTGTACATTTTATTTTCCTGTATCATAAAAATTCTATCAGCTTGATTTGTTGTTTTTCTCTTTTTTTTTTTTTTTTTTTCGGATAAAAGAAAACTGGATAAAGATTCCAGCTGGGGAAAAATGGATGAGAAGTACACTTTCTAACTGACAATGTAGCGTATTTCTGTTTTTCACACCTGCAATCTTCTCACATGGGAACTCTCATTCATGAGTCATATCGATGTTCATTATATATAAAATTCCTGACATGAATTCATTCTTCTGAAAACTGCGTGCCACTTACTATGCGTTTCACATGACTGAGGTCAAGTAACCACAAATAGGACCCTAGGATTTTAGCTTGAAACCCATTCAAATAAGCTATGAGCTTTATTTCTCTTTACTCTAAAAACAGATGATTTTAGTGTTTCATGCTTTCAAAATTTTTGTATTTGTTCTCAGTGATATAGAATTACCAAATCTTTATAGTTGTAAATGCTGTAGAATTTAACTGTTAACTGTTTCTCCCAGAACTACAACTAACCTTGCTTTTTTTTTTTTTTTCATGAGAGACCACTGCCTCTACTTTGTTGATAATATGGTTATATCTTAAAGCATGAACATCTATGCAGAGAAAATTTGCAGTGGCCTCAAGAAAAGAATTATAGTCTCTTCCTGAGCCTAACTCCCTGAGAATCCGTTGACTCTTATTAAGTATCTGTCAAGCCTGGAGTACGAAGTAGTTGTTCACATTGGAGGGGAGAGAGCTGAAGAACAGGAAAAAAAAAAAAAAAATGGTGATCTCTCACCATTGCCTCTACCCTAACTCCTAACTGTATTTTAACAGAATAGCGGAGCCTAGCAAGCTGTCAGTGTGGCACCTTTCATGAGCACAACTATAAATACACTTTAAAAAAATTGGCTATAAATCATGTTTTGTCATTGGAGAACATAAAGAAAAATTATAGTTTTCCACTGACAAAAGCAGAAAAAATAAAATCATGGCTCTAAAGTCACCCCTACTCTTATTTTCCATTCTAATCTAGTATGCTTTTCATTTTGCAGTTGAGAGATTGATTCAATTAGGCATTCGTTTTCTTGGCTGGCTTCATATCAAAGAGTTTAAGTATTTTCAGCCAAAGAATGGATTCTTTGTCTGAGCAATCAAGGGCTGTATAGGGGACTGCAGTGCCTGCAGGGAGGGAGGGTTGCAAACTCACTTCTAACAAGCAGAACTTGGACACAAAAAGTTGCTTCTAAATGGCACAAAACCAAAAAGCCACAATGACTTTGTCAGTAGCTCTTTTTCTCCCATCTTGACCTCAGCTGATTTTAATATGAGAGAAGACCACCCTACTACAGCCTTGCAGCCCACCAGACATCTTTTACATAGAGGGATGCTGTTTGTTCCACTGCAGTAAAACTTTTCTATTGCAGGGGGAAAGAACAGTAGTGATTGAAGAACTTGGTACAGATACACCAAGCTCTGCAATTGCTAACACTTATGATCTGCACCAAAGTGTGAATTTAAAAAAAATAAATGAATAAAAGTCATTTTTCTGCTACCAGATCCATGAATTGTGTCAAATGTTTGGATCCAAGGATATGCTTCCAAGTCCTTAGAGAGAGAAGATCCAGGTAATGTTCAGTTCAGCCATTTGATCCCAAACCCAGGTTTTCAGAGGAAGAAAACATATGTGTAGGCTGAATAGGAAGAACAGTAGCTCTGACAAGTCCCAAACCTAGCTGATGAGGGATGAAGGATCCTTTTTATGTGGCATTCCTGAGAATGTTAGCGCAAGATACAGAAGAATGTAAGATACAAGATACAAGTAATGTAAGATTCAAATCCCCTTTTATTAACACATTCTAAATCATAGGAGAGAAAGCCTGGAAGGAATGCACAGCCTAGAACATTTGGCAAACCACTGATTAAAACCAAAAATCTTGAATATGAGCAGGTTTTCAGAAACAAAAATAAAACTTGCGATTTTCATGTGTCAAAGATGGCACAGAATGGAGAACCAACAGTATGCTTATAAAAGTCTGAAAAGAATTCAGAGATGAAATGCCACATCTGAGGGTTTAGAATACATATAGAATAAAAATAAAAGTAAAATTAAAAATAAATAAATTTGAAAAGAGAAACCATAGGAGAAATGTATATATATAATCAAATGTTGCTAACATTTAGCAGTGTCGATCTGGAATTACTTTACTTTTCTGTAAAAAAAAATAACAAATATGACTGACCTGACAGACTAGTGCATTTCAACCACCCTACATCCAGTACTCATCAGTCATTGCAAAAATTCCTTTGAATTTAGTAAACTTTGGTTGAGGTCTTTCTATCTATCAAGCGTTTTCCAAGCTTGGAAAGCCTAGCATGGCTCTTAGTGAGATTTATTGAAAAGTTAGATTTACACTCTGACACCATAATAGCAGTACTACCATGAGATAAAAGAGGTGCAGCAACAGTTAGCCAAAGGTAGAAAGTCCAAGGCATATATAATCCTTGCAACTTTATTAACAACGTTTTCCAGAACATGTAAAGACAGTCTCAAAGTTCTCAAACCAACACTGCTTAAAAATAAATAAATAAATAAATAAATGAGATTCAATGAAGACTTTGAAGACTTGAATGAAAGAAGGGAATAAGAAGGGAATGAATTAAAAGACAGTAATAAGAATCTGAGAGACTCTGGCAAGCCTCTGTCCAAAAAAATTATGGTAGTATCATATTTTCAAGTTTTATTCACTGCTGTTGGCATTTTTTCTCTCAACCTTTGTTTCCTTAAGCATATATATCTAGAAACAAGTTTTGCAGCCATGTTATCTTTTCCATATGGATGACTTCAATATATAAATGGGAAAAAATATTGTCAGCTCACCTCTCCACTCTGTGTGCCTGTAGATGTACACTTACCTGATAACTGGACTTCTGTTTGAATAAAACAGTAATGGAGAGAATTTGGAAAGCACAGTTTCAATATTAATTTAGAATAAAAGTTATTTTTAAACAGTGTCATTAAATTTATTTTGAAAAATATGTTTGTTATTAACTTCTTTAAGTAAGGTGTTTAATGTATTTATTTTCTATGTTTGCTTTCAGTGTAGTACTTCAATTTATTTGGAATTCATATAAATGATTCATTACTGGTAGGTTTGACACCCAGAATAATTTAAATGGTTCATTACTTCTGAATGAAACACCTAGATTTGTTAGAAGAAATGCAACCTTATTAAGTATTCATCTCATTCATTTCCTTTAGGAATAGAGAAAGCCACAATCATTAAAAAAAATAATTTAAAACTATGTCTCAGAAGGCAGGGTAAGTATGCATCCTGTCACATCCCTTCATGCAATGTAGGTTGCTAGCCCAGTAGATAAAAAATCCCACAGAAAACTACAGGGGAAAAGCAAATGTGTGTCCAGAAGGGATATTCTCTGCACTCCCACAGGTACAAGATTTCCATTCCTTCTCCTGCTGGGCTTCCAGGTAAGGTCTCTGCAGCAGCTGGCCCTATAGTGCAGTGTCGAGCACAAATACCCCATTTATTTACTGTGGAGTTGATAGGACACTTCATGATTTGAAGTAAAAGGCAATGTGTCATCCATACACGTGGCAGCAAAATTATAAATCCCACAGCGGGGGAAGCTGCACCAAGGCTTTCCTGTTGATATGGAAAGTCAGTAAAGGTGAGAGCAGGTATATTCACCTTGCAGTTGAGAACCTAGTGACATTGGTTGTAAATTCTTAACCATGGTTAGAATAGAATAGAATAGAATAGAATAGAATAGAATAGAATAGAATAGAATAGAATAGAATAGAATAGAATAGAATAGAATAGAATAGAATAGAATAGAATAGAATAGAATAGAATAGAATAGAATAGAATAGAATAGAATAGAATAGAATAGAATAGAATAGGAGTTTCTATTAGAATAGAATAGAGTTTCTATTAGAATAGAATAGAGATTCTATTAGAATAGAATACAGATTCTATTAGAATTGAAAAGTTCAATTGGAAGGGACCTACAAAGATCATCGAGTTTGACTGCCTGACCACTTCAGAACTAACCAAAATTTAAAGTATATTATTGACGGCATTGTTCAAGTGCCTCTTGAACACTGACAGGCATGGGACATCAACCACCTCTCTAGGAAGCCTGTTCCAGTGTTTGACCACCCTCATGGGAAATAATTTTTTCCTAATGTCCAGGCTGAAGCTTTTTCTTTGAGGCAAGGCTTTCCTTTGAGGATGTAATATCCCATATAATCTTTTAAAAAGCAACATCCAAACAAAGAAGCAAAACAAACTTAGATTTATACCCTTCTCCTTCCTAATAAATTTGTAAATTTAGTGTTACAGAAACACTTTCCATAACTGACTTAATGGCTTTAAGCCATTTTTTTCTTCCTCTGAATTCTTATGTGCCTTCTTTGAAGAGATATATTTCAGTGATAGGAAAACTGTCATCACGACAGTATAATTCAGAAGCAACACCAACTAAGCATGAGGCTGGGAATGAATCTCTTAAACAGAATTCATTTTATCTGTTCTCATAGCTCTCATGTTGCACAAAGATAAATTAAGGTAAAACAGGCAAAGATGATATTTACTATTTGTTTGAGGGAATACACCTGTCCAAGGACAGCAGTGCAAAAGGGTTTATGATTCCTGGTGAAATTGACAAAACAAGACCACAGCAAATCAGAAAACTTTTATATGTTCAATTAATTCAACACGAATGTTTTACCTTGCATAATATACCAAGCAATTTTAAGCCATTTTCTCTCTCATTGTGTATCAGTAGCAGTCTCACCAAAAGTATTATCTGGAGTTAAGCCTCAGAAATTTACAACCAGTATGTCTTAGATAGGATTTCAGTTTGTGCCTGAGTTTTTGGGGCATGGGTGACTACAGGGGAGGTTTTGTAACATTTCAGTGTTAACTAGAAGAAAAGCTTGATAGAATTTATTAGAATTACACAAGACTGATCATTTTTCTCACATCAGGACACCAGCAACATGAAATTTGGATATGAAAAAGGGGAAAAAATGAATCTTGAAAATAAAGGGAGAAGTTTGAAGAAAGGAAGACTGTACAAGCATTTTCTTTTTAAGAATAAATTGCTAAGGAAGTAATTGACATAGAATAATATTTTCTATGCATCTGTTGAATGATCTGAATCTGTATTTTACAGAAAGATGCAGCAACCTTAGAAAGAAATGGTTTTGTCCTCCAATGCATCATCTTCTAGACTATTTGATCTTCATGATAATCTACAGCACGTCTGCTGTGCCCATTTCATTGTGTACATGCCAGCTTCATCCTGCTCCAGGTGATAAGAAGTCTGGCAAAGCAGTCTCCTTTATGAGAATGACTTTTAGGTTGACCAACAACTCAACAGAAGCCACTGTGTTTTTAGCACCTGTGCTAACACATATACATTTGCAAAAATCAAGGAGGAAGTCCACTGCCCCTGACTGGCTTTGTAAAGCCTCAGAAGATAGTTCAGATTTTAAGAGCATCTAAAAGCTTATAGTCAGAGAGAGTTAAGAGTCACAGTGCCAGATATCCTGCTGTTGGGTGAAAAAAAAGGAGCACATTAATTAGCTCCTTTTACTTCTGGTATGATATTTTGTTACAGAAAATAATGTACATTCCCACACACTTGCCAAGAGGGGCTAAACAACCCACTTCCACACCTGCACCTACTGTGGAAACCAGCTTTATAACTCTAATGTACTCTGACACTTCTGAGTACCCTGGGAGAGTATAGCTGGCTTCCTCCAGTAATCCAGCCTGCTAGCAGGTGCTGCAAATCTAGAGGCAGATGTTAATTGATTCACACTGACGGCTCTGGCAGGTTCAGCTCATTAGCCTACCCTGAATGTAACTGCAGTCGAGTGTCTGTCTCCCTATGCAGAGGAATGGGGGGTTAAGTAGCCCTGGTGTGTTAGTAAGACTCTGCCCTCGAAGGCAGATAAGCTTGTAGCTGCTGCCTTCTTGCAGCTTTGGCCTGTAGTATGACTGGGGAAAGACTGAAATATGAGCAGTATGCAGGTATGGGGAATGTTAAGCCCTAGGTGACTTTGTGATTATCCTTCTACATGCAAGAAACTAGATTTTTAGCTTTGCTTGCTAATCCTAGCTTTAGTTTAGCTTTTGGAGTGAAAGTGTTTTGAATTAGAGTTATACTTTACTATTAAATGTAGTTATTAATACTGACTCTATCCTTTAAGGAGCTCTTGTAATGAAGAGGGTTTAAGAGTATGTGTTTATCTCTGGTTCATTGGAATTAAGTCTCTGCCTACTACTTCTGCATAACCAGTATCATGATAAAGTAAATAGTGAAAAAGAAGGTAAAGAATCTGCTCATAGGAGATGCTAAATGCTCTAGTTGTTGCTGAGCAGTAGGATTCCCTCTGTGACGGGATTTAAGTTAAGAAATGATACTTCATTTTGTGCTGAAGTGAAAGCAAAGATAGCAGATAAATCTCCTATTTGTCTCTATGGGAAACTGAGAATAATTGTAGGCTTCTTTTTGTGTCAGTCTTAAAATCTCCCTGATGTGAGAAGGCTTCTGTTTTATCTTAGACCAAATGTGACTTGAAACTCTTCTATTAAAATGACTGAGGAAAAAAATGCAAGTCTTATGCCTCTTTATTGTACTTATTTATAAAACAGTCACCTTATAAAGATGAGAGATTGTGGGAGTGTGGCCACTGGAGTTGACAAGCCCCAGATTATCTGGTGATAACATCAGACTTTTAACGATGAGGCCATGAGGAAAGTAAAGAGTTTAGAAGGAACAAAGAAGGATGATTCAGGAGATGCCTTGCTGTCTCAGAATGCTTGTTCTCCAGCCCTTAAGACGTGGAAGTTGTTGGGTATTTGCTGTTGCTGGGCAAAGTTGTTGATCAATGAATTGTTAGTGGAAAAGTGCTGCTGTAGAGCGAATGGTATAAGAAGATATAGTAGAAGTTGAAGTTACATCATCAATAAAGTGGTAGTAGTTACTGATCCTAAAAGAACCCTGGTGACCATGGGGTCGTTACGCCACAAGAGATTATATATTTTCTCTTATTTAAAGGCAAGTCATAAAACTTCTAAGCTTACAAACTATCGTTTGTCGCCCATGCTTATCCTGGGGGGAAAGGCTGAAAAAAAAGGTAGGACTCTCTTTCTCTGAGTAAAGACACTCACAAACAAAAGCCCTCTTGCATAGTGAAGGTGCAGCTAATGACTCATGAAGATTAAACTGCTGTGAAAAAGAATGAAGTTGTCTTTAAGAAATAACTCCACTTTTTTTTTTAATAATCTCAAAATAGTGAGAAAGCAGGTTTGATTACCTTTGAAGGTAAGTATGGGGGAAACATGATTTATTTCAAATTATATAAGTATTGTACAAAATAGTCATGTATTTAGAGATTCTGATGTGAAGCTCTCTCATGATGGAGCTCTGAAGCAAAGTACTTTCTCTTTTGTCCCAGGTTTGGGGTCTGCATACTAATCTCTTGCTACTGTCTCTCTCCCCATATCTAAAAGAAGTCCACAGTGTCAGCTACATTATGGACTTGCCTTTTTTTTTTTTTTTTTGCTTCAGACCACAGATTTCACAAACATTTTCTGGTTAAGTAAATTATGATCAGCTAAATCCCTAATCATTCCTTTTACGACAGTAGCAGCAAATGGTTTTTCTGTCTTTGTGGCTGTGGGAGGGGAGCAGAAGAAATACCAGTGATTCTGGAGCATTGTTCAACAGAGATAAGTTTTAATCTAGTACAGAGAGGAAAAGGAGCATTTGTGTGATAGAGAAGATACTGGCATGGTGAGAAAGTGAGATAATAACTGGTGGGATGTCTGCATGCAAAGCTGCCTGTGTTTCCAAGTCACTCAGAACTAGAGAAGCATTTGAAGTCTGTCCCCTAATTAATTCAAAAGCATGTGCTAATTTAGCCTCTGAGAAACCTGGGGTTTCATTTTTATTTTATTTGTCTAATCTGACAAATGAACTGAAAGGATTTGTGGTTTTTGTTGTGTGTTTTTTTTTTTTTCCTGTGAGGGGTATGGGAACGGCTTGTGGAAGTACTATATACTTAAAGAGATTTGAGCTATCCAAGGTCAGAATTATCCATGTGACAACTTATTTCACCTAACGTGCTGTTTGCCTCATAAAATAAATGCCATTATGTTGGATTTTTTTTAAACAACTCAAAATTCTAGTTGTTTATAGGGTAGTGGTGATATCCCAGCTTGGACAAAATATCAATAAAACATTGAAAAACAAGTGATTCAGCTCTTTTTGAGGTGTCTAAGCAGTGTGATGATAGCTCAAAACTGAGCTTCCAGACTTTCTCAGTAGATATATATTTAGATACACCAAGTATGTTCACCCAAATAACTTTAAAAAATATATATTCTCTTTATCTCTGTGGTGTGACTCTGACTTGTTTATATTTCTTTCCCAGTGTAAATTAATTAGAAGTTTCGGTGTAACTGCAACAACTTGTTCCTGATAATACATTTCTCTCCACTACTTTCTACTGCTAGTATAATTTCCCTTAAGGTAATGATAACTTTTAATACTTGAACCTATGGGCTGCTGAAAGTCAGCAGCTAAGCAGGTAGTCTCTGTTGCAAGCAGATACTTCTCACTGTTTCTGTTTGCATCCTGCCTGGTTACTGGATACTGAGGGACAGTACATGTCAAAGAGTACTTGTCTTCTGTTGCAATCTTATTGGATAGATCTCACAGGAAGTAAAAGATGGTTTTTAAAATGCCTGTAATAATATGATCCCAGTAAACAGTGAGATTGGAAATACTATTTTTCTTCTCTTCATTCTTCTGCTTCCTGTCCCTTGTATTTAAAGGTTTGCTGCTGTCAGGTATGCTGCATTGCCATTAACTTATCTGAAGTTATGGGGCAGCATTAGTTACAGAAGTACTGACTTATTAACACTTCCAATTAGGAAATGACCCCACTGTGCTGATGCTAGTAACTCCTGCTTACTGTTGTCAGTCAGGTAGCTAAGAGTGATGTTATAAAGATCAGCTCTTGAAACTTTTATTTATGTTCCATTCCTCTAAAGCTCTGTTAAATACAAGACTTACTTTACTATTCAGCAAACACTCCTGATGCACCTGCTATTGTTTGAGAAATATAGACCAAACCTGTGATCTAATATAGTGACAGTAGCCTTCAAGTGATAGTCAGAAACACATTGCTCAGCATCATGCAAGAAAGATTTGGTTGCCATAGTGATATCACTATCATTTGTGTCTAAAAGCTGACTTCAAGCTCTTTAAATGTTTGATTGAAAGACTCTGACAACTATTTGATACTGATCAGTGAATGACTGAGCACCTGCTGCCAGCAATAGCATTCTATTGCTCATTAAAATGTGATTTAATGCACAGATGCAGGTAAATTTTATTTTTCCCAAGCTTTATATAACTTTTTTTGTTTCTTGCTTTTTTGTGTGGATAAATAAGGATGGCTTTAGTAACTCAGCTGAGCAATGATGTTATGCCTTTTCTCATTTTAAGAGTACTGTTTTCAATTGGTCACTCAGGTCATTCTGTGATAGTTGAAATAATCCTTCAAATAGGAAAAAAAAATATTTCTTTGTGGTATATCACATAGTTCTGTGGCTTGATGTTTCTTTTCCCCTTTGTCCAATGTTTCTTGTTGCAGACTTCCAGCTGTTGACACCCTTGGAAGAGGTGTCTTAACTTTTGCTAGAGTGCTTTGCCCTGACTATTTGCACTCAGATTTCTCCTCCCACAAATTGCGTTTCCAGTTGCCCAACAGGACTATGTTTAATCTGCGAGAAACAGTTCAGATTCCAGCAAGTAAAAGATGGCATCAGTCCTGTCTGCCACCTCAGGAGTATAAAAGGATTGTTGCTCTCATATACTGAAGCTATAAATTCTTTTAAATGTATCTTTGTCTTTCTAGATGATTTTTCCTCAGTTGTTTCACAAGATGGTGATGTCAGTCAACCATGTGATATTAGGATTTCCTACTGCATGCAATTTCTTCTCTCAGGCATTTTGAAGCAAAAACATTTTGTCTTTGGTGTTTGTTCCTGGGTTCCTTCTCTGGATTTGTCAGTGTTGATTGCCAAATACCCCTTCAATTGTGATTAACTTAGGGGAGATGTATAGTTGGTAGAAAATGGTAGTTAGTGTTACAAAGTACCAGAGAAAGAAGATGCATTTAGTTAAGGGGAAAAGTTAAATCAACTGTTTGAGCTGCTACTGCTGGGGAAAAAATAAAATCGCATTTTTGCTTTCAGGATATAATCAGGCTTGGCCATAATAATTCCTCTTTCTTTATTGACATGAAAGCTTTCTTCCTAAGTGACTGAGGCTGCAGGGCTTATGTAAGTGGTTAGATGACTTTCTGCTTTGATCTAGAGCTCATTCTTGGCTTACTACAAACATACCAGAAGATCAGACATGGACAAGTGTGGTATGTGCTACATTGGACTCTGCTGAGTGCTGGTTAGCAGTCAGAGGCAGCTGTTTCTCAGCAAGCCTCCAACTTCTAATTGACTGTGTGAGGTTTCTCTTTCTTGTTGAGAGTGTGCTCACTCAGTGTGAAGTGCAAGTTCAGCAGGAAGCCCTGATCCTCTTCCCTCCACTAGATCTTTTCTTTTTTTTTTTTTTGAAACCAGCTTGGTTCAATCTTACCAGCTTTAGTGAAGTTGCATAATGCAGTTATCCTCTGTTTTTTTAACTATGGTAGTAGCAATAAGCTTGGACAACATACTTTTATAAAGCTAAGAGATGGGAAAACTGCGTGAAAGTACAGAACACAGATTGGGAAGGAAAACCAAATGCTGTCCCTGGTAGGGTAAAAATCTGGAAGGATATTTTTACCCCCTAATTCAGAGGTATTACAACAGAAGCTGATTTGTGGCATTAAAAAAAAAAAAAAACTAATAGTATATTTGAATAAGAACTTCTTCTATAATATAGAAACTATATGTGTAAGCAAAAAATTAATGTGATACCTGGTGGTGATAAAGTCTATACATGAGTTCATGTTGTGGTGCAATCCCGTGTTAGCCTAAATAGGCCTGTGGCAAGACTTTGGAAATGTTATAGCTGACTTCATTAGCTGCAATATCAGTGGAACTAGTTCTCAGCGACCTTTATTCACCGCTGCTTAGGTAAGTACAAGGGTCATTCCCAGCAGTTTTGTTGGGACTTAGTTTCCAATGAAGAATAATAAAGAAACCAAGTAGCTGTATGTCTGGAGTGACTAGTATTTACTCACATTAATTCTGTCTTCCATCTGAATTAATCTGAGCTCTTTTAGCTGTTGCTGTAGGAAAAGAGCCAAATACAAACAATTTTAAAATGCATTAATGTTCTTACAGAGTTGTTACTAAACATTTTCAAGTAGTAATAGGCACTCTTAAAGGCTACCTTTGAGTCAGTGCTAGCCTTTCTCTTTTTTCCAAAAAAAAATTATAAAATAAAGGAAATGCATAGGCATTTTTCTAGGGTCTTTGGACTTGTTTATAAAGTTCTCTTTTTAAGAAAACTTACTTATAGTGCATGGTACAAGAGAGTTCACTCAGGTACTGATACAATAATAGTCTTTAATAAAGGAAGTTTGTCTACACTTTTTCTGTCACTTACCAAATCTCTCACATGAGAGAAATCTCTCGCATGAGAGTTCACTCTTCTCCATGACTCAGTAAAGTTTTGGAATCTGAATCTAGCTCACTTTAATATCAGCAAAATAAGCTATCTCACCCAAAAGTATAAAGTGCCTGTGGTGTTCCATGGGCAGACCTTCCACAGTCTGATATTTTCTGCTTTAAATGCATCTGTGGCAGTTTTCCTTATTGTCTTAGGTTATTTTGTTGTCTTTGTTTGTTTTCCCCTCAGTGGTCACAAAATGTAATTAGAAGAAAATAACTGGCTTTGGACCTTCTGTTGATCTGTGCTTTTTAAATTTGCATCCCTGGAATCTTATGTATTTGCTGTATGACTTAGCTAATCGTGGAACATGATCATATTAAGACAACATACAATTTCACTATTTATGCTGTAGTTTTAGAATGACCATTTAGTATTTCTGGTTAGTAAGTTGGAAGTAGTGTTCAAGGCTTATTTATTTATTTTTATTTCATTAAACTTGCGTCCTCAACATATGCAAACTACATCACTCTTTTGGTACAGAGAGGATAGTATATACGCTTAGGCACTTACACTGTCTAAGGTGACTGACTGTGGTTCCAATTATATCTTTTCAGATATGTCCTTTCTAGCACCTGTGTGAGGCAGGGAAGTATCCCTGTTTCTGCTGAGAAGGGGAGGGGAAGTAAGTCTACAAAAAACTACATCTTTGATTACATTAAAGCTATTAGTAAAACCCGGTAAGGACATTGAAATACTAGCACAGATGATAGCATGATAAACTGAAAGTGTATTCAGAATTAAACTTAACATTAAGTGGCTCTGACCTGATTTTCTTTTTTAAGGTTAATTAACTGGTTAATAAATTTAAGGTTAACTGGCTAATTAATTTAAGGTTAATTATCTTAACAGTCATAGCAGACTTGCTTTACTTTTATCAAACATCCCAACATGGTCATCACTGTAGTTATTTATGAAGGATATAGATTAGAACTTTGTCTTGGCAAGCTTGTACTTGGAAGCAAACTTCTGCAATTCAAACTAGTGCCATCAGACACAGGTGATCAATGTTCTTATATGATCAGAATGTTTCTCTCATTAAAAAGCTATATATATATATTTACTACTAATGTTGTTGCTAATCTGATATTAACAACATCTGGTGGTGATAACCTTTCAACCAAAGATGAAATAAGAAATACATGGTTCCTGGAATATAGTTGAACGAAAAGATGACTTGGTGCCATACAAATTGCATCCCTATTCATGACTTATCTTGCCTATATGCAACACACTTTCTAAATGTCACACTGAAAAGATCACAGAAGAAATACTGCAATTTATTTTGGTTGTGGAAATCATTGACTAGAAATCAAACTGTGTGAAAATGCTATTGTATGTGCTCTATGGCTGTGTTTGAACACAGAAGAATAAAAACTCAGCACAAGGATGGGTTTAATAATCTGTTGTTTTAACTCCACTGGAATATAAAATAGTTTCTTGAAGACTAAATACATCACTTAGTCCGCAGCATTTCTTTAAAGTTATTCCAGAAGTCAAATGGGTTTTGTAAATAATCATTTATGAGAGTTTTTTTACATACTTAGTTTTGTGGCTGTGTTCTAAAAATATATCTTTCTGTGAACAGAGAACCACAAGAAGGATGAAGGAAAGAGCTGGTAAACTTGCACAGCTGTGTTCAGTTATTTTACTGAGTGACCCACTTGATGATTTCTCCTTTTTTCTGTAATAACAGAATAGTTGGGAAATGACATACCGTTTTTCCAACTAATCTTATTTGTCTTCCTTCTTGTTTAATACCTTAAAAAAAAAATAGATATCACAGAGGGTGATCTCACTGGTAACTACTTAAAGTTAAGAGCAGTTACATAATTGCTGTGGTAAAATGTGGTAATTCTGGTTAAAATTTAACATACTACTTGCAGGATGTCATTAGCTTTCATATCATTAGCTCATAAAAGTGTAAACTTAAATGCCAGATCATTAGGGTAACAAAACTTAATCCAGTAAATGGCTCAATATATTTTTCTGTAACTTCTAAGTTACTTAATTTAGCTGATCATAAAGTAATTTTGCAGTTCAGAATTGTGATTTTTTGGGTAATTAAAGCAGCATGTAACAGTTGCTCATTCCATCAGATACATGGAATACTTTCTCATGTTTTAGTATTTGATAAGTATTCTTTTACTTGTAGGTGTGAATGGAAAGATGGTTTCCAGCAAATGTTCCCAAGAAAAACAGGTATCTGTAGGAGATATTTATCTTCAATAAATTTTTCAAAAATAAACTTTAAAACTTCATTGTATGACCAATCATACGACACAGGGATTTTCCCCACTTCCTTCTCCTATGAGAACTCAAATTGTTTTTGAGTATGTGCTGTTCTTGTTGACCACTCAACTCAGCTGAATTTAGCTTCTTCAACATGAGAAAATACTATATAACACTTTTTTCTTCATTAAATTATCTTAGAATAATGAAATATGTCAATCTCTTGTGCAATACTTTGGTCATTAGACCATAACTGAATATGTTAGGGATATTCCAGAGGTTCCAATTAATCTTTGAGTTAACATAATGTCAATTTAACAGAAAAGATAAAGATACTAGTCTTGTCTCCTGTATGCTCTAGCTGTGAATCATAAATCAATGTGTGTAACTGCTAGGAAACTATACCTATTGAACTGAGATCAGTCTATTACCTAGTAATGCTGAAGAACTGCAGACTATGAGGGAGGAAATCTCAGTCTTAGTTCTGAAAAATCAGTGTTTTGGCAAGTGATTAAAAACCATAGCTGAGAATCTGGGAATAGAAGAATGGGGGGGTGACAGGCACTTAAGTGTTAAATAACCCCCAAGGATCTGTAACATTGACTTCCCAGATAAGTCTTAATTTATACAAAGAATGTGGGTTGAACTTGGATGCAGATTTCTTGTCCTAACTTATTCCAGAAGTTACAAAGCTATGCATTTTCTCACTGGTCTGAGCTTCAAAACCATGTTTTCATGTGAATACAGTTATATATCCTTAAAGGACTAACCTACCTAACTTTAGGCTTTAAACAATTACTTCATCACTTTGCAAGATAGCTGAGACAAGAAATAGATTTATAGCTTTCCAGAAGAAATGGTTTTGGCAATTAACATATTACTCTCTAAAGGGCAGACAAATTGGGATTTGTTGCACAGCAGTTCACTGCAGTTAATGGGTAATTAACATTATGAATATACATTAAAAAAATCAGTAAATATAGCTGAAACTCATACCATTCAGAAGTTCTACATTTAACAATCGATTAGCAGGCTACCTAGAAACAGAGACAGTCTAGGCTATACTAAGTGACTCACTTTGTCTGGTACAGTTATGCAAATAGACATATCTAAGGCGTGTGGGCTGAACTAGGAACCAAGTCTCTTGGTTTCTAATTTTGCTGAGAAAACCAGAATAATAACTGAAGTGTTTGACCAATGAGAGAATACACAGTTCTTTACTGGTGATAGTAGTCCTATTGTTAATGTTAGTTGTCATTCTATAATACTTGTATTTTATTTTTAAAGGGTATACTTGCTTTCAAACTATTGGATTGGAATATTCAGATCTCAACTTTTATCTGAAAATAATAGTCATTGGATGAAGGAATAAATAATCAGGGTCTATCAAGAATTCCTCTTTTTCCCATTTAGTAGGGCTAAGTTTATTATTTAGAATAGCAGTCACTCCTAGTTCTATGCATTCAATATACCATCAACAGTAGACTACAGCAGTTGAAGACCATACTCAATATAAACCAGAAATGCTGTTCTGTGTATGCCCAGCACCTATGAGCTCTCTATGCCATCATTAGTACTGTGGGAGGCACTCCATCCATTCATAGAACCATAGAATGGTTGGGATTGGAAGGCACCTTAAAGATCATCTAATTGCAGCCCTCTTGCCGTGGGCAGGTTTCAATAGGTACAAGCTCTTCTTGTGCTGGGGGCCCCAGAGCTGAATGCAGTACTCTAGATGAGATCTGATAAAAGCAGAGTACAGGGTGTGAATCATCACCTTTGACTTGCTGGCTGTGCTGTGCTGGGTCTGGCTGGCATGGAGTTAACTTTCTCTGCAGCAGCCCATAGAGAGCTGTGCTCTGCACTTGTAGCTAGAACAGCACTGGTATCACACCAATGTTATGTCTACTGCTGCGTAGTACTGGCACAGCATCAGGACTCCCTCCAACCCCCCCCCCCCCGCACCAAGCCAGCAGGCTGGGGGTGGGCAAGTGATGGGGAGGGGACATTACCAGGGCTGCTGACCTAAACCAACTAAAGGGATATTCCACAGCATGTGGTGTCACACTCAGCAACAAAAGGGGGGAAAGGGGGGGGGGGGGGGTGCTCTCATTGTGGAAGCGTCTGTCCTCCTGGATAATCACTATGCCTATTGAGGTCCTGCTTCCCAGCATGTGGCCAAACCACACTCTTTCAAGTTAAGTGGAGAGTAACTGCTTTTCTCTCTCTGTGCTTCCGTGCAGCCTTTGTGTTTTTTCTTTTTTCCCCTCTTCCTTTTCCCTTTAATTAGATCATCCTTATCTTAAACCCTGAGTCTTTTGAGTTGTATTTTCTCCCCTTCTCCTTTGAGGAGGGGGAGTGAGAGAGCTGCTGTGGTGGAACTCAACTGCCCACCCAAGTAAAACCACCACACATGTGAAGGGATGCATGACACGGACTCCTGATGGCTTTTGAACAGGAGACCGTTTATTGCCATTTTTCACCACCACATATGCTTTCCCTGTAGCCCCATGCACTGTCCACTTGCTGGAATCTGTCTTACAATTGCTTAGAGACCCTCAGACACGCACCTTGAGCCAGCCAGCAATTGGCCACTGCCCAAAGCTCATCTTTAACACTGTAGCCAATTTACTTTATCTCAAACTTGCTCAAGTTTTTGGTTCTACCGCTGTTTTCCTCATTATCTCTAACTCAGGGACGTGTGACACAGCACAAAGCTCCCTGCGAATTCCTTTCCCACACACGTGCTTCTTTTGATACAACCCAGGATGTGGCTGGCTTTCTGGGCTGCAAGTGCAAGTTCATGTTGAGCTTCTTATCAGCAGGCACACCCAAGGGCTCTCATCAGAGCTGTTCTCAATCCATTCTCTATCCAGCCTGCATTTGTGCTTGGGTTTGCCGTAGTCCAGATGTAACACCTTGTACTTGGCTTTGTTGAACTTCATGAGGTATTCACAGGCCCACGTCTTAAGTGTGTCCAGGTCCCTCTGGATGGGATCCCTTCCCTCCAGTGTGTTGACAGCACTACACACCTTGCTGTCATTGGCAAGCTTGCTGGGGTTTCACTCAATCCCACTGTTACTGACAAAGATGCTAAACAGTGCTGGTCCCAGTACTGACCTCTAAGGAATGCCACTCATCGCTGATTTCCACTTGGACAGTGAGCTGCTAACTGCAACTCTTTGAGTGCCAGCAACCATCCAGCCAATTCCTTACCCACCGAGTAGTCCACCTGTCAAATCCATGTCTCTCCAACCTAGAGACAAGAATATTGTGTGGGACAGTGTAAAATGCTTTGCAGAAGTCCAGGTAGATGATATCAGTTGCTCTTCCCCTCTCCACCAATGCTGTAACCCCATTGTAGAAGGCCTCCAGATTTGTCATTCTTGATTTGCCCTTTAGTGAAGCCACATTGGATGTCACCAATCACCTGTATATTTTCTATGTGCCTTTGCACAGTTTCAGGGAGGATTATTGCAGAGGTAAGACTTTAAGGAGTTTACACACAGGTATTGTAATACAAGAATCCATTTTATTTTGGTTTTCTCAGTGAATCAAGAAAGCTTATTTTATTTCTAATAATTTGGTACTTCTTGATTAACTGTCAACTGCCCAGTCTTACCAGAAACAATCTATTTTTAGGTTTTATTTTTGTTTGATTTGTTTGTTTGTTTTTCTTCTTAAGAGGAAATACAAGGCTACTTGGCTTGCAGTATGGCTTTGGCCTTGGCTTGCAGTGTGGCCTTGGCCTTTAGTCAGTATTATCATTTTTTTTTGAGATGCCTAATGCTCAAGGATGACCAAATCTGTATGGTAGTGTTCTGCTTATCAAACTTTCTTGCCCTTCTGAATCTTTTCTGACTGCAAAGAATCCTGTAAATATAAACTTGATATAATATTCTTCTGCTATAAACTTGATATAACATTCTTCTCTTATAGTCTTATCAGTGGTTTACAAACCTTCTTGCTACAGTGAATCTGGTTAGTTGAGCATGTGCTGAAGTACCCTGCTTAGATGTTGAAGTCCTAGTTGTAGACGCCCATTAGTGATGGGATGACTTGTTTCATTGCATAGAATCATAGAATATCCCGAGTCAGAAGGGCCGCACAAGGATCATTGAGTCCAACTCCTGGCACCACACAGGTCTACCCAGAAATTCAGACCATATGACTAAGAGGACAGTCCAACCACTTCTTAAAGTCCAACAGGCTTGCTGCCATGACTACATCCCCAGGGAGCCTGTTCCAGTGCGCAACCACCCTCTCGGTGAAGAATCTCTTCCTGATATCCAGCCTGAACCTCCCCTGCCTCAGCTTGACACCATTCCCTGAGGTCCTATCACTGGTCACCAGAGAGAATAGATCGGTGCCTGCCACTCCACTCCCCCTCACGAGGAAGCTGTAGACCGCGATGAGGTCTCCCCTCAGCCCCCTCTTTTCCAGGCTGAACAGGCCAAGTGACCTCAGCTGCTTCTTATACGTCTTCCCTTCTTTCAGTACAGATTTAACTGCCCGAAAGGTTTTCTGCACGGATCTGCTTATGAGTATGGATGCTACAGAAACTGCTGTTCAAGAAGCCAAGTTATTGACCACAAACTAAATAACTAAATGAAGTATGATTCCAGTTTAACACATCTGGAGGAAATCAAACAAAAATAATCTTTTTTTTTTTTTTGAGGTGCTTTTAACCTAAAATGGCAACTTTCTCCTACATTACCTATTTCAAACTTAACAATATTTTCTTTGTACAGACATTATTCCCCTAAGAGTATATAACTGTTGTCACAATGTACAAAATGTGGAGGTCTGGATACTCTGCTACTTTGGTTTATGTTAGGGGCCTAACCTGAAGACCCAGGTTTCTATAGACATTGGCCTAGATCTTAGCCTCTGAAGTTCTTTCCCTCTGAGACACAAAATACTTGTTCTGGGTGTTGCTGGAACATAATTTTGTTTTAAGAGGTTTTGGATGAGATGATTTCTCTGTGCTATGCTGATTCTAAAATGATTAGTACTTCGCTGCTGGAAGCTCCTTCTACCTGCAGAGAGAGGCAAGTTTAGGGTATGACGCATAATGGCAGCTATAGGTATGACTGCTGACACCTGACGTCAAGAATTAGAAAACTTTAAATCCCTTTGCCAACTGATGTTCCAAACAAGTAAATTTCAGCAATAAGTAGTCTTCTATGAAATCAGAGTTTTGTGATAATAGTACTCTGAGAACAAGTTCTTTATAGGTCCTTTGTGCATGTAGTTTCTTTGCTTTCCTTCCTTAATTTTTTCCTTCTGCTGTTTCTGTCCTTCCTACTATCTTTGCTCATGCCAACTTAGTTGACAATTGATAAGGAAGCAAAAGCAGAATGAGAGATCTTGCTAGCACGTAAGGACATAATACAAGAATAAACTAATCCTCATTTCTTGTTCATCACTTGAATGACAAACAGACTCATGCTGTCAGCTTAAGAAGCCTGTAGCAATGCCAGGTGCATCAGGTGCTCCTAGCCCAGGTGACAGAGCAGTGTTTATGCAGAAAGCTGCCTTCTGCTCTCAGGAAGCAGGGCAGCAGCCCAAGCCAGACCGCTACCTCACGGCAAGGCCAAGCCAAGAGAGCTATTGAGCTTTCACGTGCCCCAAACCAGCTCAGGGATAAGCATATCTCTTCTGGCTGATAAAGCATTTCTAAGGGTGTTTAAGTGTGCAGCAGAGATGTGGTTAACCTGTTCACTTAAGTTTCTACAGGTTTTTGTAGTTTTATTACAAAATTATAAACAGTGAACATACGGGTGCATGTCTGTGGCAGGAGATTGGTTGAATGTTTGAGTCCATGTTCAGTCCTTGTGCCTTGACAGAAAGTTGTGCTAACGCATAAATAAATGCATACTTGTGCAGACATGCACAGTTAATTAAGCAATAGTGTACAGTTCACCTCAGAAGTTCTGATTTATGAAAGAATACTTTGTTTCTGAGTTAATAAGATCTGTTAAGTCCTCTAGAGCCTTGAGTGTTGTATTACTCATAGTAAAGAGATATTAGTAATAATTTTATTTCAGTTACAGATTTAGTTCATACTGTACTTTCATCATGTTTTACAAGACACAATGCACACAATACTCAATTGTGTGAGCAAGTTCTTTATGGGCAAGCCCACAGCAACTGCAGGACATTGTAAAACAAGATTTTTCAGGTTCACATATTAGCTGTTTTTCACATACAGTGGTTTCTCAAAGACAATGTTGATGAGAAGCACTTGCTGTTTGCTCATACTGTATCACAGTCCGTTATGATAAATGTGTTTTGAACAAAATGATATTGGGTCTGTAAAAAGAAATTACTCATGTGTAAATGGTAGTGGTAGTCCTGCCAAGGGTATAATAAGAATCCAGGAGTGCTCTCATTGGTATTCAAACAAGGGAAAATGTTGAAGGCAAGGCTGTCAGTTTGGTTTTCTTCTCTTGTCTGAACCTCAAATACTGGTGGTAGTCCTCGTAGCTTGGAGTGAATGTGTATACATTAATACCTTAGGAGTTCTGAATATTGCTTCAGGGCAATGTATTTCTTGAGTATATTCAATTCCTGTAGAGTAAGACTCATCACTAGTTATATTTTAATTTTATATATTCATCCTAGAAAATGAATTGCTGAGACGATCAATATGAAAACTCTTTATATGGACAATAATATTGAGGGCAATCTGTGGCCAGACTAACTGCTTTCAGTGGGATTGGGAACTGAAAATACACACAGACAAGGATGGAAGTTCCTGCTTTACAGCAGTGATGTTTTCATTGAATTAATTTCACGTCCATCTTCTCCACCTTGCCATCTTTTTCAGATCAAGCTGTGGGTGGTGTTCTTTGTTGTTTTTTTTAGCTCTTTGTTGTTTTTTAGCTCTTGTGCCTTTTAAAGTCTGATCAGCTGCTATGTGGGAGAAGGGAAAAAATTTATGGCTATCACTGTTATCATATATGGCCAGTGATATGTAGAGCATCCTGCAAATTAACGGGCTTGCCCAAGCTGACAAAACCATCCAGGTATCAAAACTTTCACAAAATAAATTACTTTTTTGTCAGGTACCTCATTACTCTAAGCAAGTCTGTCTCCATCCATAAGGAGATATTGACTTGTTGGCATGGATTTTGTGGGATGGATTAGTTTGTGTGAGGTTTATTTGGGGAATTTAATTTGTTATGGGTGTAAAGAGTGTTTACACTCTTTAAATGGGCGTTTATTTGGTTGGTTTTGTTTGGTGGGGATAGGGTAGTTGATAATACAGCAGGAGCTACTTCCTCTCAGTATTTTTTCCAAAAAGGTTATATTTCAGATGTATATGATTTTATTTATTTATTTATTTTTGTATTCCCACCATCTCCACTCTCAATCACCTGTGAACTTATATAGATCGATAGGCAACATAAGTTTATCATTTCCAAGCCTTGTGGAGGGGGGTGGAGAGGAATAGCAAAGTTTTTCTTAAACACTCAAACCTCCCAAAATATAATATTCTCATGCTTGCTTTTTTTTATTAATATTTATTTTTTTTAAGCAGGAATCTTAAAGCTTCATTTAACTTTTTTTTTTTTTCTCCTTTCTTTTGAAGACAACTAAAATACAAGAGTTATTCCTAATGCCAAAAAGTGGTTTTGATCTGTTGGTTAATTTTCTGACAAATAATATTGCATGTTGGATCAAAGTTAAGAAGGAAAAACTCCATCAAGTATAATGGCAAGACAAGACCCAATTGTATGTTCCACTGGCTGCCATGAAAACTTCCCTATGATAAGAATGCTAGATGTCAGAGAAGCAACATGGGGAATATAGCTTGACTCAGCCAGAAGCAAAACCCCAGGCTCATTTGGTGAGCGGTCAAAAGAGTCAAGTGTTTGGTTATAAGCCTTAGTGATTAGTTCCAGATTAGCAAATCGAGTAGTAGGTATGATTACTAATAAGATTTCATATCTTCCATTTCTTAAGTCTGTCTGTAGAGTTTTCACTTTGTTTTGTAGTCATTTCAGATTGATATTTTGGTAGCGTATCACACTGATCCTTCAAAAGAAAACAAATTATATTTGTTAACCTAACCATTTCCCAGAAATTTTCTGGTTTTCCTTGAACAGAGATTGTCCAGTGAGGGGTCTGTAGAGAACTCGTATGATTGAAAACATTTGACAGTGTGGGGACCACTATTTTACTCTACAGTGATGTTTATGTTTTTTCCCCTGTATTATATAACATAATAATTACACTATTATTTTTAACTGTTCTCCCCATATTAGGGATCATACACCAAGCTTTATCTAATGTGCATTGAAATCTATTTAAAAAAAAAAAAACAGTGGGGGGGGGGAAGGGGAGGAGAGGTCTACAGGAGCACTCTAGCAGTCTTTGATTTGAATTCTGTGATTGTTTGATCTTTGGTTATATACATGAAAACCCTTTCCTTTTAGCTAGTGATATTATCAATTTAGGAAATAATTCCTAACGAGAGTTGTCGTATTGGGATAAGAAAGGCCACAACCCACCAAAATGCTACACAGGTGCTACCAAGCAGTTGAAAATCCCATCTGCTGTAGTAGATTCTGTAGTATTATTTGTGCTTTGCATAAACTTGTCGACATTTCACATCAACAGTGGCATTATTACTTCTGCCACAGAAGCATTTAAAAATATTTCTGTTCTAATTACAAAAACCTCACACTAGAGCAAATTTTCAAACGCTTTAAAAAAAAAAAAAAAAGGACACTGACATGAATGAGGGGAAAAAATAGTATATTGCTAATGTGAAGAAAAAGCAAAATGTGCCCATGTTTTTCTTATTCTTACAAAATGGAAAGAGCTTCTACTTGTGTGAACTCAGGTCACATCCTCCTCCCTCCCCCCACAATCTTTTAGAAAGTTTTCAGCCTTGCAAAAAAAAAATAAAATAAAATAAAATTTAAATTGATTTGCATGAACATGGCCTATGTCATTCTTCCTAATTTCTGCACTGAAGTAACAAGGACAAACTTAAAGTTGTGTGTTTACATATGTCAGCGTTTGATTTTTTTCTGCACTTTCCAAGTCACATGCAAAGATGAAGAGAAGATTTTGATTTGCCAGCTTTCTACTATTCACTTCTTACCAGAAAGGTGCTGAACTGAAGATAAAATTGTCATAATATTGTAAGACAATCATCCAAGCTATATGACTTGGCCAAAAATGACTGAAAGAAAACATTTGTATTACACATGGCTATACAAAGCACGTGAGCAGTTTTAAATGACATGATGAAATCCTACATGTATTAGCTGAATCACTCATTCCCTTCTAACCCTATATTTGGATCACCAAGCATTGTGTCACCAACACATCACATATACTTGCTATTCATTCTCCAGGGGTGCTACTCTTGTTTTAATGAAACTGCAGTTGGCTAGCAGTGTAAAATAACAGTCTATCATTATTATAATAATTTTTTTCTTATAATTATTTTTCCCTTGCAGTGTTGTTGGCAGATCATTTAGGCTGTAAAAAAAAAAAGTATTTCTCCAAGAATACTGCAAAATGCACTCTGATTGTTACTAAATGCTTTACTTCAAAGCACTTGAATATGTAGTACCTGTATGCTTAAGAAGATATGATCATAAATGAAGGGGTATTCCCCATGGCTACATTATCTTCCTTTTAGATCCACTGTTATGTTTCAGAAACACTAGCATGAACCAATTTGTATCCTTTTTTATGGTATAAAGGAAACATTACAAAACTGGTATAAATCAGAGGTAAACTTAGTTTTGCATGAAGCTTATTTGCCTCTGTGTATTATTATAATGACTTGGAGGGAAAGGTGAGAGAAAATACGCTTCCACAGTAGGAGCTACTCAGCTCACTAATGTCATCTGAATTGTGTATCAACACATTAATGTGAAGGTCACAAAGTTAATGATGTTTAAAACTGTACTGTAAAATTTGCCTCAGCAACCTCATAAAAGTAGCAACTAATGAAGTATCTTTGATTTGTGGTAACACTAACCCTGTTTCTTCAGAACCAAACTGCTATGTTTGTAATCGTAGCTGGAATACGAGTTTGACTTTTTTTTTTTTTTTTTTTAATTCATGTAATTTTAATGCCTACTTTAATAGACCAAACAGAACTTGTACACAAAGAAAAAGCATCTATCTTTCCAAAAGTTTCAGGCAGTCCTCAGAGATTTCATTGGAGCTCTGCATGTAGAGCCTCATTTCATTTCACATTAGCACCTTGGCATCTTTAAACCTGGTAACACAGTTGCAGTTTACAGTGTACAAGATGCTCTACAGTTGCAAAACTATTTTTTTTTCAGAATTTTTGTTATATTCAGCTGGGATATGCACAGCAGGAAACATTTGTAGTTTAAGAATTTACTGTTAGTACAATTAATTTTAATGAACCTAGTAGTCCAAATTAAATAATGAATACAGAAAGGCTTCATGAATTATATCTAAAAGTATTGTTCAAAAGGTGTTCCTATTATCTATCCTTTTATTGTAGTATTCTTATTGATCTATTAATGTTCTTGGCCCTAAAGGTGTCACACAGCCTTCCTCAGGCAAAATCAGGGAGAGGGAAGTTGAAATGAACTGTTAAGCATCCAGACGTTTTCACTAGGAGCCGAATGCTTGATGTGAGGGTGGCAGGAGAAACATAATGCTGGTGCCTCTTCCATGTCAGTGTTGTGTTTTCTTGGAGTTATTGTTACTTTTTCCCATCACAGCCTCCTGCCCTCCCCCTGCTCCCCCCCCGGGGAAGGGCTGAAAGCTGCCCCTGCAGCCCCTCAGTGACCCCAGGGCTGTGTGCCCTCCTGGGACAGCCTGGGGCTGTCAGCCCCTTCCCCCTGGGGCACTCACAGAGCTGAAGCTCAGCCAGGCCGAGCAATGGGCATGGGGCGCGAGGAAACCCAGCTCAGCCCCGCCCAGGCCCAGGGCAGCCCAGGTCAAAACAATTCAAAGCCTATGACCTCTTGATAACAATGATGAAATCACACTTGCTAATTACTTTGCTTTGGAGAAGTGGCTACAAGGTAAGGAGGTCTTGATACTCAGACATTGATACACTGAAATGTCTTGTATACATACGTGTAAAAAAAAAGACATGTAAACTATGTTAAAAAAAAAAGACAGATGGTGAGTTTAAATACTGTATGCGTTTTCCATCCTGTATGGAGGTAGTTGCAGCTCTCAAGGATGAGCTGTTAGGACAGGTTTCAGAGGAACAGTTCTTAAATTTAGGCAGAGGAAGTACTTCATTTATTGAATACTTCCTTCTGCTTTATAGTCCTCCTGGTAGTATTCAAGCACTACTATTCAAGGCCTCTGAGCTGTATCCTTCTTTCTCTAATTTCTCCCTTGGGCAAAGAGGAAGAGGCTCTTATTCTTGAACTTCTCACCTGTACATCTGCAGTTTATATAGTTGTTCTGAAGGCAGAACTTTTCTCTACTTTTCATGAATGGTGGGATTAAATGACTACCAGATGCAATGAGATTCACAAAAGAGTAATAGCAGAGCCATAAATAAAACTTAGAATTTGCATTTTCAGTTCTAGGTTATCATTTTCAAATGGTGCTTTGTCACAAATCTGGTAGACTAGAGTCTAAAACATGTCTCTTGCCCTAACTTGAAAGGTGACGTGGGGGTGGCAGAGAAGATGGGGAAAGTGTAGATGTGTAAATCACAAATCTCTTAATTAGGAGCAACTCAGAAATTGGAAGGATGAATGCTTTTCTGATTTGAAAAGAAAAATGAATAAAAAAGTCTTTCTAGAAAATGACAGTATTTTTAAGGACTACGCAGAAATCTTGTAATTTTTCTCTGTTACAATTTAGGTTGAAATCAATGGGTTATTGGATGAATAAGGACTAAACAGTCTGGAAAGCAAAATTAATAGCTATTTATAAAACATTTTAATTTTATCTTTTAGATATATATCAGCTGAATTCCATCACTCTTAACTCATGAATCTGCTAATGTAGGATTATTCTCATAAGGAATTATGTCTACAATAAAAGTTCATTTATATATTGTACTCAGTAAATTGCCTTAATTTAGAGGAGGGGAAAAAAAAAAAAAAAAGCTCAATTGTATAATTATATTCTTCTTGAAACCTAATTAGTTGAACTGCATTGTCTTTTACTTTTCTGGTAGTAGTTATAAAATATGGTGCTTATAGCTGTGTGAGAAGTGGACTTAAGACATGCCAAAACAGAGGTGTCTAGCTGCATATAAATTGGACTGTAGGACCTTTTGAGTTACTCATGAAAATATTTTGGTTTCATAGCAGGACTGTCATCAGAGAATTATCCTTTCTATGCCATCTTTAAATTCAAATCAAAGTTTCTGTTAGATCAGCTCTCCACAAGCAGCTCAGAAGGGTGGCAATAGCTTCAAAGACAGTAAGAAGATCTCCAGCAATATGTCTGTATTTCCATTTCATTTTAGGCTACAACCAGCAATTCTTCTGTCTGCAAACAGGAACAGGTCTGGAATTGCCCCCAAATAATGTTATTGATAGTATGTTGCTTATTGAGTTGTAAGGTGTTTTTGGCAAGTTAACTACCCACTAATGCTGAGGTAATTGAGAGGCAATAAGGGATACCTACCTTTCTCATTCACCCCCCTATGGAGGCCAAACACTGCAATCAGAACAGAAGGATTGTTTATGGGATATGGAGGGAAGTTCCCTCCAGAAATGATGTTACATGGCATGCACCTCCTGTATATGACTGGAGAATTTATGATAGAAGCCTCACATTTCATTTCAAGATTCTGCTTTCTCTGTGGTGATTGATCTTTGTAGTCCAACAAAAGGCAGGATATTTTGTTTTGTGAAAGTGGTTTGGATTTTGTATCTCACTGCTCCTAGGATATCAAAAAATAATAATGATTAAAAAAAAAAGAAATCCTGCAGGGGTCCCTGCCCTGCATTCAGTTATGTTTCAAGATAGGACCGACATCAGTTACTGAAGTTAATGGAGGAAGAATAAAGAAAATCTATGCAAATTAATACAGCCATACAAACGGCATATAGTTCTGTAAAGTTTGCAGCTGTGATGAGAATTTAAGACATAATCCACCTACATTTGTCAGCAGTCACCAAATTAGTCCTGTCCAACAGTCTGAACCATTGTGCTCTATCAGGGCAACTGTTTGAATTCTTTCTGTTCTTGTTCTAAACACTCAAACTAATATCCAAAACTTCCTTATGTTCTTGTTTCAGAACTTCTGCCTTCCTGATTTTTTGCGGGTTTTGTTTTCGTTGGTGGTGGTGTTTTTTGTTTGTTTGTTTATTTTTTACCACTTTCTCTCATTTAGATCCTTATTACTTCCAATATAAAGTGGTTTAGACTTTTCTTCATATCTGATGTTCATACAACTGTTCCACACAACCTGTAGGTGCTATTCACCTATTGCGGATGTATAAACCCTGTTTGACCCCAGACCCCTCTGGTTACAAGTGCTTTGGTTTGTCTTGCATAGCACGCTCAGGCTGTTTGAACAGAATTCTTTTCAGATTAACTAGTCTTAAAGATGCACCGAATGCATTTGAGCTACTAAAGGGCATTCAGATCATGGGGCCAGTCTAGAATCAGTCTCAAGTGTTGACTAGTCCACAACTGTTCGAGTGTTGGGTCTTACACATCAGATGTGTTGCTATACCAATCTGGCCTAATTAGCATGAAATTAGCAGTTTATGCTGGTATCTATGCATGTATCATTGCATGCTATTAGTTTATGTACTTGTTTAAACTGCTTATTGGCAGTTTCTGTTTCTATGCTGTTGTACTAGCCTTTAACTTCTTGTAAAAGGCTTTGAAAATCAGAGTAGGTTGTATGGAGATAATTTCTGGTGATTTTTTTGTCGTTGCTCAGTCATTGCTTTGCTCAGATAAAGGCAAACTACCTTCTTTCTTTCTGCTATTACTATTCTAACTGTAGTTTGACAATTTACAAAAGAGGAGTACACAATCCAAAAGGGAAAAATTCATAGTATCTCTACAGAAAGCAGCACTTTGTTCTCAAGTACTTGAGAAACCTGAATACCCGTGGAAGGAACAAGATCAGGGCAGTGATCTGGACACTGACGAATAGTTTGGTTTGGTTTACTTTGTTTTTATTATTTTTACTCAATTCCTGATCTAGTTTAATGCACAACTATGCAGACTGTGAAGGAGAAATAGAGATGAAAATGTGGAAGTCTAGAGGACTCTTAGAGGATTCTGTTCAAGCTGATACTTCCACCAATATGAATATGCAACAACATTTCAAATGCTGTGGGAGGGTGCTCTACCAGTTTTAATTGGTATTGGAGCATTTTCAGATTTGCAGTGATGCTTACTGTACTATAATCGTAATATAGCTTATGGGTAAAAGTGAAAACATGTTTGGAGCTAAAAAGTCATTGTTCATTCAATGAATCTTTTAACAATTGTTGGTAACACAAAAATGCCTTGTGAATTATATTTTTTTATATAGAAAACATAATAATTATCTCTCCTAGCATCTGTCTCTGTGTCCACACTGCTAATGTTTCCCTTGGTCTTAAGGTCAATAGATACAGCATTTTTTAATGAAAAATGGTGTATTTTATTAACCATTTACAAGAATCATCAGCAAATTTCATTTTTGATAGAAAGAATAATAAGAATAAGGAAAATAGGAAATGGTTCCTTAGTCCTGATTTCATTATTTTGATGCTTAGAAGTACTTTTCCTTTCATACCCTTGTTTTTTGCTTTCGTTGGTTTTTAGGTTTTGGGTTTAGTGAGTTTTGTTTGTTTGTTTGTGTTTTTGTTGTTGTTGTTTTGGTTTTTGCAGAGGGTTAATTAAATTTTAGAAAAGTTGTCCTTAAGATGGAGACAAGACAATAAAAGAAATGCTTGTTGAACACTGGAGAGGAGTTGCATTAAAATTTAAGATACTTTGTGAATTAACTCTATGGAATGAAGAGAACATGAAAATAAAACTGTTTGGAATAATAGAAAAAAATTAATTGGCTTAGCTGCATAGAGTCTGTGCATACATTAGCATTTTCTGAGTGATAGCTTCTTAAACTTTTCAGTTTTAATTGATTTAGTTTACTGAGGGGCTTTAGCTAAAAAGAGCAAATATACATTTTTATTTTCATCTTGACTATGTCCTTTGAAAATATACTGTAACACATCTTGGGTCTATTCTGCTAG
Organism: Anser cygnoides; assembly: GCF_040182565.1. Classification (NCBI taxonomy): domain Eukaryota; kingdom Metazoa; phylum Chordata; class Aves; order Anseriformes; family Anatidae; genus Anser; species Anser cygnoides. The sequence goes on along the minus strand of NC_089873.1, from coordinate 107,417,713 downwards.
GTCAGATTCTACCTCAGTGCAGAAAAGCAAAGTGAAGAGCTAGTAGCTTCCAAACCTTTCCAAGTAAAGAAAAAAAAAAAGACAAGAACACGACAGTTTCTGTCATTACCTAGTACAGCGAAGAACAGTGGATTGTATCATTTTATTGTACTGTTAGTAATATCAACATTGTGCACTCTCAAGAGGTGGTATCATTTGACAAATTTTGACTCTTCAACACTTGCATCATTTAAGCTGATGCGTGTAATAAGGGAGATGAAAAAAAAATGCTATATACCATCTGTCAGTGAAAAACGAAGAGTAATAGACAATCCTGGTCTAAATGTGGCAATAGATCAGAAAAACTATCTAACCATAACAGCTGCTGAAGATTTTAAAATGTCTATTCTCTTTAAACATAGCCCAAGGTTTACTCTGAACATACCTATGAATACATTTAAAATAAAATGTCTGTAAGAATCTTATTCACTTTGACCTCAACAATTGATAATGCAGAACTTGTATTTTCTGTATTTAGGAACTTTACATCATTTCAGTAAGTCTGGATGATTGATAAGCTCTTTGCCTTAAATCTTCTTATGACTTCATTTAGTGTATTCTCCAAAATAACGGCTTTTTCTCCAAGTTGTGTATTAAAAGTAAAAAGAAGGGCAGATTGTGTTAAAGTATATAGGAAAGAGACTTCTTAATTTCTAATTTCTGTTACTCAGGCTCATATATAACGATAGCAGACAGCTCCAGGAGCTGTTACATAGCATTTGTCTAAACAATTGGGATAAGACTGTCTCACTTTAATTCTAGCTGTAACACACCAATCAACAGGGTGGGGAATCAGACAGTTCTTGTGGTAAAATAGGAGGAGAATATATATGAAACTGGTGATGTAAAATCTAGATCTAATCTGGGACTTGGATGGGTGATCCTATGGTTTTGTCCAGGCTGGGAAATTGGGCAGAGTACAGGCTGTTATGGTAGTGGTCTGCCTATCTATGCACTCACAGAGACAAGTATTTCTGAAGACTATTGTATTAGGTGAATGCAGAGGTGAAGAATTACTGATGTTAGAGCTGTTTGGGAGCTGGGAAGCTTTACAGCTACAAGAGTTACAATAGATTGCTTTCAGTTGGGTTTCTGAGAAGATATTATTTCAATGGCAAAATTGCCATGCAGGAGCCAGAGTTTGATATTAGTGTGACATATCTGAAGGAATGTGACTTTTTGGAGAATGTGGATAAGTGGAAAAAAACTTCACCTAGTCAGTACCAAATGTAACTTTATATGTGGGGACAAAGAGAGATGATTAGATTGCAAGGTTAATTCTGGAGGGTAGAAGAACTAATCTGCATAAAATTGGAAATAATCATCATCTTATTCAACAATTAAAATGATGACTTTTTCTTAATACTTAAGTGGTTGAAGTATATCTCCCTGTGCTTATTCAGTAACATTATTAAAAAGAAATGCTTCCCCTATTTTGAATGTATGTAGAAAGTATAATTTGGTCCATCTTTTTTCCTGAATATTTTGTTAGCCAACCTGGGTAATAATTTCATGATTCTTTAGGTTTTATTAATGGCTTAAAAATCTGTTAGAGTATTCTTACAGTTTCCATTGAGAACACCAATGGAAATAAATGGAACAGTCCCCCCCCCCCCCCATTAATTTTCTAGGATCCACTAGACGTAGAATTGTGCCATGGGAAAAGACTGCTGTAGTCCATTTGGGAAGCTGAAGAGCTTAAATGAATCTTGAAGTTGAAACTCTATTCATGAGTTGTTGTTTTTTTTAATGCTTCTCACGAGGATAACTACTTTTTTGTATAGTTGACTAAAATTTTACTTTGAATGTAGGTATTTGGATAAAACTAATATTTATTTTATAATAAGTTTTATAAATTAAGCATTTTCCCATAAAAATACAAATTTCCTATTTGTCTCCACTTACATCATCTTACTGGGGAAATTGAACTGAAAATAACTGCACAAACTCCCTCTCATTTCTTTCTTTTTGTTGTTGTTTGTTTGTTTTAATTTACATTTATACTTCTGTTTTAATTTACATGTGAACTTCTTGCTCCACTAGTTTTATTTCAAAACTGTATACCTGAGTTCCACGGTTGAATTACATTACAAAATTGTCTTTGAGAACATAGTTGAGTGATAGGACAGTTTCTTTACATCTTGGACCAAAATAAGACTACGAAAAGAGGGGCAAAGGAATTTTTTTAATAGTTTAGGAATGCAAAAAATGGAATATACATATGATATGTTCATGCATCAGCGTTTGTGGCGTGTTACAGAAATGTAGACACAAGCACAAAAATGTTCAAGTCTATAAGGGCTGGAACAACCAATCAAGCAAAAAAACACTAAAAGAAAAAGCAATTACAATTTGGTTTGGATTCTCAGAAAAAAGTATCTAATAAGACTTGTAAGACGTTAATAATAAATGTATAACCTCACTGACATTTTCAGACTTGCTTTGCTATAGTGTTGCACACAGTTATGCCTGAATTTGTAAAGGCAGAGAGTGTATTTCTTTTGTTGTTGATGTTGATCTGTTTTGTTTTTTTTTTTTTTTTTAATTTGCCCATTTATTCATTTATTTTTAACTGCACTACATCCGTTACATCTCTTGTATAACTATGCTTGTCTCTACAAGAATAATCTATAGGTGGGCTGTTATAACTCTTCTGTTAGATCTCTTAGCTGAGTCTTCAGCCAAATAAGGTACAAAACAAAATAGTTTTTGAGAACATTGAAATACAGTTGTTGGTTTTCTTCTGTTAATGGCTTTTTTCTGTTCCAAAAGATCCATGTTTTTTAACCCCCAATATTTATTTCCTTTCATATTTTGAAAAAGGTAGTTAAACATCCAGTGTCAGGATAACTTATCTACACTTTCTGATAAAAATAACTGTATATATATATATATGGTTACCAGATATCATGAAAAACTAAACTCTGATTCTAGAGCCATTTAAAATTCTTTGAGCTATGCCTCTTTTATTCGATCTGCAGAAATAATACATCTCTTTAAGACTTCAGTAAAATAGGCAGATAGAATGCATTGTTATCACAGCGTGGAAGGCCTTATTTTCTTTCTGTTTTAAGGGAAAGTCAAAATATGTCAGGAAACAAAATTCATTGTAATTAAGCAAATCTATTAAAAGCACTTTGGATAGGCTATTGTGATAAAATAGAAAAAAAAATAGTGCAGATAGGGGATTAAGAAAACAGGGACGGGAAGGAACAAAAAAGTTGAAATTTCGAAGAAAATGACTCCCATATTTTCAGGCTCATATGCCATATTTCATTATTTGCAGAAGTTCTCAAAAAACTAGCACCAAAAATGATGCATTCCTCTACAGACTCTGAAGTCCTTGGGAGTGCTTATTCATGGGTATTTGGGGACTATGACTTGTCAGCTTTTGTGAGTGTTACCCATGTAATAACCCTTCAAAAATAACCCAGCATTTCCAAGTTGGCTATGCTCAATGATGTTTTAATGATGATAGTAATGTAATGATGATAGTTTAATGAATACTAACATCAGTCCCACAAACATCCAAAACAGCTGTTAAACCATCAGTCTTTGCAAAAGAGTCATAGTTTGAGTTCTGCTGCTACATATAAGCTCTGAACTATTCTCTGTGATGGTTACTTAAGATTAGGTGGCAGTATGCTGACCCTTAAACCTCCAATATCTAAAATATTTTTATGCTTGATAGAAATACATTTAAGAATACTGAAACGTGTTTTAAGAGTCATAATTTAATGTCATCTACGTTGCTAAACTTCTGAGTAGCAATATTTTAAATTGAAGAAAGACAAGAGGAGTTCCCTGATTTCTCATTACCTGCACCAGCCTGGACTGCTGCTGGTACAGAAAATAGTTGTGGATTAAATATTTTCTTGTTCACCCTCTCTCATTGTAGAGCTTCAGAATAAGACTTATGACCACCACCCTTTATAGGTAAAAGGGTCTGGGAATATACAACTATGGAGCAGCTAAGAAAGAGATTAATGTGTGTGTGACTGTAGCAGCTGGCTCAAACACTAAGCTCAGATCCATACCATTTTTGCAAACTACTTGATTGTTTTCTCTAGTGTAGGAACAGTTAAATAGCTGCCAGTATATTTAATGTTAGCAAAACAAATTGATGTGCATTCTGCAAAGTTCTAGTTATTTGTTTGTTTTTTACTTATTTTCATTAAATATTGTGTTTAAATTAATTATATAAAAGATTGTTCAGACACACTGACTAGAGCACAACACTATTCTGTTTAGCTTAGAAATCACAGTATGAAAATACAGCATTAACTAACTTGCTACTTTCTCATAAATTCATAAAAAGTTTTCCTTTTACTCTGTGGGATAAAATTGCATGCATTCAATATGAAAATTAAATTTGAGTTAATTTTTCTCAATTTCATGAAAATTTGTAATACACTAATTGCACTCAGAATGACTGAAGCTTCATTTCCCATTGCATCTCTAAGTTCTATGTAAAAGTAGTTACTAATTATGAAATAACTATAATGATTTCTGTATAAAGTAGTACCATACAAATGTATGTAAGTGTCCTTTCTATTGAGTGTATTTCTTGAGTGGAAAGATTTTGTATTACTGTTCTTTTTTCTTTTTGGCAAAATAAAAACTGCATTTCCCCTTTTTGATTTTTTTTTTTTTTCTAAGAATATTCTCTCTGGTCCAATTGAATTCTTAGCATTTTCTCTTTTTAGAAGAATATGTCAGCTCTCAAGTGTCCGGTAGTTCTTTTTATCTAATGTGGACTCTTTAAAACCCACAAGCATGTCTAGGTTATCAGATCTGCTTTAAAATGCTGCCATTCATCTGTTCAGTTTAATACTTTCTCAGTTGGGAGATGCTGTATTGGCTAAAGGCTTTGCCACACTGCAGCTTAGAAAATGAGAAAAGAAAGGCAGGCAGGCCCAGGCTAACTATACCATTAACTTTCCTTCAGCCTGTAATATATCAACAGAGCATCAGACCTCATCATGTTTTATACAGCTGCTCTACCACAGCATATAATAATCAAAGATATTTATTCAGAAGGGAACACTGTTCAATCCTTTGAATATTTGCTGTTCTCTTAAACATGATATTCAGCAATTGTCCATTAATCTTATCACACATTTTCTTTCTACTATTATAAACTATTCATGATCTGAAGGCTACAGGAGGGGGAAAAGGTGAAGTATTTACCTGTAAATGGCAAGATAATATACTTGACTAACCACACAGAACATCTAACACAAACAGTGTAATGTTGCTTTCCCTACCAGTGAATGTTGTAGAGGCATGTATATCGATTAACTAGTGATGCAAACCAGCTTTTTTCTGTGTCCTATTGACTGGACCTATTTTGTACTTGTTAATACCTAATTAGGTCTCAGGGCAGTAAAGTTTGCAGGCTTTCATCCTATGTTTATTAAGCTGAGTTTTAAATACTGTGGGAGAACAAGATCCAAAGCTAATCACCTGTAAACCTTGAGGAAAATCGCTTTTAGGTAGGATTTTTGTAGAGTGTTTACCACTGGAAATAAGGAGTGGTGGTAACAGAAGAAACACTGGTCCACCTTGGGATTTGAGTGTGTGTGATAAAAAAAAAAAAAAAAAAAAAAAAGCCATTGGGTTATTTCATTAAAAATTGCAGTAGTGAGTTGCAAATGAGTTTCAGCAGGAACACCTACTTCCATGGATTTTATGCTTAACAGGACTATATACTTAGATAATATCTGCAAAACAGATATTAGCTGCCAGAGGCTGAAACTTGTATTTTAGTTTCAATTGCTGCTTTTCACTTTACTTCTGCAGAATGTAGAAAATTAACTGGCTATTTTGCAATAAAACATAACCTTTCCATTTTATTTTTTTAGAATAAAAGTGTGAAGAACTATCATTTGCCATCATTTGAATAAAATAGATAAAATAACAAGTTAAGCAATATTTCTTGCTTTTCAAATGCATACCTACAAACTTTCTGTCTCTAATGGGTTACTTGAAAAGTTGTGTAAAACTTGGTGTGTAGTCAGATGTGCTATGTTTCAGCTGATCACAGATCTAAGTACTATCACTTGAGGCATGCTCCAAAATCTTGCCTGAAACAAATAAAACTCGTTCCATAACTCATTCAGATCATACAGGTAGTGAGATGTGCCTGGTGCTACTCCCTGAGATGGAGGGTGAGGGCAAGTGCACCCATGTGAGATGTGCCCAGGTAGATCAACGGCTCTGCCTGGTGGACAAGCTTCAGGAAGAGATGGGGAGAATGAGAAGCATCTGTGAGTCTGATAAAGTGGTAGATCAATGGAACCATGCTATGCTTTCTCAGGTATGCACATACCAACCTGGCACAGCCACTGCTAAGGCAGGCCTGGCATCTGATCTGCATCAGGATAAAGGCAGCAACTTGAGGGACACTGAAGACTAGTAGCAAATTACTGCATGGAGTCAAAAGAGGAGCCTACTCAGCTTCCACTACTAGTATTAGTGAGACTAGCTGGGACAAGCCCCATGGCTTTAGTACTAGGATGGAGACCTGTCGGCTCTTCAGGAGGGATAGGCTGGGCAGGCAGGAAAATACCTGAGGCGTGTTAAAGATAACCTCCTGCCACAAGCACTGAGTGAGCCAATGAGGACAGAAACCCTCCTGGACCTGTTGTTTGAGAACAGCGAAGGCCTTATGGGAGACATGACGGTAGGTGTCTGTCTTGGCCACAGTGATCATGGATTAGGTGAGTTCAAAAATATTGGTGTAAGGAGAAAAACAGTGAGCAGAGTTGCTACTGTGAACTTGAAGAGACCAGACTTTAAGCTTCTCGGGGAGCTAGCTAGCAGTGTTCCCTGGGAATTTGATCTAGGAGGTTTAGGGCTCCATGAGAGCTCGTCTCTTTTCAAGAACCGAGTTTTGAAAGCCCAGGAGTGGGTAATCTCACTGAGTCTCAAGCCAAGCAAGAGGGGCAGAAGACCAGCCTGGATGAACAGAGAACTCTGCCTGGAACTAGGACAGAAGAATAAAATATAGTAGCAAGCTCCGGCCTTACAGGGAGAGTACAGAACTGCAATTTGCATCTTCAGGTTGAAAATGAGAAAAGCCAAAACCCAACCTGAGTTGACAGTGGCCACTGTGGTGTCAGACAACAAAAAAGGCTTTTTCATGTATGTCAACAGTAAGAGGAGGTCAAAGGAAAATGTTGGACTGATACTTGGAGCAGATGGTCACCTGACAAGTAAGGAAGAGGAAAAGGAAGAGTCACTTAATACTTTTTATGCCTCAATATTTAAGAGTAATGACAGATCTTGTGCTGTCCATTCCTCAGAGTTGGAAGACCATGACTGGGGCAGCAGTGACGATCAACATTCATGTGTCCATGCAGCTGGACGGGATTCACCCCAGAGTGCTGAAGTAATTAGTAGACATTATAGCTGGACCCTTCTCAGCAATTGATCACATCTTTTGGGAGTCTGAGCAGGTCTCTACTGAATGGAAGCTTGCCGGCCTTATAATCATTAATAAAAAAAAAAAAGTCATAGTAGAAGATCCAGGAAACTACAGACCTATTAGTCTAACCTCTTTCTGAGGAGAAGCTATGGAGAAGATTGTCCTGTGTGCTATTGAAAGGCACTTAAAGAACAAAGCAATTATCAAACATAGTCAACGTGGGTTCATCAGGGGAAAGTCCTGCCTTAGTAATTTGTTCTCCTTCTATGACAAGGTCACCTTCTTGGTAGACAAATGAAGGTGGCAGATGTAATCTTTCTGGATTTCACTAAGGCCTTTGATAACATCCCTCACAGTATACTTTAGCCCAAATCATCCGACTGTGAGATAAAAATGTTCATGCTATGCTGATTGATGAACTGGCTTGACGTTTGAGCTCAAAGGGTTGTAGTAAATGAGGCTACACCTGGCTGGTGGACAGTCACTGGTGGTGTTCTCCTGGGCTCCATTCTAGGGCCAGCCCTGTTGATCAGTGATCTGTGTGCCAGAGTGGAGCACATCCTCAGCAAGTTTGCTGATGATACTAAACTGGGAGGTGCTGTTGACTCCCTGGAGGGATGAGAGGCCTTGCATAGGAATCTAGACAGATTGAAACACTGGGTGACCTGCAACAGCATGAAGTTCACCAAAGGAAAATGCCGGGGTCTGTACCTGGGACAGATGCCAGACACAGGTACAGACTGGGAGAGGAGTGTCTGGAGGGAAGCTCAGCAGAAAGGGATCTGGGGGTGTTGTTTGACAGGTGGATCAGCATGAGCCAGCAGCACACCCTAACAGCCGAGGGCAAACCATGTTTTGGGGTGCATTAAACACAGCACAGCCAACCAATCAAAAGAGGTGGTTCTCCCACTATATTTAGCATTGGTGCAGTCTCACTTTGAATATCGCATGCAGTTCTAGGCTCCACAACGTAATAATGATGTTAAGGTCCTTGAAACTGTACAGAGGAGGGCAGCAAAGCTGATGAAAGGCCCGGAAGATAAGTCCTATGAGGAGAGGCTGAGGACGCTTGGTTTGTCTGGTCTTGAGAATAAAAGTCTGAGAGGCAACCTCAGTGCTCTCAGCACATTCTGGAGGAGGGGAAGGGGAGAGGGAGGTGCTGGTCTTTTCCTCCTCAGTATCCGATGACAGGACACATGGAAATGACAAAAAGCTGTGCTGGGCAGGTTCAGACTGGACATTAGGAAACATTTCTTTACTGTGAGGGTGGTCAAGTGCTGGACAGGTTTCCTTGCAAGTTGGTTGATGCCCCATGCCTATCAGTGTTGAAGAGATGTTTGGACACTGCCCTTAATATGCTTGAACTTTTGGGTAGCCCTGAAGTGGTCAGGCAGTTGGACTAGATGGTCTTTGAAGGTCCCTCCCAAGTGAAGTATTTTATTTTCATTTGTTGTGTAAGCAGAAAAAGCAAGAAACAAGTCTGACCAAACATCAGTCTCTATCTATAAGAAATGATAAAGTTAATACAGATAGCTTTCTCTGTAAACGCCTTGAGACTGAAAAAAATGTATTGAGGTGAAAAGAGGTGTAAGTTCCTTGAGGAGTTGTGGAGTTGTCTTTTTTACTACTATCCCAACGACTCTATTTCAATATTCAATTTTCTGATATGCTCAAAAAATCTAGTTTTTGATGTTTTCATGTTGTTTTTCTCCCCACTGTGCAATCATTGTTCTCAGTATGATAAGCATACTTGTAGCTGTGGCTCATTTTTTTCTCCTAGCAGTGGTACTCTTTCTAGCATCGCTAGAGATTGCCTTCACTCTGCTGACAGAATAACATTTTTTTTTTTTCATTATCCTTGAGATAGGATGATGATCCAGTGCAGAATTTGGCACTGCATGGCTTTTTAGCCTCTTAGATCAGTCTGTTCTTATGACGGCATCTGACTTTTTTGTTATGGGTCCCATGAAGCACAGCCTTTGAGCATGCCCAGTCTACATTAAGTAGCCAATCTAAAATTACTAATTGTATGCTATTAACACCTGACCACATATGCATTTTTGAACTTTTTTTATTCTTCCCTTTTTTTGTCTGTACTAATTTTGTTTGCTTTCAGCAGCTGCAGGCTTGGTAGCATTTCTCATCTTTACATTTTTTTGCTGCTGGTGTAAAGTGAAAGGGCACTGGAGAGGAGCTGGGAAGGGAAAGCTGTTGAATGTTTAAAAAACATGGTGTGAGAAAGCTGCAGGAAAAAGTGGCAGACGTTTTAAAAAATGAAAGTTGGTTACAGAGCTGTCAGTAATAGTGAATGGCTAGATTCTTGGCATAGGATTGATAGCGACAGTTTGGGAGCAACCTCTTAGTGCCTTTTCTGCTCTTCCTCACAATCAGAAACAAGGCATGATTCAGGCAGGAGACCTTCAAGGAGCTATACAACCAAATTCTTTCATTATTTCTTTGATACCTCTCCAGAACTCAGAGCCATGCAATCAAGCATGCAGAAAAGCTTCCACCCTATACAACAGCCTCAAAAAATCCTAGCATTTCCTATTTGAATTGCTTCACCCTGCCCTCAACCAATTTCTAAGAATGTACAGATCTTAAACGCTATTTACGTACCACAGGAGATCTAATGCTTCTGACCTGGTCCCTAACATGGATAGGAAATAAGACATGGATGGGGGAGTATGGACATCAGTATGACTTCTCCCTGAAAGAAGGTACCTTCTGTCTCTGCTTTTCTTGTGGTAGCCACTGTCCTGAGGATCTTTATTATGTCTGATCATAACTGCTCCTTCTGCTGGGGGCTCACTTAAAGCTACTGGAATGAAAATAATAAATAGCTGCTTTATTGTGTATTCCCACTGAGCTATTCTGTCAGATTGCTTGCAGTAGCCAACACCATAGCTGTGTGTTTGGAGATTTGATCTTTAATCACTTCCATGAATCTGCCTGCTGTGTAACTGAAAAAACACATTGATTTGAAGGGGGATTTTGCTCAATGCCCAAGAGAAGTAGTGTAAGCCAAAAATATGAAAAAAAAAAAATCTGTACTTATCATGTTCATTATATAAACTCATTTTCTCAAATATCTACAGAACTTTCTTGTTGTGGTGTTTTTTATCCTGCTGGGCAGCTAAACTCCACCACAACTGCTCTCTCATTCCCCCTCCTTAAATGATGAGGGAAGACAAGAAAGTGTGTCTCACAGGTTTAGATAATTTAATTAAAAGGAAAAAGAAGAAAAAAAAAAAAAAGGCTGTGTGGAAGCAAAGTGGGCGGGGTGTGTGTGTGGAATTATTCTCTACTTCCCATCAACAAGCCATGTTTGGCTTCATCCTGGGAAGCAGGGCCTCAATAAGCATAGCATTTCTTTGGGAGGACAGATGTTTTCATGAGAGCCTACCCTCCCCTCTCCTTTCTTTCCCACCTTTTATTGCTGAGTGTGACACCACATGCTGTGCAGTATTCCTTTGGTCAGTTTAGGTCAGCTGCCCTGGTGATGTCCCCTCCCCATCACTTGCCCACCCCCAGCCTCCTGGCTTGGGGGGGGGAGGGGGGCTGGGGTTTGGAGGGAGTCCTAATGTTGTGCCAGTATTGTGCAGCAATAGACACAACATTGGTGTGATACCTTTGCTGTTCTAGATACAAGTGCAGAGCACAGCACTGTATGGGTTGCTGCAGAGACAGTTAACTCCATGCCAGCCAGACCCAGCACAGCATGGCCAGCAGGTCAAAGGTGATGATTCACACCCTGTACTCTGTACACCTCTTGCCCACCCTCAGCCAGTGGCTTTGGTGGGGGTTGGAGAGTCTGGATGCTGTGCCAACATTGCTCAGCAATAGACAAAACATTGGTGGTATACCAGGACTGTTCTAGCTACAAGTGCAGGCCACAACATGGGCCACTGCAAGGAAAGTTAACTCTGTACCAGCCAGACCCAGTACACTTGTCTTTCAAGAAATTCTGAGTCTAAACTGAATTCCATCTCATTACTTAAATGCATTCACTTTAATGGCTTTAAAAGCCTCTAAATGGAAGCAAAAACCTATATATGAGCTTAGATTAGATCTCTTGGTTTTTAAACTGTTGTTTTTTGTTTGTTTGTTTGTTTTTATTTATTCTACTAAGCTATGATTAAAGGGAAAAATGTTTTATTTATCATTATATACAAGTGATCTGCATATGTTTCAAATAAATATCGAATGCTTACCATTTTCTCAGTATAGTAGGTAATTCATGCTGGAAACCTCTTTCTGAAAGCAATTAGATTGTTATTAGAAGGCTTAAAGAAGAAAATAAAGCACCTAGTTGATAGTTTATTTTTAATGGCTTGCTCAAAGTGGTATTTTGTTAAGCTTAATGGCAAACACTCTTGAGTCTTTATTTCCTCTATATAGTCTCTAATAAAATTGTGCTTTAAAAGTGTCAGCTGAGATCTTGAAAATAACTTTTTTTGTACTGCGCATATATGCAAAAGTATCCTTTTACACATGGGAATGGATATGTAGGAAGAAATCTCCCTTTGTTACCTTAATGTGATTACAGTAATGGGAAATCACAAAATAGTATATGTGTGCTTTCCACACAATTCTTTGATTTGTCACAATAACCTTGTGGTTCATTCACATTGAGATTTTTCGTTATGCTGGAGAGATCTGAAGGATCTCAGTGGCATGCAATACGATCTTCTAAGAGAATTGGAGTCAATACTGCACATGCAGACTGTATCTTATCAGACAGGATAGCAGGGTGTAAAAGATATTGATTTGAAGAAGTGATTGAGGGGGTGATATTTTCAATACAATGATTTATGTTTAATGAGAAGACTTAAAACTTGCCAATAAAAAGCTTAACCATATCCACATGTTGTTTTGCTATTATTGTTCAAAATAATAAAATTATTGTTCAAAATAAGTTAAATGATTGCCTATGAGTGTCTTCAAATAAGATATCTTGTTCTATATTTCTCATGTAAAGATAGTCATTTCTCATAATAAGGAAAGCCTAATTGCTGCTGGAAATTAAGTGAGCATCAGTTTGCCTGGAATCAGTATATTTGAAAGCCAACTCTTAACCTGGCACATGTGCTACTCATGGAAAACATGTTCAAACCCTATCCTTTATTAAATGTCTATGTGGCCAAATGCTTTTTAAAGATGCTTTTTAAGAATCTGTATTGTGAAAATTTCATATAACATTTGAATTGCTATGTGAGATGTGGTTCTGTCCTCAGTACATTTCCTGTGTTTTATATGGACAGGAATAGCAGAATGCTTAAGAGGGGAAAAGAGTACCTATTTGAGTGCTACATTCTCCTCCTTCGGGAAGCTTTTTTTTTTTTTTTTTTTTTTTCCCTTCAGACTTTGCTTTCAATACCACAGATTTGCAGAATTGAATGACATGCTGCTTTCTTCTGACTAATGCTGAAGCTCCGGTATTGCTGCTGACTTTACTGAGGACAAACAAATAATGGTGCGCTAAACACAATAAATAAATAAACAAATACACTCTTTCATTTTAGTAAGTCTGTAATTTAAGACAAATACTTCTTAAGTCACCATTGAAGTCACCTAATGTCATCAGTCTAACTGTTAACTATGGGGCCACAATACGCTTTTCTTTCAGTAAATATTTTCCCAAGCCAACAGAACTATAAATTATGGATAAGATTTTAATGAAAATACATGAATAGGTAATACCAGCTACAGTCACATAATATTAGCAGCATGAGATATTGCCTACTGTTATATTTAAATTATGCAGATCAGAATCATTTAGTGTATCTCAAGTAATAAATTATATTATTGTGTGCCACCTTAATTATAACTTTTGACATGAAAGAAGTTATTTGAATGCTTTTAAATTAATCTTGTCATTCTTGACCCAGAAACATACTGTGTGTGGGTTGTTTCAAATTGCCATGCTTAAAAATGCTAAACATAATTTAATTAATATTGATATTGTAAGTAGTGTAAATCTATTCTGATGTCAGAGAAAGTTTGAAAACTAATTGTTTCTACACCATCGTGCAAATGATAGTGGAGTGCAATTAATTTACTCCATATGTAAGGCTATTTTTTTTTTGATGCCCACACTTTCTATTGCACTGACTGGGAGTTCTTTGTCTCCTATCACTAAGACAACCTGGTAGTTTTGCATGCTACAAGCATTTGTTTGTGCCAGCTTATCATTTCTCTTTGAACAAATCTGCAGTTCTACAACTCTCTTTCTCTATCATTTTTTCTAAAAACTGTAGTTTAGGTATGGTCTCCATGAAACAAGTCAAATTTAACTAGATGAAAAAGATAAAATGCATGCATTTGAGATATAATACAAAAGCCATATCTTTCTCAAGCTAAGCAGAGAAAGTAAATGGGAAAGCATATTTGTCTTTAACTACTGATCATACTATCAATAGATCTAACCAATTCTACCTTATTTACCTAAAATGAAAAGATTGCTATTTAATGTACTCAATTCCTTTAGCTATAAATTACCTCTCTAGAACACCTGAATATGAAATAGACCCTTGTTACTTTTTTCTCCTTAATACAGAGATTATTTTTATTTTTTCACTGAGGTCAATACTTTCTCCAGTGTCATAAGAATTTTTTTATGCATTCTTGCAATATATATATTTATATAAGTGCAATTTTTAGTATACATACATTTTTAGAAATGTTACTTGCCACAATAGAGGAGTTTGAGATTCCTTTGTGTTCTAGTGAAGATGGTAATTCATTCCATTTAGATGTCTCTTCTCACAATATAGTAGTGTCTGTGTTCCACTGCAATGCAGGCAGTCCCTGAAACATTTAGTAGATGACAACGCAACATATTGAAGACCTCTTGGGTGAATACCATTGTTATTCTTAACATTCAAAGTTCAATACTATTGTTTTTCATTTTTCATGTGCTGCAGGGACTGCCTAACTTAAAATAAACAGAAACCTTAGCTTTCTTTTGAATTATGTGTGGGAGAAATCTTAATTTTTCTGTGGAAATATTCAAAACTTTTAACTGTTGTCTAAAATCTTGCAATAGAAAATCAACAGAACTGATAGATTATGGGGAATTATATTCAACCTCCTTTACACCTTGTTATGAAACCTAGATAAAAGGATGGTGCATTCTGGACTGGTCTTTTGCTTTTTTTCTTGATAGCAGAGTTGCTAACACCTCCCAGTTTTTGAGTGAGAAACATTCTTTCAAAGATAAGGGCAGCAAAAGTGCTCCAGGTGTCCATGAGAGAGCAGTCATGGCAGTTTCTGTTTGGCCATTAGCAGACTGGGTTAACTAAAATCAATGATGTAGAGGTCTTGACCCCTCCTTCAGTAGTTTTGTATTGTATTTTAGTTCAATAATAAAATAGACATTCTCAGTATATACCAGATTACAATGAAATCTAGTTTTTACAGGGTAGTATTGTAAAATAGGGCCATTAGTAGTAAAAAGGCACTGGTAAAATCAAAACACTATAGGTAACGAAATTAAATGAAGCCCAGTCACAGCAAAATTTGATCATCAAAATGTTTAATAGGTGTGGCCAGCTGCTTCAGAAATGTTGATTTATAAATGAGTGTATTCAGTTTATTATTTTAGGGGCTCTGTTCGATTTCCCTTGAAAGTAACATAGAGGTTTTCATTGGTCAACAATTCTGGAGATGTAACTGGTGATTACGTTTTTAAACTGCATTAAGTGAGATTGTTGATTCTCTCCTGTAAGAAGATACAAAACATCTTCTTAATAGGGTTTGTTGGGCATACTTCATCATAAAATAGGATTTGCATTGCTTTTTGTTTAGATACTGCAGCCAATGAGTTTCAAGATTCTGTAAAATATATAGTGCAAATGACTAAAAGCACTTACCTGACAAAAAGGCACCTCTGTATGCACATTTATTTATCCAGAAAGCAAGAAGAATTGCCCTGCATTAATCAAGTCTGTTTAATTAGCTCATTTAAAAAAGCATGCAAACACTTTTTACATTAGTGTCAAGGAGATGAAATTGGAGGGATTCCGTGAATGTGAAAACATAATCTACTTGTCAGAGAAATTGTAAACAAGGAACCATAGTATACCTCCTTGTAGAAGAACATTAAAAACCTCTAAACCAAGCAAGATATCTTCACTGAAGCTTCATTGTTAGTGATGTTTTAGTCACAGGTTGAAAAGGAAGAATTTGTGACCCAGAAAACAGGTCAGAAGTTTTTGTCTTCATTTTCTCTACCAATGCTGAGAATATGTGGAGGAAGGGAAACTCTCATGATGTGAGTAAAAATAGGTGACTAAATATTGCCCTGAAGATTTCCTTCAAGATACCTGAACTGTCAGTGTATTAAGGATGCATTAGTAGACTGTCCTGGACACCTGGTCATCTAAACTTCCTATGGACCAAAAGCCCTTTATTATTCTGCCTTGATATGAGTTTATTAGGAACTGTAGGCATTCTTGGAATTAAGTGTTTAGCTGCTTGTGCTATCCTTACATGTGTACATTGTTCAAATGTTTCTTTATGCAACAAAAAATAATAAGAACAGGAATGTTGCTACACATAAATAACTTTCAATCAATTTATTTATTTCGCAATTAATAGTTTATAGTTGTAATACAAGTTTTATACATATCACCATGATACCTAATGCTATTAAGTAGTTGCATAGTGACATTCAGTAATAATGGGACCTTTATTAGCAAGTCCCACATAACAACATAGACACAGACCTATAGTCATAAAATAAAATTGATGACAGCTTAGGCATTGGATTCATGCCTTGTTCTCTTCTCTATTTCAAATTCATATTAAGGCTGGATAGGGAAAATTGTGATCTTATTAAAATAATTTTAAATTTAAAAAAATCAAAATAAGAATGAAACAATGTCAGTCTGAAGTTTGCAAACCATCAGAAAATCTTTCTTTAATTCAAAAATTTAATTCAGCCATGAAGCTTTCCGTTTGATATTTTGAGAGCTTTCTTTTTTTTTTTTAATTTTTCTTTTTCTTTTTTTTTTTCTGACTTTAATGTGATTAATTCACATTTAGAAATGCAAAGTATTTTTTAGCTATGAAACCACAGTTCTTCAAGGAAATTTTTCAAATATTCTGTTGCAGTCATTGAGAGAATCTAACTTATTTGAAACCAGCCCTTTTCACTATAAGGTATAAGCATTTTTTGATGAAGAAAGTACTTCAGGGAAGTTCTACCTGAAGAATACATTTTCTCTCTTCTCTTCCCCCATTTCTTTGGGATGATATTTCTTTGGTTTGGGTCTGGTCTCCCAGTCTTTTTGAACTCCTGATTTTGGGGGGGAGGAGGGGGGAGAAGGATTTTTTTTTATTTATTTATTTTTTTCTATTCTAAGAGTTTTGACATGAAACTTACAAGAAATAATTTCTTTGTGGGTTGAACAAGTAAAATTTTGTCTTACATCTGAAGTTAAACAGGTTGATAAAATCTCTGTTGCTTCTTAGAAAGCTATGTCTACTTCACTTTTTTACTTCTCTTTGTGCTCATGGTTGCTGTAATATAAGAGGTAACGAACTGTTATTCAGCTCTGTATTATACATGTAAATATTTCCACACCCAGGGAATAAGTCACTAAAGAATATAACATTATAGTGGCTGCATGATTTTTAGCAATTGCCTTTTTGCTTTTTTAATTTTTATTCTGGGACAATTTTCTCCTCCATTTTCAATGTTTTATCTTAAAAAAAAAAAAAAAAAAAAAAAAAAAAGATTTAGTATAGTTCTCCATAGTAATGTTGGCTAAAATTACTTGTTGGAATAGAACAGTCAGATAGGATGCAGCTTCATTTAAGTTATGACTAAGCTATTTTGCTGGAGTTAGAAGGTTCCCAAAATAATATCTGCAGTTGCTTTGGGTTTGAAACAATGAAAAATTATTCCTTTTTTAATGTTCAGTCAAAAATATAAGCAAATATAACCTCCTAATATATAACCAAAGAGAAATCTTACTGTGTTTTACAGATATGATATGGTCTTTCTTTCTTTCCATACAGAAATGTTTTCTCAACAGAAGCAGTTTTTTTCTGTAGTCTTATTTGTTTAATGATGCTATGAATGCTGCTGCCTGGTATAATACAGTTTAATTGGGATCATTGCTTGTAGCATGATGTAGTAATGCCAAGAGTGTCACTTCTATTATATTCTATCAAAAATCATGGTCAGAACCTTCCTTAGCATAGAAGCTCGATAGGCAGAAAGTGTACCCTATAGAAGCCACTATTTATGTTTAGCATTCATTATTTTTGTCTTTCACTCCCTGTTTCTCTATCTCTGTTTTTCTCCCCTGTTCTCTGTTCTCTCTATAATTTGTTTTTCATCTTTTTTTTCACAGCTTCTCCAAAATAAATGCAAGTAAAGCTTATTAAGTCAGGGCATCAGATCCAGTCCTTTCATAACTTTGGTGACATCAAACAAATTTTGATTCATAGTATTTGATCTGATAACACGAGATAATATTTGACAGTTGGACCAGATGTTCTTGGAGTTCTTTTCCAACCTTAATGATTATATAATTCTATGATAATATCATCCATCTCTGGTATGTAGCCATATAATATTTCTTTATTCTTGTTATATGAATCAGATGCTCACAAATCAGGATGGGTATACAAAGGACTTTCTCTAAAACAAAAGATAAAGGACAAAATAGAATTCAGAATTTCAGGTTTTTTAGTAAAGCAGAAGTTAACCAGATGTTCTTGTTGGTACAAGCAACGATTATGTGGCTTCAGATTTTTCTCATACTGTATTATTATAAAGAAGTGTTAGAAGTAGGACAAAATTAAACAAAATTTCCATCTCGTGGTAAATTTCAACACTTTCAAATTTGTTACGAATGAAGATAGTTGCATTTTTCAGAACTTTTAGAAGGAAAGTAACTTCTGTATAATATCAAAACAAACATCAAAATCTTTATTTTAAAATTATTTTTAAAAATCTGTAAGATAAAACAGACAAAAACTAAATGGCCAAAATGCAACTCATCTATGTATCATAGGGAAAACACAAACATCTGTCTAAATATTCTATTTCAACCTGTGTTCCATGAAAATGGAAATATAGTCCTTTAAACATGGATTTGATGTTTTTTCCTCCAATATTAGGCACTGAAACTATGTCAACTGGACTCTCGGTACCCCATTCTATGTTTTAATTTCTGTAATCTTTGGTCATTGATGTAATTACTATTGATTCGTATGTAATGGTAAAAGTGATCATTAAAAGTGATCATTACCCAAACACTTGCACTAACTTTGAACTATGTACATAGTCTTGAAAATGTTAGAAATTATAATGCAATGAAATCATAGCGATTCTTTAATCATCTGGGAATGTCCAGAAGGTTCATAGAGCTGAGGACTACAGTTCATAAACATGACAACTATTTTTATAAAAATAAGTATTTTTATTTGAGTTAGCTTTCTTAGTTGTATGCAGTTTGATCAGGTTTTTAATAAATACATACCCTAATGAAAAATTTCTTTAAGAACATTTTTCTCTTTTTAGGAACCTCTGAAGTTTCCCTTTCAAATGTGTAAAATTTTAATCTACATTTAGACCAATAGACTTTAAGTACAAGTTTCACTATTTAACCTGAACAAAAAAAAAAAAAAAAAAAAAAAAAAGCTAATTCATATTAATAGAATGTTAATCTATATGGCGAACACTTGTCTTTGGTAATAATTGCTATTTAGGTTTATAAAGCATTCATTAAATGTCTTGCTAAATTACACAAAGATCGTATTAGCCATTTAATGGATGCTTTTTAAAGCGAAGTAAAATTACTTCAGATTATAAGTAACTGTAGGTTTATAAAGCCATCATTATATGTCTATTACAACAATTTAACTTAAGTGTTCCATAATTAGAGAAGAGCCAG